>NC_044348.1:23583995-23924022 GCF_007364275.1 Archocentrus centrarchus
AATAAAGCAGGTCTATTAAGTAAATGAGTATTAAACAGTAAGCAGTCAGTGTGTTTGCTTTATACAAGCATCTTAAATGACTAGTTTAACAGCTGACCTTCTTAGGAATTCTTAAGAGCACTAAATCAGAAGCTGCTGACATTGTAATCTAATTTTCACCATCAACATTTAGTTTTGCGCTGTTAGCAACAGTTTTTAAAACAGTCTTCCTTTTATGGATGAAACTGTCAATCATTAGACAGGTTTCCATGATCCCTGGATTTGCGTAAAACCAAATATCAAAAAAAGAAATCCTGTAATGGAAACTGCACAAATTTTTTTTTTTCAAAACACTCCTCAATATCGAATTAACCTTTTTATGCTTCCAGGAGGTGGGTTTTCAGGCGATTTGAAAAATGTTAAAAGTGTTATGGAAACACTTTTTTCACATGTCCACATCTCTGGCAGACCTGGATATGACATAGTCAATCTAAAGTTATCAAAATCTAGTTTCCAACTGTTTTTGGCCTAATTAATACGATGTAGTTGTCCTGTAACACGAACTAATCATTAGTCCATTTTCTTCAATGTTAAGATTTTGTTTTTCATTGTTTTGAAGAGAAGTCTCGCAGGACAAGATACAGAGAGTTACAAGAATTACACACACACTCGAAAAACAGCGATCAGTGGAAACACTGACCCCCTGCAGCACTGTCTTTATCGAACTTTCAGAGATAGAGGGACAAACAGAGACTACAGCGCGTTGTGCACTCTGCTGAGAAGGTGATTGGCTGTAACCTCCCATCTCTCCAGGACCTGTACACCTCCAGGACACTGGGGCGTGCAGGTCGGATCACAGCTGACCACTCTCACCCTGGGCACAGACTTTTTGACCCTCTCCCCTCAGGCAGGAGGCTACGGTCCATACGGACCAGAACCTCCCGCCATAAGAACAGTTTCTTCCCCTCTGCTGTTGGACTCATGAACAATAACCCTAAGACTGTTACCACCACCCTCCACAAACGCTGATGACCCTATGTCTATGCACCTGTCTGACTGCACTGATGTACATATTAGTGGAATATAGTCTACATTCTTTTATCTTTTAATTAGTCTCTGCACTGTATATTTTGTAATTTTGTAATATTGTGCTATAGTTATAGCTCTAATATCTCTGTATATTTGCAATTTGTATACTTGTATATTGTCTTATAGTTTTTATACTTATTTGTTTTTTTTTCTGTAAGCACGAAGTACCGCAGCAATTTCCTAATGCTGTGAACCTGTTCACCCATATGGCAATAAAAACCTTCTGATTCTGATTCTGATTCTGATATGATTTTCTTTTGTGCAAAAGTGTCATGAAAATACAGTTATCGTTAATTGACAATTTCATCCATACCTGGTGATCTGGAAGATGAAGTTGCAGGATCCCTCTCAGCTGAGTCAACCTCCTCTTCAGTGTCTGATCCACTGTCCACAGACATTTTCTCTGAAAAACAAAGTAACATCATCCATCATATTAAACTATTAGATGTCTAAAGCCACTTTAAGCAAAACTAAAAAGGCCAAAAGAAGGAGTAATGATAGAGCTAGTACTAAGCAACTAATAATGAAATATATATATGCTGCCATCAAAAAGTTAGCGCTATTCCTTGTTTTATTACCATTCAAGTGAGCAATTTGCAATGGGAAATTATGTGGTAAATTGACCAAAGGTTAAAACAAACAAAACAATAACAAAAAACTTACCAAAGACTACAAGAATTAGACTATATAATATGTAAAAGTGCCCACTGGGCTACTTGTTCCTACAGGTGTCAATTTCTCACATGCAATTCATTTATAAAAAGTATTGTTATAATTCACCAAATTCAAAAAAAAAAAAAAAAAACATTTCAAAGAGGAAAAAAAAAAAAACATCATTAAAATAAATAAAATCTGCCATGCCAGGAGGTCAACTTAAATCTTCACTAATAAATCACACCAATTTACCTTGTGGATCAATGCTGATCTCATCCAGATTTCTTCCTTTGAAGTTGGAGAGCTGTCCTCTTTCCAGCGCCAGCAACACTTTACTGATTTTTGCAAGCTGTAATGTACCTTCAGGCAATCTGTAGAACTGACGATGGACTCTAATGTCATGGCCTAGGAAGTCAGCCAGGTCATCCATTTCATTGTCCTTTAGGTTAAGAACCTTTGACATGGTGGCCATATGCTTCCTGAGTTTGGTTGAGG
Organism: Archocentrus centrarchus; assembly: GCF_007364275.1. Taxonomy (NCBI): domain Eukaryota; kingdom Metazoa; phylum Chordata; class Actinopteri; order Cichliformes; family Cichlidae; genus Archocentrus; species Archocentrus centrarchus. The sequence goes on from NC_044348.1 coordinate 23,586,213, forward strand.
ACAATGCTTCTGGGTGTTTTGCTCCACAGCTTTGAGCTATCTCACGAATAATATCAGATCCTCTGAAGTGATTGAGAGTCTGTGGTCTGCCAAACATGTACGGATTTTCATCCAACACATCACAATGATGACGATTTTGTACAAGCAACTCCATCGATGAAGCCATATCAGGAGTGAGGAGAATGGGAACCTTTCGGCCGCGTTTGCCTTTTATCTCAATTCGCTGGAAGTGCTTACACAGCTTCTTCTCAAGTTCTGACAAAGCAAGCTCCACATCTGGATGGGTGACAGAAGTATCTCTCAAGGTAAAAGCATTCTGAGGCATCTTGGATACTTCTCCCTCTCTTCTCCGGTTGAATATTATCACCTCACACAGTGTGATCTTGGCAAGTTCAGCCCAGTTCTTCTTTACTGCTTCTTCCTTCAGGTTTCTCTGGCACTCAATCCTTTTTGTGTCAAGATACTGATGCATTTTTCTGACATCATCAGCAAAGGGAATAAGCTGAGGAGCATTCCATTTAGCCTCATTCAAAGTCCTAAGGGCATGGGAAGAGGCACACTCGCTCCATCTGGTCTCACAGATCTGTTTGAAAACTCGCACATTCTGAATGGTATTCTCATCGCCTGAGATCATAGCCTCACATTCAAGAATACTGGCCACTTTGTTGAGGTTGTGACCCAACTTGAGTGCTAAAGATGGTGTTTTGAAGACTTTTGTTCTCTCGTCCAAGCCAGCCACCTTCTGAACGGCATCTATGACGTGAGGGAAGTTAGCTGGCACAAAGAAATCTGACAGCATCTCCAACTTGCCATCTTTCTGTCCTTGCAGAACAACTCGTGCGGTCTCACGCATCTTCTGTCGGATGTATTCGTGTCTTGTAACATCTTGGCCATGTTTATTGAACAAATGTTCTCCTAATTTCAAGATGCACTTCTCACTGCGGACAACCTTTGTTATGTCATCATGGTGCATGTTAAGTACTAGTTTCCAAAATTGTGCATTGACACTGTCGGGTACTGGCTCTGCATATTTACAAAGGGCTTGGACTCGAGATGTTCCTGGCTTAAGTCCTTTGACTTTTTGACTGAGGTTACACCTCCGCATATGACTCCACAAGGATTTCCGCTTGAAGTAACCCTCACAGTAGATGCAATGCAAGTAATCAGCAGCTTTTGCAGGTTTGGTGGATTGTTGACGGGGTATGACCATTCCTTTTCCCTCTTTAATCACTTTATTATTATGGGCACGGTTTCCTTTGTTTCTCAATAAAGAGAACTGCAGCCATCGCTCTTTAGAGCCTTTGGGGCATTTCAGTGCATTTGCCACTTCTGGTTTATCACTGTGTTTTGCTTCTAGATGGCGTGACATTTTGCTATAAGGTTTATTACAAAATACACAATAATACCTTTTATTGTAAACCCTACTGCCATCTTCCTTCTTCTTCAGGGTCATGACTGTCACATCAGGTGAAGAAGATTCTCCATGGTCATTCATATCAGCTGAAGAAGATTCTCCAGGGTCATTCACATCAGCTGAAGAAGATTCTCCAGGGTCTTTTGCAGCCAAGGAACAAGAAGTGGTCACACGCCTTCTCTTAAGTGGTTGGACTTCCAGAGAAGAAGCTGAAGTTGTTTTCTGGGCTCTTTTCTTCCTCCCCTTAAGCTGTTTAACATCTACTGAACTGTCACTGTCAGATTCAGGAACATACTCTTCCTCACTGATCTCAGAACTTGATGGAGCCTCTTCTGTGTATCCAAGCATTTGTTCGTGTAACTAAAAGGATTAAAAAAAAAAAAAAAAGAATACTTTAAGATACTCTCTCAAATATAAAACCAAATCATAAGAATCTAAAAATTTACAACTAGTATTTAAAGAAAGTTGAATAAAAAGAAAAACTCCCAATACTGGTATGATTTTTTTATTTTTCGGTGCTTGGAGCTCAAATGTTTTTTCAACTTTTTTAAGCATCCCCTGAACTTTGTTTTCAACCATCCATAAAATCATAAAGAGACTAGCTAAACTGGAAGTTGCTGAATGTTTTACAGCAATATGTCCTATAAAGAAGCTTAGATTTTAAATGCTACAGTTTTCCCTCCATTAAAACTTTTTTTGTGTGTGTGTGTAAAATTAACTTGATTTTGTATCTCTAAATCTGTGACTAGGAAAGCTCTTTGGGAGTAAATGTCTTACGCTAAAAACAAGCTTAGGTTATTCTTATGGTACAAATAATTTTAATTTCTTTGGAAAGAGAGTCAAAAATAGAGGACATATTAAAAAAATAATGGGTTCCTTTGATTTATTAATTTTCTTCACTTTTTTAAAAAAATTGTCTTTTTTTTTTTCAGGCAAATGCATCACAATCCATATTTAGAGAAATGAAATTAACTTACTAATCATAATCAAATCACGAGTAAAGATTTCCACCAACAAACAAGGTTACCCCAAAAAGTGACAGATTTACCAGCACATGGCCACTAACTGAGTTAGACAATTTGTTTTTAAATAGTGTAATAAAACAATACAATAATCCAGGAAAAATAGAATTTCTAACCCAAGTGAGTTTTAATATTAGGGTAAAATAGTGATACCAGTTAAAATAACAAACCAAGTACCTCCTAGGTTAGACTATGATGCTTGTAGATAAACTTACAATCACACTGTTGGTTCTGGCGAGCTCAGGCACACTCATGTCCTGGATTACTGCAGCTGGTGTTGGACCAAGGATGATGGTATCGTCACTCTCACTGGATGACTGTTGTGATTGCTAAAAATTGAGAAGTTTAACACTTAAATTAGTCCACCCCAAAATGAAATGCAATGCTTCAATACAGAGCTAACTTTAACTGTATCAAGGTATTTAAAAATTCCAAAGATGTCAGTTCTCAACAGCACCAAAAATGCAAAGGGTCCTTCAGATTAAACTTGAGTTTCTGAATCTTATGGTGTACAATATCACAATGCACAGTACTTTTTTACAAAGTGGAGAAATAAAGCAATGCCTCCAGAAGGGGGGCAGCAGGGCCACAGTTCACCTATCACCCACACAGGAGGTAGGCACTGACCACTGCCAAATACTTCTGGATTTTGGTATTCATTGCCGACTAATCCTACCCACCAAGTTTAGGTTAAAAGACACTGAAACTATGTAAACTGATTTTATAGTTTAATTTGACAGGCCATGAAAATTTCATAGACTGGCAGATAATAAATCCTTCAGAGTGTTTTGAGTTTAGTCCTGATTAGTCCATGTTTGTATTGTAATGGACGCTATATAAATAAAATTAATTGAATGACAAAGGTGGGTCCCCCTCAAAGAAAGCTCCTGTGCACGTTCTCAAATTTCATGTTGCAGAGATTCATCTGCAACGTGATTTTGCTCAGCTGCCACCACCACATGCATTTCTTCTGATAAGCACAGTGTCTGCATCATGATGTTGGCCATTTGAAGTCTTGTAATGGATAACTGAATGCAATTTTTGTTTAATGAAAGTTTTAAAGTTGAAAAGACTGTTTTATCAAACATTAATTATGGCTGTTTAAATTTGAGTTGATTTCATAATTATAGCAGGTACTAAGAAATTTGCAACTCCATTTTACAAAATATTTTTACAAAACTAAGTCAAAACAGCTCAAGCCATACATACTCTGGTACATTTACTGATGACACACCCATAACAGTTCTCATCTCTGGGATGTAAATCAGAAAAACGGTGAAGCAAAACTAACCATTAAACCCTTCTCATGTAGACAAGACGTCCTCTCCTTCTCTTCATTTGCCATCTTTACACAGGCTGCCTTGTAATGAGCCTCACATTTATCATGATGGGCTTTGAGTTTCTTGAGGTGACAAGTGTGACGTGTTTGATCCTATAAAACAGAAAACAAGCATTTGTAAATGTCCACATTTGTGAGGTGAAAGACCGGAAACACAGTAAAAGACATCGGATGGAACTGAAACCTGACCACAATGATGCATCCAGATGAAACTTTAAGTCAAGGATCAGCAACTCTTGTCCTGCAGCAGCACACCTGATTCAAATCAAATGGTTCTCCACTAGCTTGTTATCACACATTTGTTAAAGATCAATTTTGGTCAAGTGCAGTGGAGCAGGCAAACATCTAAAACAAGCAGGAAACCAGCCTTCGGAGACCTGAGCTGCAGATCCCTGTTTTAGGCATTTATCTACTTGACAGTTTGAACACAGATAGTGATCTCATGTGTCTCAAACTTCTTGTGATCAATTTTTAAAAAAGCCAAAAAAAGTGAAGCAGTGTGGCTTTAAAAAAAATTCACATTATTTTCAAAATCAGAGACGTCTTAACGGGCCTGATTTCAGTGGTCATCTATGATTCAGACATAACATCTGCTTTACACCTGAAATGTCAGCTTGGTTGGAGGCATATTTTCAAGATATAGCTTACTCCCAAACTCAATACCACAAGCTTATATCACAAGTCAGGGACTTTAGACATCACCTTTTACTCCAGTTTATCTTTTTTAGGCATTTCTCTACATAACAATATAGGCAACCTCTCTACAGTGAAAATAGATATCACCACTGTAGGATTTGAAAAGTATTATTGAAAATACTGATGAATACTTTGGTCAAGTTCAGTGGTTAAGACTAGAAAGCAACCTTTCCAAACTTAAATTTAGAATAAGATTTAAATCAACTTTGCAGTATGTAGAGTACAAGTGAGCTAGAATTAAACTGAAATAGTGTCACATCATTTGGACCTCTTCATAGGCACACTTACCTTTTGCCTCTGTTCAGGATCAAGCTCATTTGTCTCATCAGTGGCTGAAATTTAAAAAAAAAAAAGAGAAAAAAGTTAATTGATTTAATAACTGGTCACCTTGAAGCCATTCAGAGGTTGTGCATCTAGATTTGTTCTTCTCAAAATAGTTCTGGGCCTTATCCCTAGGTCACGAATGCTAAATTTGGGATTAGAAATTAATACCCTCCCTTAAGGATTCAATAATTCAGGTAATGCTTTAAGATTTCTCACTTTATCCATTTAATATTAAAGGTTGGCAACTTTGAAGGACTGAAACTGACAATATAAAATAAAAGCAGAAATATATATATTTTGTTTTGCCTTTTCCTTATTCAAGCATTTGTGCGTTTTACATTTCCTTGTCTCTTCTTTTTACTTTGCCATCTGCATTTCTGCCTCATTATGCAAAGGAGGAGGGCTGCCTTCTTGGTCCAACTCCTCTACTATTGGTTAATAAACGGGAAGGAGCAGGATCCATGTACAGATCAATTGTGTATCCCTAGTTTTTGGCCGTTTCAGGACAATGCCTTATTTGAGAGGAACTGAAGTCCTCGCACTATACTTAGGTTGCCTAACTGAAGTCAAGGGCGCAGGCATGCACAATCGATCTGCACATGGATCCTGCTCCTTCCTGTTTATTGACCAATAGTAGAGGAGCTGGACCAAGAAGGCAACCCTCCTCATTTGCATAATGAGGCAGAAATGCATAAGGTCAAGTAAAAAGAGGAGACAAGGAAAGGTAAAAAGTACAACTCATATAAAGAAAAAAAACATACATTTCTGCTTTTATTTTTAATTATGTCAGTTTCAGTCCTCCATAGACAACAACTAGACTAAGCCTAATTAAATAAAATTTGCAAAGCCATGACAAATCAACAATGGAAGCATGCAAAAAGTAAAGCAGTTGAGCTGGGTCCTAACAAAACATTATTCCCCCGTCAGAGATGACATCACTAATCTTTATTTCCTCTGATATTCATAAACAATTGGCATTTGAAATAAAACTGTTGAAGGACAGATGTGCTGAGTCTTTTCTGGTTTGACAAGAAAAACTTGAGAACTCTTAAACATTAACTGATATTAGTGGTACCTTCTTCTAGGCAACTAAAACCATGTGAATAAAAATTATAATTTTATTAGACTTCTTGTTACACCTCCCTTCTCTCACCTGTCCAATTATAAGTCACATTATATTAATTTAGCATAAACGTTTATGCAAAACAACTTACAAGTGAGAAACATATTGTGGGCTAATGTATCTTTCCCTAGGATAATTCACCTTTTGAACTGGGACAGCTGGGTGTAGACTCGTCAAACCTCTCCCACGCTACCGGCACTTCCATCATATGATCTAAAACTCTGGTTGGCATTCTTTGAAGAAAAAAAAAGTGTAATGATTAGAAGTCAGTGTCAAAGCCCTGAAATTCATTTTTCTAAAACAGGTGCCCCTGCCCCCAAGTTATAATGCTGAAGTTAGTTCCCAATTCACAGCTCCTGATTCACAATAACCCCCCAAAAGACAAAAAACAAAAAAAAACTTAACCTTTATCATTCTACAAATAATGTAGGGTCTGGTGTAATGTGGTCTGCAGGCCCCACCCCAGCATAATCAACCTTTATGCACAATGAGTCATCCATTAACTTCAGCCTCATGTTTTAGCATGCCATGTCTATCATCTCTCCATTCAGAATACATGCAAAAATTTATAACCCTTTACAATAACACAAGTGGGCTGACTGAAATAACTTGTATATTTCATGATTTCTTTTCTATTAGCTTTGCAGCTGTCAAACCTTTTTTTATTTTACATTCAAGCCCTTTTTGAGAGCAGTCATATTTAACTAATTTAACCTTTTTTTAGGTTAATTGTCACTTTCATTTCTATTTATTTGCTGGACCTCATTAAATGGAAAGTAAAACATGCATGCGTCTCAATAGCTGTAGCTCAGGTAATTTCAGCTAGCCATCCTAGCGAAACTCGATTGAAATATAGCTTTTATGGATCAATACGTATAAACAACATTTAAAAGTATATCTAACTGGTACTATGACATATAGATAATAAATAGGAGCTTGTTAAAATAAGAAGAACCTTACCATTTTCTTCAGTGTGGCACAGCTAGAATGCTCCTCATTCCTCAGACATTACCATGAAGGTCTGAATGCCGTCGTTGGTGCAGGTGTGAGGCAGTGATAAAGGAGCGCTTGATTTAGGCTCCGGCACAAACCGGAGTTCCTGCTTGGATACAAAAAGCAGCTAGCTGAGGCTGACGGCTCAGCCCTGTGTAAACAACTAATGACACTTTAACTCAGCCTTCACAACGTTACCACGCATCAATTAAGTAATAAAACTATGAAATTAATTAATAAAATTCGATAATCTCCCACAGTAATGCTTCAGGAGACAAAGTTATTCGTTATAATGGACATTTTGTAGGTTTCGCACCAGTCAAATCTGCAAGATTTGAGAGTTTCAGCAAGCCATGGAGGGAGTGTTGAGGGGGGATGGGCGTGGGTGCGGTGGGGACGTCAAATCTCAGGATGCGTGTGAGATGGCAGCCATTACAGAGACTGGGTGGAGGGGCTACAGAGAGTGGGGGCTCCACTGAATTATAAAGGGGGGTTCTGAGGTTTTATAAGGGGGTACAAAACATTTTTTACACCTCCTATCTCTCACCTGGCCAGTTATGACTCACATTACATTTATTTAGCATAAACGTTTATGCAAAACAACTTACAAGTGAGAAACGTTGTGGGCTAATGTAGCTTTCCCTGGGATAATTCACCTTTTAAACTAGTACAGCTAGGTTAACTCAGCCTTCACAACTTTAACACAGATCAATTAAATAATAAAACTATGAAATGAATTAATAATATTCTGTAATCTCGCACAGTAATGCCTCAGGAGACAAAGTTATTCATTGTAATGGAGATTTTGTAGGTTTCACACCAGTCAAATCTGCAAGGTTTGAGAGTTTCAGCAAGCCATGGAGGGAGTGTTGAGGGGGGATGGGCGTGGGTGCAGTGGGGACGTCAAATCTCAGGATGTGTGTGAGATGGCAGCCATTACAGAGACTGGGTGGAGGGGCTACAGAGAGTGGGAGCTCTACTGAATTACAAAGGGGGGTCCTGAGGTTTTATAAGGGGCCCAAAAAAATCTTGATGCAAAATAAAACAGGAAGTGACCAACATAACATGCAGACCTTGACACTGAAAACATTACACAAAGAAAGAGGAAGGGCACTAAATACAGAAGGGCCACACACAGACAATACACACAGGTTCTGGTTCTGGGGATGCAGAGTAGACCAGAACCAAAAGACCTGAGTGGTCTTGAAGGTTGATACAATAACAGGTCTGTAATGTATTTTGGTGCTAAGCCATTCAGTGATTTATAGACTAACAGAAGTATTTTAAAGTCTATTATCTGAGCTACAGGTAGCCAGTGGCAGGACTTTAGAACTGGGGTGATGTGCTCCATCTTCCTGGTCTTAGTGAGAATATGAGCAGCAGCATTTTGGATCAGCTGCAGCTGTATCTGTAATGGTCCAGGGCCCTTTTAACCCTGTGTGTTATTGTTTTATTTTTTCTGTTCTGGGTTTCTTTTGGTTGTCGGGTTTAGTTGTTGCATCACCTGTGATCCCACCTGTTTCCATTCCCTCGTTATCCCTCTGTGTATATATTGTCTGTGTTCTCACTCGTTCCTTGTTGCATCCTCATCTCTGGTCAGTGTTGTCATCCCTGCCCTGCTGTGTGCTTCGTGATTCATGCCATGTTATGTTCATAGCTATGTTGAAGTTTAGTATTGTGTACTGCTGGCACCCGACTAGCCCCACTTTGGTTCATCGTTATAAAGTTTAAGCTTAAGTATAAGCTCTGCCTCTGAGTCCTGCTTTGGGGTCTTCTGCTTTGCCTGCACCAGCAGAACGTGACAGTATCACTGTGACGAAGACGTTTTTCATTATTTGTTTTTTATTCATTTGTATGGTTTGGGTATTAAATGTTGGAACACATTTACACTTTATTAGCACTCAGCACTTTTTGACAGACTCAAAATGAGGGCTCCTAAATATTTATTGATTCTTTATTGAGTATTTTACTTAGTATGGTTCTGTCTTCCAGGCACTTGAGCAGCTACTTGGTGTGTGGCAGACAGATGCTGTAAAATAAACTAGTGTTAGCCACAAATGTAATTGACATGTGGTTAAGAAAAGTTTGGGTATTTACAGTTGTGTTCAAAATAGCAGTCCAACATGAGTAACTAGATCAGTCATTTTACTACATGGCAAACAATTTACCAGTGAGTGTAGTAGAGTCATAGAAAACCAATAGACCCAACATTCATGATATGCATGCTCCTGAGTCTGTAATTGAATAATTAATTGAAAAAGGTGTGTTCAAAATAGCAGTGTAGAGTCCAATCGGTGGTCATTCATACTGTGAAAAAACAGGTGTCAATCAGGTGGCCCTTATTTAAGGATGAAGCCAATACATGTTGTACATGCATTTCTCACTGAAAACCTGAGAAAAATGGGCCGTTCCAGACACTGTTCAAAAGTAAAGCGTTCTTTAAAATGTTGACTGAAAAGGAGAAAACAAAGTGCAGAAAACGATAGGCTGCTCAGCTAAAATGATCTCCTGTGCTCTAAACTGGAAAGCAAAGCCAGAGAGAAATGGATGAAAATGGAAGACTACCAATTCATTGGCTCGAATAGCCAGGATGGCAAAGACTCAGCCAATGATCAGCTCCAGGGTGATCAGAGACAGTCTGATGTTACCTGTGAGTACTCTGACAATTAGAAGACACCTGTGTGAAGCTAATCTGTCACCTAGAGGCCCCCATAAAGTCCCACTGTGTAAAATAAATAAATAAATAAAAGGCATATGCTAAGAGGTTACAGTTTGCCAAAGAACACATTGACTGACCTGTAGAGAAATGTAGAAACATTTTGTGGACTGATGAAATTAAGATTCTTTTTTTGGTCCAAGGGCCCCTGACAGTTTATCAGATGAACCACAAGCACTGAATTCAAGCCACAGTATGCTCTGAAGACAGTGAAGCATGGTGGCGCAAGCATCATGATATTCAAATGTTTCTCTTACTATGGTGTTGGGCTAATTTATTGCATACCAGGGATCATGGATCAGTTTGCATATATCAAAATCGTTGAAGAGGTCATGCTGCCTTACGCTGAAGAGGAAATGCCCTTGAAATGGGTGTTTCAACAAGACAACCCCAACCACACCAGTAAGTGAGCATCATCTTTGTTCCAAACCAACAAAATTAAAGTTATGGAGTGGTCAGCCCAATCCCTGGACCTTAATCCAATAGAAAACTTGTGGGGTGCCATAAAAATGCTGTTATTAAGGCAAAACCAACAAATGCAGAGGAATTGTGGAAAGTTGTCACATCCTCCTGGGCTGGAATACCTGTTCACAAGTGCTAGAAATTGGTTGACTCCATGCAACACAGTTAAGAAGTTCTAAAAAACAGTGGTTATACAATTAAATATTAGTTTAGTGATTCACAGGAATGCTAATCAGAATCAGAAGGTTTTTATTGCCATATGGGTGAACAGGTTGACAGCATTAGGAAATTGCTGCAGTACTTTGTGCTTACATAAAAAACAAATAAGTATAAAAACTATAAAACAATATACAAATTACAAATATACAGAGATATTAGAACTATAACTATAACACAATATTACAAAATATACAGTGCAGAGAATAATTAAAAGATAAAATGTAAACTATAGTCCAGTATTATACACATTAGTGCAATTCCTAAAGATTTGTCAGTTCATAAAGTGAAATTTGAGTTTATAAAGAAAAATGCAGACACTGCTATTTTTTTGAACAACCCAACATTCATTTTTTATTTCCTGTTAAGTAATTGGAAAAATTATACATTTTTCTTCTTGTTTTGATTTAGAATATAATGTGCAGTGTTCCCAATGCCTGTAAATAAAAACAATTTAAAGATTCCAAGCTTTACTCATGCTTTTAAATGCACTGCTATCATTTTGAATACAACTGTAACTTGTGCAGTGATTGGATGCGGATATAGTGCAAGTGGGTTTGTGGTATAGCAATTACTCACCTGTTTCTTCTTTTGTCTTTCCAGGGTGTGTTTAGGCAAAAATGTTTCCTAGGCTGTCTGAACACAATTTAAAGGTTCCGGGAGAGACCAAGGAGGAAATTGGGTGGGGAAGTTGCTTGGGATTTTTTGGGTATTTTTGTAGATGTTTTGTAGGGGTATCTGGTTTTATTGTAGATAATGGTTTATGGAGATGTTTGGGTGATGGTTTTAATTATAAATGCTGTTGTCTAACTGTTCGTGTATTTTTATTGTTGTAGGGAAAATGTGTGATGCTCCTGCAAGATGTGTAGCAAGGTGTGGCTCATAAACAGCTGGGTATGAAAGGGGGTGCTAATTGCCCAATTGGCAACTTCTGCTTTACTTGGCTTGGGGTTGCTGAAAAGCTTACGCCTGCCTCACGAGGCAGCTGAGTTAATGGTTTATATTAAGCCTTGAGAAATAAAATGGAAAAAATGTGGTACAGAAAATAAAGTCTGCCTGCAATGATTTAAAGCCTTGCCGCTCATGGTCTTCTCTGCGTCACAATCACCAATCACCTTTAAGAGCTTGTGGAGAAAACCACTGGAAGAAGATAAGGGAAGTTGAGCAAGATGTAATACTAATTTGTGCCATTATGTTAAGCATATGTTATTGAAATATTCATAAGAGCCTGTTGATTGATGTAAATATGAAGTGCTTCATGTGGTGTCAGTCACAGCTCAGTTCACTTTTATAGATAATTTCTTCAATCAAGGAGGATATTAAAGGCAACTATGAGATCTCAGTTGGGTTAGCTGTCTTTGATGTGTTGTTTGATGGCCATTAACAATGGCCAAAAATTTTGGGGGACCAGGCATGATATATTTTTGACTGACAATGCCTACTAAGCAGAAACGCAGTCTGTCAGCTCTGAAATTAGATTTTTGTTTATGTGAAATTTTGTTTTGGTGAGCCGCGTAAAGCTGCAGTATATAACTTTCATAAAAACAATATTTTTCTACATATTTATTGAAATTGTCACTATTTCATGACAGTAAGGTAGGAGACAGATAATCTGTGTCTCAGGGAGGAGGTGGAGGAGATTGATCTTTTTACAGGTTATCTGTCTCATAACATATTGTCACAGCATGGTGATAGTGAAATATGTGGAATTTAGAGCCAAACGTATTGCAATGGCATGACATCTGACTTCGCCACGCCACCACGGCCAAGCCCTCTAGTGAAAACTTTTTGTGCTTTAAAGCAAGTGAGACCAACTTGTTATCTGTCTTCTGACTCAGGATCATCTTGATTAGGTCAAGGGGATGAGATGGAGCATTCCAGGAAAAAAAAAATAGACTTCCTGTTCTGAGGGAGCAGGTCTTTGATAATGTCAGCATATGACCACATAGTATCGTTGGGGATCCCACATAGATGACTCATACCAAGATTGGTGTAAATCAGTCTTTCTTTATGAAAGTTATAGTGTTTCGAAATTTGTGGCGTGTACGTCAATTTTGAGACCTGGCCACGCCCCTTTAACTTGCACGAAAGTTCATTGTTTTGATAGCTATTACTATCTAATGTCTTAAGAACGTATTGACCAACTTTGAAGCTCAAAATCCCTAGGAGGAGTTCATTAAAGTTTAACATTTAAGAAAAGTCAAAATAGCTTAAAGAAAGCCCTTTGACCCAAAAAGGCTGACTTCCTGTTGGGGTTAGTGCATACTTCCAAGAAACTTTTTTTTAATTGTTTCAGTGCATTCTACCTACATACCAAATTTCAGCTCTGTATGACTTACCAGTTGGCCTTGCTCATGTTAGGGGGTGCTGTAAAGCCATTTGGCGACACCCACTTTCAATTCCATCAGTTTTGGGACAAGTTTAGTGAGTTTTCAATTATGTTTAGTCCCCCAAATTAGTGCTTATTTTCAGAGGAGAATCATAATAATAAACATTTGAATAACAATAAGCCTTTACAATAATTTTGTTGAAATAAAAAAGTAAATATTCAATTTAAATAAAAATAAAATAAGCTAAATGAAAAATACTGTATTAACCCCAGACTGTAAGAAATAAAGGTAAAAAGTTAATTATAAAAGTTAAAGTTTAATTTGACCATTAAATTGCAATACCCTTTCTGACCAATAGGTCAGAAGGGCGCTAGAGAGTGAGCAGGCAGTTACGCACACTTCCCGCACACCAACCTAATGGGGACTGCAGTACTCGTGTGTGACCACAAGGAGCGCATGCCTATACACTTCACACAAATTTTGTCTTGAAATGACGTTCATGGGGACTTTCTAGAAAATTGCATGGGGCATATCTACACACTATTTTCTGCTTGAAAATGGGGTTGTGCCGGTGGGGACCTCAAATGTGGTCCCCACGGGCAAACAGGTCCCCATGTGTATGTATAGAGTCAGGCCAAAGTCCCCACGAATGAGGAAAAACGAGTACACACACACACACACACACACACTCACACACACACACACACACACACACACGTATATGTGGGAGTGAAATTGTACCCAGATATGATGTATATATCCAGGAACACAAGCAGACAAGAGTGCATGAAAATGGGAAATACACACTTCTACCCACAAACATTTGTGTGGACACATACAGACAATCACTCTGTGCCAGTGACTTTTGCCTGTTATCCTCTCTGACCTCCTTAACAGGACATGGTTGATAGTCTTGTTGAGGTTGATAACAGACTGTAGGGTTAATAGGGATTAATGGAGTGTACACACATAGTTATGCAGATACACATGCAAGGGAAAACCATTCCACTGCTGATGAGTTTGCAGGCTTTTATGCGTCTCTGAAATGTGTGTGCATGAATATTTGTCGGTTTGATTATTCAAGTGAACGTGTCATGTAGCTGTCGGCCATGCATTACTCCCATGGCTTGATACAATAATTGAAGTGTGGAAAAGCCATATAGAATTTGTCAAAACTCGTAATGGTTTGAGTATCACAGACACTGTGACTACAGAGCATAGTGCTGTTTCTCTCTATGGAGCAGGTAGATGTTATCATGGTGGGAAAAAAAAAGGCATTTATAATTTTAATATGTTATTTATAAAATTAAATAACCTACACAGTGAAATTAGGAATTGGCTTCATATAGACTATAGATTTTCACAGGTCACTTTCACTCTTTCGAAATTAAGATTGACATGAATAATTAGGTGGGTTTGCATCCAACTGCTAGCATCTTTTAACATGTTGTGCCAACAAACAAAAAAACCTTGAATGACTTAATTGAACAAAAATTAGAAAGGAGTTTCAGCTCACTGATCTGCCAGAAACTAAAGTTTGGAAAGGACACATTTTCTTAAAATTAATCAAAATATATTAAATATTTTAAAAACAAACAGATATTAACATTCAATTGAATTATTGACAATTATGCTGTTTCTTTTCCTTTTTACATGCTATTTTTTTTGTTATCAGTGTTAACTATAAGATGTGTGCATAAACAGCAAGATTTGTTGGAGCAGAGACACTTTCTGCATTTTAGTTTACATTTTCTTTTCTGTGTTTTTAAAGCAATACATATTTGTAGTACTTTGCTCTGTTCCCTTTTCAACTTTTTTTCTATTACACTTGACCGATTCTGTCCTTTAATATAACTCGCTGTCTAAAACAACACCTTCGTCTTCTTAACATCCCCACCCTTCCCCCACTCCCTTCAGGTACGGTGGACGAAGACGGCAGGCAGCGCGTCAGACAAGTTCCAGGAAACATCCATCTACAACGAGACGCTACGCATTGAGGGCATCCAGAGGGTGCAGGGAGGTCGCTACTACTGCAAGGCTGACAACGGGGTGGGGGTGGCTGCCATCAAGTCCATCCGCGTAGATGTGCAGTGTAAGTGGGCTGGGAGAAAAAGAAAAAAAAATGCTCCTTCCACTTCAAGACCACAGCTGACTTTCACTAGAGCCATTCCCACTGTTAGAAAGATGGGGAGAGATGGAAAGATTGCAAGAGGAAAGATGAAAGACTGATTGGATGGATGATGAGATTTCAGGTGGGAATGGCTTCCAAGAGTATCTGATGAATTATAGTGGGATGGATGCAGTAGGATTAGGGGGAGGGGTGATAGATCAAACAGAACTGTAGCATTGGGATACAGTATAGATAAGAGTGTGCAACACATTAGCTCATTGGCCACTGGTTTAAGTTATGGATGATGCACTGGAACAAAGCACAGTGGATAATTGACTCCACCAATAAAGGTAGTAAACAGGAAAATCTATTTTGTCACATACTCTTGGGAAAATGTGAAGTCTGTGTGACATATCAAGATTTTAATAACAGTTAGTCCAGGCAGTACGGGCTCCCTAACACAATGTTTCTCAACTAACATATGTCATCATGTAGTCTTAAAGGGAAAGAGAAGAAAAGTAATATCTACAAAATCTAGTTGTTGGCTGCTTAGACTAGAACATCCTTAAAGTTTCTTGATCTTGAGCTCTGTCACATCCTCTAACTTGACACTTCCTGCTACAACTGGCACCAACCAGCTGATCATTCAGAGACGGCCTCTCCTTTTCAGACTGTCTTTGACCTGTCCTTGTAGACTTCAGCTATACAATGGGGCAGTCAAATAAAAAATAAATGTATGCAGGAACTGGAGGAAGAAGACAAGAGGTATTGAAAGGCCACGTAATGCCAAAACTGCATGTTATTTGTGCAGCCACAGTAACTGTTTAAATTGACTTAATATGTATGTTGAGATAAAAGCACGAGAACTTGGTCCAAGACCACTAAAATGTGACTGTGGTGCATGCTGCAGCCTCTACTTTTATGAAAGGAAAAAAAAAAATGCTTGTGAAGTATGTTCTCATGCAGCCAAGGTTAGTACCACTTTCTGGAAACCCTTTGTTGTTACTCCTCTAAGTGTTAAAGGTTAACAACATTACAACATAACCATTTATTTAAAAAAAAATGAAAACATAATTTACTTACTAACACACAAAAATAATTTTAGATGATTTAATAAATTTTATTAAACATGTTTTCTTTTAAGACATGCAGACTGCATCTACATTGCTCAACAACATGTGACTGTTTAGAGGCAGCATTGTGTTGTAGGGGTCCCGTGCTGCTGCTTGTTTCACTGCCCCACTGTCCCAGTGAGTCAAGGGCCAGGTCATGGTGACAGGTTGATTGAAATGCAACTACACACTCAACGCATCAATACTATTATCCACTTTTATTCCTTCCCTTCATCCTAAAATCCTTATCCACTTGTTACAACGTCTTATTACGTAAATAGTACCTTCCTTCATTGATTTAATCATTTTGATGGTGGGTTTATAGACTAATAGAAAAAGGCTGATTTTTCAAAAGGCCTATAATGCAAAGCATCCATTACCTGTGTGTCATTTGCTTAGTTCATCTCTTTTTTCATTTTGGTTTGTAGAGCATTATGTCTGCCTCCTTCAGTGTAAATTTCTAAATTATTTCACCTCTGCACTCACAAGTATGCACACGCACACGCGCCCATGCACGCACACACACACACACATATGCATGTCCCTGTAGAATTTGTCACTTACCCACAACCCTGTCTCAGCCTCTTAATGGGGCTCTCCCCCCTCCCTCCTTGTTCAGTCCCCCTTTCAGCTGATAGTGTTAGCTCTCCCCAGGCACTAGCTTGGCCCCTGCTGGGAAACCGGTAATTGCAGGGGGCTTTGGTAGTAAACAGGTTGCATTGTGAGTGTAGTTGTGACAGGGGCTCTGTGAAGCTAACCAGCTCTGACAGTCAATGCTTGTTCAATTCCCCTTCCCCCATGCTGCGTTAGACCCAGCGGCAATCAGCCAAGCTTCCTATACAGGGTGACTTTAGTGCTAGAACAATGTAACAATTAGCCCAGGCTACCAGGGAAAAAAAAAGAGGGAGAGAAAGAAATTTGAAAGTGGAGGGAAAGATGAATGGAAGAGGGGAGAGAGAGAGAGAGAGAGGGAGAGAGAGAGAGAGAGTTCCTAACAGGGAGGAAGGCAGAGAGACAAAAGCAGGAGAGAAACAAGAAGCAGCAACCATTAAGGTTTAGTTGTCAGGTGATATGAAAAACTGCTAAAGATCCAGCATGAACACTATGGAGGTCAGCTGGAAAGAGCACCAAATTCTTAGCTAAATGACAGGGGAAAAAAGCCAGTTCATGCTATGTATATCAGTGCACAGTTGCTAACAAGTTAAATGAGACAGTGTGGTTGGTTAGTATGAAGCTGAGCCATTCTCCACCAGAACTTGGAAGAAGATCATATTCTCCTTAGAACAAATTTTTTAAGTTATTGCAGCTTGGCACAGTGTATGATTCACATTAGCTTTATACATACAAATGCATTCACTGACCTCTTGTGCCTTTTGGATACAAGACTGGGCTGATAAATCAGGCAAATTAGTTTCTCTTTCTAATGTAAAACAGTCTTCTCAGTAAATACATATAATGGCAACCACTAAAAATGTTTTTGTAATAGATAATTAACTATAGTGCCAATGTAATGCAGATGTTTGTCATTTTTATCTATAGTATCAAAAGTCAGAGCGTCATTGAGAAATTTGATATTTTTTAAAGTCCTCCCATTTATTGCTTTATTAATGATACTTGTCCTCCCTGTTGTCATCATAGCTATTAAAAGAGAAAAAAATACACACACATCAACTTAAATTAATTTTGGGGTTATCACTTTGACTGCTGCTTACTTGGTCAAAATCAGCTATATTCTATTTTGCCAAAATTGAGATTTTCTAGCTCTAAACAGTGTACAAGATGGAAGCTGGTGATAAACACAAAAGGCAAGTTCAAAAAGGTCATGTCAAAAACAAACGAGAGCGTGTTTTTTCTACAGAAATGGTGCATAAGAACCAGAAACATTATGTCCCAGCTGGGAGAAAGACACTGTGGAAAAATAAAACACAATGATACAGTAGTTCTCTGTCTCTCAACTTGTTTACCACTGCCTTTGCAGTGTGAGAGGAAAAAACAGAGTGCACACAGCATCTCAACACTGACCTGGATCCTGCCTACTGGACTTGCAGGTCAGATTGTAGTTACCTAAAGAGAATTTGACCTTTCTAGGTAAAAGTGAACAGTGGAAAGCTGAGGTTGTGGTGAGTGATTGCAGCCAAATAGATTCTGTTATTATGGTGGCTGAAATTTCCGCTGAAATAAAGGGGAAGAAAGGATGGAGGAAGTGTAACAAGAGGATGGAGAAGAATGAGACAAATGGAAAGAGAAGCCGAAAGATAAATGAAGACATTGAAAAGGAGGAATGGAATTTGTGAAGGGAAATGAGAGCAGAAAGCCATGCCCGTAAGATGCACTCGTTCTTTTCAATTTGGATGTATCCAAGAGACCGGTTATTGGATGAGAAGGTAGAACATACTGTTACCTGCACAGGGTGCAAACAAGAGATTTAGCTCTCCCTCTCTGCTTGTCTCAATCACAAAATTGATTTCCATGTTTCAGCCGCTTTAATATGTTTTTAAAATAGAGTGACCAAGCACAGCACTTCATATTCACTCTTTACCATTTATTTTTCACATTTCCTGCTTCCTCCTCTTATTCCTCCATCTTTCATGAGGTCTTCTCACCCTCCATATTTTTACTTCCTGCTGCTTCCTTCATACTTCCTCTGTCTTTAAACCACACCAGTGAATGATGAAACTATGTTTCTATCTGCTGTGTGTGTGTGTGTGTGTGTGTGTGTGTGTGTGTGTGTGTGTGTGTGTGTGTGTGTGTGTGTGCGTGTTTGTGTGTGTGTGTGTGTGTGTGTGTGTGTGTGTGTGTGTGTGTGTGTGTGTGTGTGTGCGTGTTTGTGTGTGTGTGTGTGTGTGTGTGTGTGTCCACACACGCATCTGTGCATATGAAGTAAATCTGTTCTGTGTCTTTCTCCGCTCAGCTGTGAGGCTAAACCGAACACAGCAATCTCTGGTTGTAGGTCATCTACCCTGAATGTAGATTTAACTTTAGTTTCACAGAGGCATGCAAGAAATGCTCACACATGCAAACACAACACCATGCTCTTTACTTATTTATAGTCAGCACACACGCATCCTTTTTATTTACATAAATAAACATGCGTTGATGCATGCAGGAACATGGACACACTTGCAGGTATAGTGTGAGAGTGAGATGAACAACAATGAAGAGGCCAGACAGTGAATGGCAGATGGAAACTTAAAAGAGAGCAGGAAAAAAGAGTTTTTCAGATGGGAGCAAAGGCACACTGCATTTCTCCCTTTCATTCATTCATTCACTTCTTTTTTGTTGTCGTCTACATTTGCAGAATTTCCAGTTGTTGTTTTTAAGTCTTTTTGTGTTTTTCACTCCTTTGTTCCACAGCACATACATGGAACCCCACCCCATTCTCATTTTTTGCACTCTCTTTCCTTTATTTCTCTACTTTGAATCCAGCCTGTGTATCAAATATTAGCATAAATGTATTTACTTAACAACTACAGGAATCGTTGAAATTATTCAGTTTGTACAGAAGCCGGCCAGCTTGTTTTCTGTAATAATCTGTTTGCAGTTCTGTTAATGGACCACTTATATAGCTTTTTCCTTTGTCAAATAAATGTGAAGCATGAGCTATTGCTTCCTTCTGCCAGTCTTCCCTTTCCATTGCACATCAATCTTGGCAATCTTTACATTAATTAACTGCCACTTAGTTATACTCATACTTTCCACTCAGCAACACCTCATCCACCAATTAGCCATTAGTGCAAACAACTTTCTTTTCTTGTTAGGTCTCCCTCATGACTGGGTTACTCAAATCAATCAGTACACCAGTGACCTGGCACCCTAACCACTGAGACAGTGGGACAGTGAGCAGGCGGGGTTTAACTTTGAGTAGCCTCTACTGATGGGATGGACTTGGTTCAGAAACCCAACCAGTGGTACATAAATCATGGAAGGTATTTGTGCTTAGATTGGATCAGTGTATACCTGGACTCATTACTCTCTTTAGGACACAGCAAGGTAAGTGGAACACAAAAAGTGTTGGAGGGTAATCATGATGATGGCGATGGCAGTACTGATGCTGATTATGTTGATGATGTTTATGTGAATGGTAATGTCGTTACAGCGGGGATGAAGATGCATTTGCAGGGCAGTATTTCTTCTTCTTGTTTTACTTTTTTTGTCTCGCTATTGTTAAACCCCTATTGATGTTCAAGCACTCATCTCCACTAACTCCATTTTAATGTGTCTCATGCTGTTGAGGTAAGTGGAAGGTACTATATTTCAGAGGTGGCAAAAGTAAACACAGTCTTACTGAAGTAGAGCAGATATTTGTGTTAAAAATGCTCTGCTGAAAAAAGTAATGATTCAACTTCTTTTATTAAGTAAAAGCGGAAAAAGCACAAGCTCTGAAATATGCTCAATGTATAAAAATAAAAAGACATTTCTATAAGCCATCTTTATGCCCAGCTAATTGAACCTCACCTCATATTAGTAAAAAATAACATTACTACACAGGAACTTTTTAGTTCAACTTAATTCTAATTCTTAATTCTCTATTCTAATTCTAATGCATGCACTCAGCTTGAGCATATGTTATGTTAAAACAAACAGAGAAAAGCAATAATTTCTATTGTGAGCTCCACTAGGTTTAGTACAGGCTGTCATTAGCTGAGCTGAGGTGCTGCTCTGTGATTTACTGCTTCATGCGGATTCTAGCTGAATTCAACAAGATATAATCAGATGTTACGTGAACCGTCATGGGTGATTTTCAGTCCCTACACAGTATAAAGTTAGTATAAAGGTGGAATTCAGTGAGTGACTCTAATCAGCATCCTCAACTTAAATACACTGCTCAAAAAACTAAAGGAACACTTTTAAAACACATCAGATCTCAATGGGAAAAATTACCAACCTACAGAGGGCTGAATTCAAAGACACCTGGAAAATCACATTGAAAAATTTATGTGGCAGAAATTTCATTGCAGCAAATCACAGTGGTACTCAGTAGTTTGTATGGCCTCCACTTGTCTGACAACTTCAAATGAGATGTCGGATGGTGTCCTGGGTGATCTTATCCTAGATCTGGACCAGGGCATCATTGAGCTCCTGGACAGTCGGAGGTGCAACGTGGCAGCGTTGGATGGACCAGAATATAATGTCCCAGGGGTGTTCTGTTGGATTTAGGTCAGCGAACATTTGGGCCAGTCAACGGTACTGCCACTAGAGGATGGTGGGCCCCTAAATCCATCCTCATGAAGTCAGTTTCTTATTGCTTGGTCAGAGACATTCACACAGTGGCCTGCTGGAGGTCATTTTGTAGCAGTGGCAGAGCTCAGAGGAGCAGAAACCAGTCCTGCTGATGGGTTAAGGACCTTGTGCAGTCCAGTCCAGCTCTCCTAGAATAACTGCCTGTCTCCTGGAATCTCCTTCATGCTCTTGAGACTGTGCTGGGAGACACAGCAAACCTTCTGGCAAGGACACATATTGGTTTTCCATCCTGGTGGAGTTGGACTATGGAGTGGGCAACCTCTTTAGGGTCCAGGTATCACCACATGCTATCAGCAGTGACGCTGACCCTACTCAAATGCAAAACTAGTGAAAAATCAGTCAGAAAAAATGAGAAAGAAAAAAACGTCAGTGGCCTCCACCTGTAAAACCATTCCTTTTTTGATTAACAATTCCCTCTGTTACTTAAACTAAAAGTTTAACTGACTTACTCATTAAAAAATGTTCCTTTAATTTTTTGAGCAGTATTGAATTGATTTCCTCTACCCTTGATATAACCTAACACTGACCATGAACACCACAGCTTCTCTGTACCCATCCAACATAGTGTACTACTGTAAACCTCCCCACAGTACTGCAAACTAATCAGTGCACCTGCCACTAAATTGCCTAGTATTTTCATGCAACCTTTGGAAAACAGAAACTTATTATACTTCATTTTGTTTTGCAGGATGTTTCATAATATGAAAAAGCGCAACTTCAGCAACACATCATGTAGGCTATACGTAGATTCAATATATGTTTAAAAAAAACTCTAAGAAGAATAAGGATATTACATGTAAGCTTTAAAATTACAGTTTATCAAATGTCACTTAGCAGTCCTTCCCTTTAAAAATAATCTCTTTTCCTCCTCTTCTGTCCTGTCTTTGTTACATCTCCAACTCTTAATGAAGTTATCTTACATTCATTACTCTCCCTGGGAAATACAGCAGTTGTACCTTTGGCTAGCAGACATACTATGTGACAAACTGCACAGAAACAGTTTGTGTGTTTGCTGATATTTGTTGAGCTGTTAGAAATGAAGCTTTTGAAATTACCTGCCACTTAAAAAATGTTGCTCCCTTTGTGCTCACTCCTCTTCTGTAGCTAGCTAGATGCTGAAGTATTGTGACCACAACTTATGGCATCTGTACCAAAAATGGTGTTCTGGATTGTTCCAGCCCACTTTAACTCCCTTGTATAGTACAATAAATGATGCATAAATTACATGCTTTTTGCCTCTTTCATCTCTTCATTGGTGATAAGCACAGGTTATCAATCCACCAGTAGGATTGTCGTTTAGGTGTCATTGTTCCCTCCATGTAGGTTCAAATCAGTTTGATGTTTGAAGGCGCACAATGACGGGAAATAACAACTCTTCTCAAACACTTTAAAATTAAGATCTTCCATGCAGTTTGGATGGATGTTGGAGAGTAAGTTAAGCATATACACGTAGAGATAAAACCACCAGTCTCCAAATCTAAATGAGTTATTAAACAACTTTGAGTCTGTATTTTAACAGTGATAACCACACACACATACTGTATTCACACCCATCAGCAGTAGGTTAGGTGGTCAGTTGATCCCTGTTGGAAGTCTCCTGTCACCGCATGTGCTCTGTGGTTCAGGGTGACAGGGTTTGGGCTGAAGCAACAGAAACTGGCAGGGGCACTGCTGGTGAAGTAAGGAAAAAAAGCCTGCAAACATACAGGTGTAGTACATTTTTTTTTTTTTAGTACTGGTTGCATGCACACACTTTTACCCAGAAAATAAGTGAACTGTGGTCTACACAGAGGGAGAAAGAGTGAAGCAGAAACAGGCAGTTTAAAGGAAACTTTGACCTTTCAGTCAGATTGAGGTTGAAGCCACAGGGTGAATCATGGGGCCCACCACACTACTATCTGAGTCACACAGTGTGGTAAGCTCACACAAACTTTCTTCCTTTGCTCATCATCTCTTTCATTGCTCTCTCCATGTGTTCCTCCCTTTCTAACTTTCCCTGTTTCTCTGTGGCACTCTGTCCCCCTCCCACAGCGTGTTATTACTCTTGGTTGCTTTTTCTGTAGTGATGGTATATACCATAGAATTCGCTTTTTGAAGATATGGTGAGAGGGACTCCTAGGAAAAACAAAAAGTTAAATAAAGTTACTGAAAGGGCTATACAGTGTCTCTCCTCTGTTAGAATTTCACAATAACTGAATATATCCTCTCACGCTCGCAATATATATTTCTGATTGTGCATGTTTGTGATTTCCTTTGCCTGTTTGTGTTTTCTACATTGGGCAGCCTAGTCTCTGTAGGACCTGCATCTTCTACTTGTTTTTTGTTAGTTTGATACATTCTGCTTTTCTTATCCTTTCTCTCTGTGAAGAAATGGTAATTTTTTTTCCACAGTTAATGAAGGGCTGTATTTTGATATATAGTTTATAGCTTTGTTCATTTTATTCTTTTCATTTTCACTCTGCTTTTCCACAACTACTGTAGATTTGATTTGCAGCACATAGTTAGAGTAAGTACATTAAAAAATGATCAAGTCAGTTTGTCCTAATCCCAAAACTCTGCATGGTCCAGATATAGATGTGTCCTGAAAAAAGCCATTTAAAAAGTATTTATTGACACTGTATGGTGCTGAAAAATCTGTGTCAGTGTGTGAAATTCTCAGTATTAGTGTATGAAAATAAACCCTGTGTATTCCACAACAAAACATCAGTGCCATTCAAAAGAGAAAAAATTTGAGTATCAGCATTCTTCAACAGCTGCTTTTGTATATTGCCGCTCAGCAGTTCAGCTCTTGGATATTGTGTGAACTTTGGTCTGGGATTTTGCAAAACTTCAAACTTCTTGTTGTCATTGGTTTGTTTATTTATTTATTTTGCAGCCAAAACTGACAACTACAATCAGCCACCAGTTTAGTATAAAAACAAAAGTACCACAGTGATAGAATCTGTGAGGTAGGATGCTACATTCTTATAAGGAAAATGTTTCCCATTACGGGGTATTACTTGGATCACTCTTCTTAGTTAATTAATACAAAAATCCTGCTGGCTCTACATTTTGTAAATGGCTATAGTTGACTTCAGATCTGACTTCACATGCTTGACATGTGTGACATTTTGTGCGTTACATACATTTAGGTTAGCTATAAAATAAGTATTAAAGTAAAAAGTTAATATCTTTAAGGATACTTCACTTTAATCCACGTGGTAAAGTTCAGAGATATTTGCCGAGTACCTTTCTATCCGGTTTCTGAACTCTGCCACGACATGTTCTTTTATCCAGACACAGAATAACTCCAAATGTGTTTATCAGCTGTATTTGTCGGTGTCATATTTCCTTCCAGAAGGATGTATGGATTAGGGATGTCACCTTATGATACCTTTGCATTTTACAATTCTGAAAACACAATGGTACTTGTTTTTTTTGGTTTTTTTGGTACTGTAATGTAGCTGGCGTGTCTACCGAGGCTTCTGGAAGTGACAGGGGCAACATATGCCAATAAGGGTTCTAGTCTTGCCTTAGAAGAAGAAGGATGCCCACAAGCACAGTAAAAGCTACTCATGGAGCAACAAAACTTACATGTGGAAGGTGCCAACAAGTGCAGCTGGCACAAAAGCTCCACCTCAGCTCACTGATAAGAAAGGCAGTAGGAGCCAGGCATGCAAGTACTTTGCAGTGTTATCCTGAAATCCATGTTACCATTTTTTTTGAGACAGCTGGCATTACTGTTGAGAAATCAGCTCTATTTGAGAGGTGAAAGAGTTTGCAATGTTTTACAATGCTTAAGGTAACACTCAGGAAAGTAGGAACATTTTAAAGAAAGTATCTGTCACCACCATATCACTGATGTAAAACAGTTGTTTAAGTACATGGGATAATCTTTTTTTTCTTTTTCGTTTGGGTTATTTCAATTTGGCATCACATTTGGTATTGAGATAATTATGTAATTCTACTGGTATTGGTACCAACTACTGCATTTCAGTATCTTAACTGTGCTACTAACTTTTTTAAAATAGGGATAGTGGGATAATGAGATAGTGATTTTCTTTAAAAACAAGACCACATGATGAATGGCAAAATTTTTGTTTGGTTAGTCTGTCTCTACACTTTAAAGAGAAGCTGTCTCAGTGTGATTTCTTTAGACAAGGGCATAAAAGGCAATGAATAGCTGATGAAATACTGAATATATGTTGCTTTTGAAGTCACTTTTCGAAAACTATTGAGTCTGTTTGCTGTCTTGCCATCAAAAATATTCAATCGATTAAGGCACTTTTTTGTGTGTTCGCTAAATTACTTTCATTTATTTATGTTTTTTAAGTATGTCTTTTTTCTACATTTGAAAAGAATTTTTGCTTGTTTGTTTAACAGTGATTGGCCTTTTACAGAGAAAGAAAGCAAGTTAAAGTTTGCATTTGTTAAAGTATAGAACACAGGATGCAGGGCCTGAATTCAGACAACCGTCCAGGAGCACAGGTGCAGTGAAGTGACTTAAATAGTGAAACTACTAATATCAGTTGTGGACATTAAGACAAGAAGTATACAAAGGTTATGAGTATAAGTACTGAGGGAATGATTGGGAAGTTAGAAGAGATGACAAATGTCCCACAGAAATCAGGGGTGGGGTGTGTGTCTTTTTTCCTTCTTCTCCATAACCAAAAACTCAAAAGATCAAGAAAGTAATAATTGATTCAAGATGAAGTTCAGGCTGTAAATGCAAAGGGTAATCCGTCCATTCGCTTATCCTGTTCAGGGATCGCGGGGGGGGCCTATCCCAGCTGTCATAGGGCAAGAGGCAGGGTACACCCGGAACAGGTCACCAGCCTGTCCCAGGGCTAACACAGAGAGACAAACAACCTTTCACACTCACATTCACACCTATAGGCAATTTAGAGTAGCCAATTAACCTAACCCCAGTAAGTGCATGTCTTTGAAATGTGGGAGGAAACCCACGCAAGCACAGGGACAACATGCAAACTCCACACAGAGAGAGGAAGGGGCTGGGGCCAGGCCTTCCAGATGGTAATCTAACTGTGAGGCAGCAGTGCTAACCACTGCGCCACCTTGCTGCCCCATAGGTTTTATAGGTTTTTATAGATTTTTCTAAATATTTAAAAAGTTACTAAATATAATCAAAATCCTAAAGGTTTTCACTAAGTTATACTGTAATATGAGAAAGGAAATAAAAAGATATCATGTGGATGGCCTTTTTGTGGTTACTGTTAGTTAGTTTGATGGATACTGTGCATTCTGGCATACACAAATCCTGGCCTTAGACCTCACAGTGTCACAGTCTTACCTCACAAGCTTATTTTTAAATGATTGATGTCGAAGTTAAAACAGCATCCCCAGTTGAAGAATTGGACTGAACATTCACATTGTGATTCACATTTTCTGAGTTGTCAGATATCTGGGACAGTGAGTACCAAAGGCTACATTATTAAAAGTAAAAATGTTCCACTTAAGTGATATATGGTGCTTCTGTGCAGTAGCTCAATGAGTTTAATTTGGTGCTAACACTGTCAGGGTTAGGGGTCTAGTTCCCACTGAGCCCATGTGCCAAAAATATAAGCAGATGGCACTTTGGATTAAACCATCTACCAAAGTGCATAGAGCTAAGTTGTAATACAGCATAGTTAGTGTACCATATGTTATAAGCTCATTATAATTGTGTGGTTTAAGTGAAATTATTAAGTGTATAGGTATTGTGGACTCCAACATCTCATGTATAGAAGGTGAATAATCAATGTAGCCCATTCGCAGACACACACTCCTTTCTGGTAATGTGACAGCATCTGTACATATCTGCTCCATGTCTGAATTAGCTTACTTTTCCACTAACAGGTCTAGACTGGGCATTTAAGTACAACTTTTAATACAGTAGTCTGTATGCATACCATCACATCAACAGAAAGGCTTGCACAGGATTACAACCACATGTGTGTCTGTCCTGCATCAGCAGCAGCTCAGCTCACTGAAATCTATATTTTTTGGGGGGGGAGAAAGCCTTAAACAGCAAAGCCATAAAAAAAAAAAAATTAAAAAAAAAAGGCATTACAGACCTGCTTTCAGTGTCTTGTATTTTCAAGCCCCCAAACTAATCTGACGAAAGCCTGAGCATGGCTTATAGAAAATATTTTTTTTTGCAAGTACGATAAAGTCTGACCATTTCAGCACTGACACTGTTTCAAAATCATAAACGAGGGAAAAAAAGAAAGTTTGTGTGCCTTTGACTGACGGGTAGACCTGCCCAAAATCACCAGATGCCTTTCATTAAAGTTGACTTTTCCCTCGCTCACTTTGCAATTTCACATTTATTTTACATCGAAAGGCATATAAAAATAAACCTTTAGGTTGTGTAACAGGTCAGACTACAAGACTCAGAAAATAGGCATATAAGGCAGGTTTGATAATCTGCCATGGTCCCAGAGTTTTCTGACTGCTTGAAGTTTTAGATTCCTGTTTTGATTTCTTTATCATGCTTGGTTTCTTGTGATGTTGCTGAGTCTTTGATTTCTGTTTTTATTTTGTGTTCATGGCTTTCCTAGTAAAAAAGTTGCTGCTCTGCAATCTTGTGTTTTGGTTCATACTTCGGTTCATACCACTGATGAGTTTTAGTTTTGTTGAATTATTTGAGTTTTGTTTATTTTTACTGGACTTCTTTTCAGATGATTTCTGTTTTAGCATTAGCTTGGAGTTCTCGATTTTGTCTTTAACACCCTTATCGTTTCTCCTTCTCCTCCCTGTTTTATTTCTGGATTCGACTTGCTAAGCATTAGTGTTCATGTCTATATTAGTCTTACTGGAGTATTTCATGTTTTACTGTGAAGGATAGTTTTCAGCAGTGTCTCATTTGAGAGTGCCTTCCTGCTGTGTGACTTTTCTGATCTCACATGTGTTATGCATTTATTATGTTCATCTGTGTTTTGTTCACTGCCTGTTTCCAGTGCCCTTCAACTTTCTTTGTCTTTGTTAGATTGTCTGTTTCACTTGTCTTTACATTTTGGATTTAATTTTTTTTCTGGACTTGGTTAAAGGTCACTTCTCTTTCTTTTTTAAAAGATCCTTGTCCTGAGGGGTGTACTGTGAAGCAAGCCCAACTAGCCAGTCTTTCTTTGCATTAGGTGACCTGACAAAACCTAAAACTCCAGCCAGAGATAAAGGGTATCATGACTATAGTTGTCAGCTTGCTTTCACAGGCTTTCTGCTTTAGACTATTTTCTCATTCACATAAAATGGGGCATTTGATGTGTCATGTGACTCTCCTTCTGCACAAAATGGATCAATGGAGTTCCACCTACTCCAATATCAGAGGAAGGGGTGGTAGACGTCTAAAAAGAATAGCTTGTGCTCATCTGCGGAAAGAGTTCCTTTCAGCCCAACTCCTGAAAAACAACCTTACACCACAATCCCCCCTTCCACCAAACTTTACACTTGGCCCAACCCAGACTTGTCCATGGGATTGCCAGACAGAGAAGCGTGATTTGTCAGGCCAGAGAACATGTCTCCACTGCTCTAGAGTCCAGTGGTGATGTGCTTTACACCACTACGTCAGACGCTTTGCATTGCGCTTGGTGATGTAAGGCTTGGATGCAGCTGCTCGGCCATGGAAACCCATTCCATGAAGCTCTCTATGCGACTCAGCATCTGCTGACCCTGCTCTGTGATTTTATTATGGCCTACCACTTTGTGGCTGAGTTGCCAATTGCTTATACGTTGCTATAATACCACTCACAGTTGTCTGTGGACTATTTAGCAGCAAGGAGATTTCATGGCTGGACTTGTAGCACAGGCAGCATCCCATCACGGTACCATGCTGGAATTCACTGAGCTCCTGAGAGCGACCCATTCTTTCACAACTGTTTGTAGAAGCAGCCTGCATGCCTATGTGCTTGTTATTATACACCCGTGGTCATGGAAGTGCATTTAATGCCTGAATTCAATGATTTGGATGGGTGAGGGAATACTTTTGGAAATACAGTGTAAGTCATTAAGCACTTGTATACTGTAGCTTGAAGCGTTCATACACACAAGCACAAAAACAACAAAGAAAGCCCAACAGTGTCTGCTGTTATATTGCATTTAATATTTTAGAGATTCTGAAATCCACAATTTATAGTAATACGGCATGTTAGCATGAACTTGGTGGTATATTTGTACATAGGCCTATACATAATCCTCTATCTTGCAGCTCACTAAACTGAATGTCAGTGAGATTCAGTTTGTCTATCTTACTGTTAGTTAGTTTGCCTATCTAATAATTCTATCTGAAAAGATAGAATGGCATAGTTCCATAACATAGTTGTACAAAAATATAACATGACTCTAGAATGTAATTAATTAAAAAGCAGTGGCACCCAAGGTTGATGTCTGTAGTTTGTTTTTTGTTTTTTTAATATTATACTATGCAGTGTAATAGACATATCTTCTGGTCATGTTCTTTGCTCTCCCTGTGCATTTCACAGATTTGCATTACCACTATCTCACCTGCAGTCAAATTTGTAAATGAAATAATTTGACTCACAATATGAAGTAAAGTACACCTACATCATATGGAGCTAGCCTAGTCACTCTGAGTTCTTATTTGATCTTCATAACAAGGAGAATATTATTATCCATGCCACTGCTCCCACATTATCATCACATCTTTGTCGGATTCCACTTCAGCACTAATATGATGGAATACTAAGGTAGAGTTCACAGCCACAGTATATCCACACAGTGTTTTTCAAAGAAATGAGCTCGACATAGATACTGAACATGTGTCTCGAGGCCTGTATTTGTAAGCAAAAGAGACATCCTGTATATCTATTTTTTTGAGAAAATGAATTGTACAGTATGTGTATTCAGTGTGTGTGTCAGTGTATGTGCTTGACAGTATGCTAAGCAGGACCAGGAGGACTATTGTCATAAGAGTCTTTCTATCAAATCTAATTTAGTCCCATAGTGTATTGTGTTTTTTGATGCAATACGCAAAGATGTTCCATAGATATATGAAGGCATAGTGGTATGAAAAGGTGAAGGAGCTATTGTCCTGCTCCTCATGAATACCTATCTTTGATTAAATTCATCTTTGTGATATTTAAAGTCCTTTGGTAACAGCAAAGGGGAGAATTTTCATTCCCCTTCAACATTCAGCTTCAAGGTTTCTCTCATATCTGCTTTATGAGAAAGCTAATTATTTAGCTCAATGTTTATTTGGCCTTTTGGCCCCTTGTGGTCCCATGCACAGTGCATGAGTGAATGAAGCACTACCATGGATTAAAAAAGCATTTATTCCTGCTAGGTAGGTTAATGTTGTCCTGTTAATACGTTACTTACAGAATTAATATAATTTGCTATAGAAGTGATTGTGGCAGGTGAAAATGATAAAATCAGGAAAAATTGAAGTCTCTGCAATGCAATTATTGGAAATCAGTGGTAACATACATTTGAAAACTTTAACCAAACATGTTTTTAAAATGATTGGCAATAATATAAAACACATGATTTACAATAAAAGTTAATAAAAGCTATTTATGCAGTGATCACAAATTCTTTTCTTCACTGACCCAAGTAGATTCTAGGCTTTGTTCTCTCTGAATACAAGGCACTGTATTTTGCAAATGAAAAAAATATTATAAACTAGACATAGAAAATAAAGCGTGACAGTGCATGATGACAGTTATGATAGCAGTGATATTTGTGTTAGTGGCTATGTCGGCAAGTTTGCATTGCCATTTCTATATGCTTCAGTAGTGCTTGGTACACAAATGTGAGTTTACCAACAATATGCGTTAGGTCATTGCTAAATATACCATACAGATTCAACAAAACTTTCCAACTAAACTATGACAAAAACAAGATTTAGTCTGACCTGAAATAGCCTACACAAAAGACCAGCAGAGCATGGCACTGTATTTCCTGCAAGGAAAATAGGCGGCAATCCACCCATTGTCTCACATTAGGCCTAATTAATTAGCACTTTTCTATGATATAATTCACTAGTAGAAGTTCAGTGACCTTGAAGTTATCTCAGAAGGCAAAGCAAGACCTCTCCTGGGTATGTTTATAATAAAAATATCTTGTGAGCATTATTATCAATTATGGTAGAGTTGCTGTATTCGTCTGTGCGTGGGCTGAGTGGGATAGAGCTTGAGTTTGGATAACACATACTTTATGTAATGACACTACAGGCTGTATTCAAGCTGCAGACTGTGGATTTAAACTTCGAATGTTTGGCTTTCTTTAATGTATTCATATTAACTGTCAGTCCTTCAGGGTTTCTCTAGTGACATCAGAATGTGTGTTGTGTGTGCAGTGTGTTAATGTTGTTAATTCATCTAAACCGTCTGAATAGATGTTTATCTTTATCATATCAAATACGGTGCCAGTCAAACATTTTCATATGAATGGGTGAGTGTGTCCAAACTTTGGACACAGGTCTTCCATGTTTACTTCACTAGACAACAAATACAAAAATGTAATTTCTAAGTAATATAATAACACCGTAATGAACATCTCTCCTTTACCAAGATGCACTGTGGAAAAGCATCGTTGGTGAAAAGGATTTCAGCATAGTACTCTCAAAAATGCACCCTGATTCAGGCCCTACTGGTAATTTTTAGCAGGTGTGGAGGTTCTGACAGTAGAAACTGATAACTCCTGAAGAGGAAACAGCTTTTCTGTTTATTTGCTGGATGTATGTAGTTAACTATTCATTTCAACAGATAGAAATTTCATTGATTTCTTGTATTGACATGCATGGGCACTGCTACTGCTGTTGGCTAAATGGAGTCTTTCTTTTAACAATTGAAGTTTCCATTTGCCCTTCTCATCAGTCTCCAGTTACCTTTGCAGAGACTGACAGTAATATGAAAGATCTGTTACTTATGGATCTTTATGCTTCTGACAGCCACCATGGCCTAATTATTTTCCCTTGCTGGCAGACACTGTGTGTGGGCATACAGCTTGAGACATGGATAGTGTGATTGAGTCTTTAACAGAACCCTTGCCTTCAAGCAAAAAGCATCTTCTATAAGCTGACATGTGCATTCCCTGACAAGTGTGTTGGTGTCACCTTGATGGTGGAGCATAGAGAGACATCAAGAAGTCACAGCTGCAGATAATGGTGTCTCTGTGTCCATGGTTATATGGATCAGACCAAACAGGGAAAAGCACTTAAATGTATCCCACCATCCTTTTGATCAGCAAAGAGGGGATTTTTAAAAAATCCTCTCTACTTTAAAAACCTCAAGTGGTTGATCCTGTGTGTTTCTTGCTCACTGTATCACTCCTTGTACATGGATTTTATCACATTACTGATAACAATATCCACATAAAACAGTGAATTTACTGTACTTTACATTTCTCAAGAGCAGCATTTAGCTAAATGCTTGTGATGTAAAATATTCAAGAAGGAACATGGAAAAAGGGAAAAGCTTTTATATGCTGCAAGACCACCCTCAGCCTGTACAGAAGTGTTTTTACAAAAGTAACCAATTTGATGTTTCCAAAATCTGCATCTTGATTTTATTTTATTTTAGTTTAAAATTTCATTGATCACTAAAATGTATAAAATATGATATAACTTTAAAATTGAATTTCTTTGTCATAATTTAGTGAAAAATACACTAATTTGTTAAAACACTAATTTGTACAGTTTATATTTAACATCCCACTTGTTAGAATGAAGACTATCCAACAAATGCAAATTTTTTTCCCCTAAAATCAGAAAGGACCTACATTGCCAGGGGTCAAAAGTGGGCCAGAACAATATGGAATAGTATTCTGGCACCTTTGATTAATGAGCATTTGAATCTGATGGGCAGGATAAATCTGATAGACATATTAGGATTCATTTTTTTGTGTTCCACAGTCTGGTATTGTTTCCAGTGATAGCTTAGAGACACTTGCTCAGTAATAAGAAACTAATGGCATCTCATTGCCTGCTTACATCTTCAGCGCATCTCTTTTTTCTTCTCATCCCGGTGATGTGTTCATGGTACAAATGTAAATAAAGTTGTGGTTGCAGTACTAAGCATCTAGCTAGCACTGCAGAAGAGAGGCGAGTATGAACAGAATTTTTTTTTTCTTTCAAATGGCAGGTAATTTCAAATGCAA
Source organism: Archocentrus centrarchus (assembly GCF_007364275.1). Taxonomy (NCBI): domain Eukaryota; kingdom Metazoa; phylum Chordata; class Actinopteri; order Cichliformes; family Cichlidae; genus Archocentrus; species Archocentrus centrarchus. The sequence goes on from NC_044348.1 coordinate 23,619,404, forward strand.
CTTGTCAAATTGCTCAATAAATATCATCAAACACACAAACTGCATCTGTGCTTGTTACAAAATGTGTTTGTTAATTAAATGTACAGTTACTGCATTTTTAATGTGCAACACAGAGATGGAGAAAGATGTGAGAAAGACAGGACAGGAGAGGAAGATGAGAGATTATTTTTGATGGTAAAGACTGCTCAGTAAGTAAAATTTTATAAACTGGAAGGTTATAGTATTGTGCAAAAGTCTTTTGCTTCCAAGGAGTCAACCTTTCTTGCATTTTTTAAAAGTAATGTTTAAGTAATAGTTCTCCAAGGTTTTTGGAGGTCTTTTAAAGGTTTTCTTTGGACAGTTTTTTTCTTTTTCTTCCTCTGCTTTTCACTCATTTTCAGGCCAGTCCCTGTACCTGACCGTTTTTAGAGAAATGTTATTTCTTTTTTCTTTTTTTTTATGTTAAGCCACTTAACATTGACCCACAAGTCATTCAAGTATAAAAGAGTACCTAACTCAAGGGATGAACCAGTGTTGTCTACACATAACAGACAACTTAGCAAAGAACCAATTTAAAATTGTATCTTTAGCGACTTTTTTACTAGCAACCTGTCGCAAAAACACATAATTTGTTGCTATTTCTTTACTTAAATCTAAGAAAAATGCCAAAGACAAGCACGGTTTGACAGGCATGAAGTAGTATTTTTGCACCAACGAGGTGATTTCCAAATAGTATTAAGTAAAAACTTGGCATATCCTGGCATGCTGTGCAGTGTGTCCTTAGAAGATTAGGAAACTGGACAAGTGGAGGACAATAGAAGTGACAGGTATAAAATACTTTCTACACCAGAAAAACAGTATATGAAAGTCATGTTCTTAAGAAATAGGAAAAGAAATCAGCAATGACCTGACACAAGACCATGATGCATTTGGCCCTTCTATCTACTGTTTACCTAAGCCTGACCCAAAATAGTCTTAATGGAAAGATGGCTGTCAAGAAGCCATTCTTAAGGAAGGGACACAGTGAGAAAAGGTTGAGGTATGCCGAATTACACAAGAACTGGAGTGAAAATCGACAGTGGTGTTGGGGATCTTGTCAAAATTAATGGAATTATGAATGCACAAAAAGTACTGTCAGATTTTCATCCACTATGTGATCTAGAAAGATGATTAGCAACAGCTTCTTTTTTTAGTATGACAAAATGACATTTTTCAGTATGGTAAAAATACACTGCCAGTGCAGTAAAAGCATCCCTGGATAGAAAAAACACACAGTGGAAGACTATCAGTCCTGGATTGGCCTCCCCAGAGCTGGCACTTCAGCATTATTGAAGCAGTGTGGGATCATCTTGACACGGAATGAAACAAAAGGGAGAAAATTAATATCCTCCAAGGAACCTGGGGAACTATTCCTGAAGTCTAGTTGAAGAAAATTCAAGAAAGGTTACCTGAGCGAGATCAGGCTGTGTTGAAAAATAAAGGTGGTCGTACCAAATTTTGACTTTCAAGATCATTTGAATTGTATAAACTGTTGTTTCCTTTCTTTTTACATATGTTTGCACATGTATCAGTGAATCAATGTACCTATTTCTCATTTCCTAGCAAAATAAAAAGAAATGAGGGGTGGTTCAAGACTTTTGCACATTAATGTAAATCTTACATGTCTCTAAATCATTTTAGTTTTTAAATCAGATATTAGATTGATACATGATGTGTTGCTGAATAATGCTTTTGTGAAACATCTTACAAAACAAAAGGCAATAGGCCTGTAGCCATTTTTTAAATTTTATTTTATTCATAGGTTTCCTTTAAATACAGTACAGTACAGTGTCCTGCTGATTAATTTTACTCACCGAATTCTACCTTTTATGATAGCTTTATAGTCTGTACAGGCTGAAAATTAGCTGTATACTGTAGGTCATGAAACATCTGCTTCCATCTTGTTGAATTTAGCTGACTCAATCCACAAAGAGCAATGACTATCAGAGTAACATCACCGATCAGCTGATCACAGGGTGCACACAAAGAAAAATCTACTGGAGCTCACAAAATAAGTTATTATGTGACTTATTTATAAGTAATTATTTTTCCCATGCTGCACCGCTATTCCTGAACTTAGCATTCCCATCAAATCCCACTTTAAACCCAGTATATAGCTGTACAAGGTACAATTTGTTTGCCAGTGGAGAAATGAGCAATTCGGTGTCAATGGTCCTCCATGTCTACCCTGAGGAAACATCTACTGGCAAGTTAATGTAACTGCAATCAGTCACATGTGCCTTCCAAGCCGCTATAATTTATCTGTCTTAAGACATAATCTATTGCTTGCTACCTGCTCTGTAGGCTGCATGGGTATGTTCTATTCCTGTTCATGAAAAATTGATCATTACCCAGCTATTAGACACTCCATGCACAGTCTGCATCTTTATTAATGTAAGGTTTACATTGCCTTCTTTAAATTTATGTTTTCAGCTTTATCACCTACTGTAATTCAAAGCAATTGTTAGAAAAGTAATCCGATGTGATACATTGATGCAAAAATAATGTTATATGATTTTCATTAGATTTTAAAGGTTTGATGAGTTACAAAAGTAACCTCCTGGTCCAAAGCAACCTCCAAACTGCTGTTTGTTATATAAAAATATGTCCTATCTACTTTTCATGCCCTCTGTAAAAGATAGTCTAGGTTCCCTGAAGGGCCATTATATAGCACTAACTCTGAACAGGATTTCTCGGACCGGAAGTTCCAGAGGAGCTGTGACCCCCACATAGCTTCTATACTGCAACTACTATAAAGCTATTGCATGCTGGAATGTTTGTGATTGGTGCAGGGAATTACTTAAAATAAAAGAAATTACTTAGAAGAAATTACTTTGTAGAAATGAATCTAAAATGGTACTACTACAGTCATAAAGTAACCATAATGGAAGGAGCAGATGATTGTATGTTAAAATCATTTTAATACTTTAGATATTTCAAAAGATTTGAAGATATCTTAAGGCATTTTTACTGTACAAACTAATGTCACATATTAAGCTGAGCATTGTGCACCCACTCATATTTCAAAGTGTTTTTGAGTGTTTTCTTTGGTTCCTTTTTGAGTGAGCTCAGAAATCCTAAAATCAAGCTCTTCGTTCAAGTAGATTAAAAAAATTCCTGGTAAAAGATCTTTCTGGTTCTAAACAAGATAAAATAGACTGTTTTCTCCTTTTCTTTAGCTCATAGTGTTTGTTAAATAAAAGCAATGTGAGAGAAAAATATTGCAAAAAATGTAAAAAGTTAGTTGGTTTAAGACATTGTATATTTGATTACTTGTTTTCCAAACAATAATTGTTGTAACTGAATTAAGCACTGATAAATAGGGACAATTTCCAGTGGAGTAGTGAATATAGCCTGCTGGTTGTCACATGTATGCCTGTGAATACTACCAGCATTTTATTACAGCATTAATTAGGTCATTTTAACACAGTCTGATCAGAGGTCCCCTAATTAGTGCGACTTGAGAAGTTTCATAGTTTACTTGCAAATCAGCTGTATTTGTCAACCCAGATGGATGAGCAGATGGAGGTGATGAGCACAAACCACAATGAGCCTGCCATTACTTCCCAGCCATATGCTTAATATGACATGTTACAATTACACTGTCACAATAGAGCCTCGTTTGTCCATATTTCAGGCACCGTCTAGTTGTGTCATATTTCTTTGACACAGCACAATCTAACTGATCCTAATTTTAGATTCCACTTAGATTGTGCTAATGATTTCTCTCAATAAAAGTTAATATAGCAACTGTAATAAGTCAGTGAAACATCTCAAAGATTTTCTTCCTTTGCATTTCAGCAAGAAACTATATTTGATCATAAAAGCAATTCTCAATTCCCACTGTGGCAGTAACCCTTACTGAGCTACACATATCCTATTAGGGTGGTATTTTAAGTAATTATGTTTTTTTCCTAAATAAGCTAATATGTTAAAATATGACCTAAACGGTGTGTACAGCCAGAATCCATACTCTTAAAGAAGTCATTTTTATTGAAGCTTCTGGTTTATCCAGAGTATGCTGTCATCTGCTATTCTGGTCACTTTCTTGGTGCAGATTTTGGACCCTTTTTTCCTGTGATATACCTTGGAGATTTATGTCAAATACACCTGCCCATATCAAGGACTGAGAAATTACGAGGTTTTGATAGAATGAGTTTATGTGCATGTGTATGCATCCATCCAACGAAAACACTGTGTACTTTTCTCTGCTCCTTACAGTTTCCTTACTCTTGGTTCCTGGTGGTTGAGGGTGGTGAGTCATTGATAACATGTGACATTGGTTTCCATGACAGTTTGGGGTCACCTATGCCTCCCACCCCTCCCCACTGAGCTACTAGATCACAGTTAAATCAAAAAGCAGACGCAGTTGAAGGTTTTGTCAAACATTACATTTAGATAAAGACAAAGGCACATTGTGGGAAGGAGGGTGAAAAAGGACAGAGGCAACAAAGTAGAGAGTGATGATGAGAGAAGGTATAGGTTCGGAAGGAAGAGAAAAAACAAAGAGACTATGTAAGAGTACAGCAACATTGCAATGTGGAGAACACCCGCAGAGTGTAAAAAAATGATAAAAAGAAAAAAAAATTGTAATATGACTGAAAACTTGGGTGAACCATTGGGACGTTGCCAGGATCACACCATAGCTTTAGACATTGTAAATGGCCAGGAGGAGTTTGGCAAACTGCCATAAAAAATAAATAAATAAAATTGGTGTCTCATGCATAGTCAAGTGAGGTGAGGCTTTTATATCAGTTTGCTAGGTGGAGACAAGATAAGGAAACTGTGTTTTGCTGATCTAAAAGGCTGACTGCCAGACAATGATAGAGAGACAGGGAGATGCACAGTGACATAAAAGAATATATCAGGCAAAAATAGTCATGTGTAAATGCAGTACATCCACTGGGTTAGGCCAATATATAATATATTAAGTATAAAATAAATATATCAAGATTCCAAATATTTTGCTTTTCATATCATTTCGCATTATAAAATCTGTTTTCTTTATTCTTGACACAAAAATAATTTATTTTTCTGAATAGAGACATCCAGAAAGGAATAAAGTATTTATGAACAAAAGTCTGGACATAGTGAGTGCACACATAAGGTGAAGTATGGTTTAGTTATAAACTGTCCCACAGACTCTGTGGAGATAAGAACACGCCACTTGTCCCCATCATTTTGCTGGCTTTATCTAAAATGTGATATTTTCCCCCTCCCCTTTGGTTTTCTGTCACTTATTTAGTGACTCTTTCTTCTCTGTGAAGGTTATACAGTGTAGTGCAGGCATGGAATTATCTTGACCTTACTACAGTCTCTTGTAGCACACATTGATATTTTTTTCTACGGAGAAATAACCATTCCACTTGAATGACGCATAAATCACATGGTTCACGGTAGGTTTTCTGTGGTGTTGACAACATCATAGAAAGACAATCAAAGAAAGGAACTGAATTTTAGGCATGTGGAAAAATATAAGGAGCAATATTTGTACAAGGTGCATTGCAACAGTACAGTTGTGGCCAAAGGTTTTGAGAATATTGGTAAGAGTATTGGTTTCTGCAAAGTGTTTTTAGATCTTTTGGTCAAATGTTTCTATGGTATATTAAAGCATAATGACAATGTTTTAAAGGCTTTTATTGGCTACATTAGGTTTATGCAAAGTATTTGCAATGTTGGCTCTGCAATTTCCCCAGCATGCTGTCAATCAACTTCTGGGCCAAATCTTGACTGATAGCAAACCATCCTTATGTAATCAGTGCTTGGAGTTTGTGGGCTTTTATTTGTCAATCTTCCTCTTGAAGATTTACCACAAGTTCTAGATAGAATTAAGGTCTGGGGAGTTTCCTGGTCATGGACCCAAATTTTTAATGTTTTGTTCCCTGAGCCACTTACAGTAGTTATCACTTTTGCCTTATGGCACGATGCTCCATCATGCAGGAAAGGACATTGTTCTTCACCAAACTGTTCTGGGAGGGTTTGGAGAAGTTGCTCTCGGAGGATGTTTTGCTGCCATTCTTTATTCGTGGCTGTGTTATTAGGCAAAATTGTGAGTAAACCCACTCCCTTAGATGAGAAACAACCCCACACATAAATGGTCTCAGCATAACACAGGACTCATGGTAGCGTGCATCTTTTCTTCTCCAGACAATTGTTTTTACAGATACCCCCCAAAATTGGAAAGGGGCTTCATCAGAGGCAATCACTTTACCCCAGTGTACAGCAGTTCAACCTTTGTACTTTTTGCAGAATATCAGTCTGTCCTTGGTGTTTTTCCTGGAAAGAAGTGGCTTCTTTGCTCCTCTTCTTGACACTAGGCCATCCTCCAATAGTCTCCAGCTCACTGTGCATGCAGATGCATTCACACCTGCCTGCTTCCATTCCTCAGCAAGCTCTGCCCTGGTGGTGCCCCTATCCTGCAGCTGAATCACCTTTAGGTGATGGTCCTGGTGTTTGCTATACTTTCTTGGGCACCCTAAAGCCTTCTTCACAACAACTGAACCTCTCTCCATGAAGTTCTTGATAATCTGATATACAGTACTGTATGGTTGATTTAGGTGTAATCTTAGGAGCAGTAACCTATGCCTGTGAAGGCCTTTTTTATGCAAAGCAATGATGACTGCACATGTTTCCTTGCAGGTAACCATGATAAAAAGAGGAAGAACGATTTCAAGAACCACCCTCCTTTTAATACACCCAATTTGCTAATTAGAACCCAGTCAGCATGACAGAGTGATCTCCATCCTTGTCCCTATCAACACACTCACCTGTGTTAATGAGAGCATCACTGAAATTATGTCAGCAGGTATTTTTGTCACAGGGCTGAAATGAAGTGGAAATGGGATTTTTGGGGATTTAGTTCATTTTCATGGCAAAGGGGGACTTTGCAGTTATTTGGAGTATATACAAAATGACATAAAAACTGAAGCATCAAACTTTGTGAGAATCATTACTTATGTCATTCTCAAAACCTTTGGCCACAACTAATGGATGCCAGATGAAACTGTTTCATCATATTGGTCAAATATATAAATATATTGGTAGTAGCAGTTCATAAATATTGTCATGTGAAGCAAGAGTAAAAGTACCCGTATGGATGTTTATTTCATGCCTGATATACAACAGTAAATCAGTGCATATGGCTTTTATCATCACAAAGCATCATTTCTGTACTTTTGTCAGTAAAAAGTTTGTTGAGCGGTATTAAGGATTGGACAGTTTGGTGAAGGCCATCTGCAAATCCAGTTCTAATGTGATAAAATGGTAATACCGGGATGATGCAGTAATTGAAATATCCAGCTGTCTTTTCAGTGTCCTCCAGTCAATAAGGCTGATCAGATTTTAGCAGGTCCCTTTTCACTCAACCATCATCAATTTGCCAATTAGCCCCTCTGGGCCATTTATTGACAGCGTGATGGAGGGGGGTGAGGTTAAAATAAGGTGTAATTTCAGTGTGCAAGGTTAAAAGGTTTAATTCTGGCCATACATTACATTTACTTAAAGCAGCAGTGGACTGATTTCTGCTCTGTTTGTAGTTAATTGTAGTGATATTAACAATCTGAATGCACAAAGAGATGGAAATGGGCTAAAATTGGAGTAATTGACAGAGAAGGTCTTTCTTTCTTTCTTCCTCCCTCCCTCCCTCCCTCACAGGTAGGATGGCTGTTCAAATTAGCTAACCCCCACTAGCCAAAGACCCAGCTAGTTTGGCATCTGTATTCATCAGTGCCAGAAGGCCAGGACAATTTTAATATTATTTTATGGTGGTGGCATTTTTCATCCAGCCAGTGCCCAATAACTTCCAACTTAGATTTTATGGCTTTGCACCCCCCACCCCCCACTCCCACCCCTGCCCTTTCAGTCTCTCTACATACATCCTGCTCAGAATTATCCACTCTTAAATATTATTTCTCCAGCTCTTTACCTCTACTATATTTTCACAAATGATGCAGTCAGTAGTTTCTGACCCTTTCCTTTTGTATACTTTCTTTGTTTTTCTCCTCCCTTTTCCTCTCACATCTTCAGTTTTCTCCCCTTTTTTCCATTTATGACCTGCTGCAGTGGGCTGGGTAATGAAGGCAGTGTTATAAAGTATGGGACGTGCCTTGGGGCAGACTCAGAGCCTGTGTATTGGCAGATAGAAAAATTGAAATAGGATGAGGATGGAGACAGAAGGGCATAGACTGAAGGATTAGAAGGCCATGAAACAAAGAAATGATCCAAGATTAGAAAAATGTAGGAAAACATTACGGCAACAAAGAAAGTCATTGCTGGTATGGGAACATTTCTTCTGACTGCCAGCGTTTCTACAAAATCTTCTACAGACTAACTATACTCAGGGTGGGGGGGTTAGGGGGATTTTTTCACAGATTATAGTTAGTTAGTTCTGGCCAGGGCATGAATCCAGTAAGGGTCTCCAGGCTAGGCACCTCCATGCTATCCAAGCCTACCACGGAATATGATATCTATCTATCTGTCTGTCCTGTACTAACCTCAGTCCAAAGTGAAGCAAGTGAATATTAATCCAAACCTAAAATCAGTTCAGAAATATTCTGTAAAACCTTTGCAAGTGCTCCAGCCTGGGGAAATAATCTCTGTCTCTACATTAAAAGTAGAGAAGGACAAAAACCCTGGAAGAGATACAGAAAGATAAAGAATGAAAATAAAGCGCCAAAAAAAACAGAAAATAACATCCGCAAAATCCGAAATGGGTATCTAGGTGCACTACCACAAACTCAAGGTGGTAAATTTTCTTAAGAGTGAGCTAACTCAGCATTTTCTGAGTGCAGGAGGAGCTGTTGGTGTGGAGAGCTGCACAAATCAGTCTGAAGAGTAGGCAATAACCATCACAGCAACAGGCGGGCGGGGTTGTTCGCTCCTAAAGCATTGCCTAATAGGGTCTATGTTTTGCTCTGGCCAATTTTTAAAATACTACTTATAGGACTTTGTGTGGTGTGAAAAGCAGTATTCTGGTTTAGCAGAGCCTCCAAGGTGGAAAAGGATAAAATCAGTTTTATCCTTTTTGTGAAGTTGAACACTCCTCCCTATTGACGACTGATTGACACACACGTGGGTGTATACACACACATAGACACACACATATGTGGTAGGATAATTTATTAAATTCAGCTGAGATGCTGGATTGGGTGATTTCCCTGTTTCTGGTCTTGAACTAATCATTCACATGAACTGAAGTAATCTTCAGTATTGGACATATATCGCCAGGGACGTTAAAAGTTAATAAGCATGCTTATTAACTTTTACATTTTTCTTTATTAGTAAACCATAAACTGCACAGTCTACAAGTTTTTTTTCTGTTGTTTAACCCAGACCCCAATGAGATGATGGATATAACAAACTGAAAGTACGTTATTGGTTTAGTTCAGCCAAAGAAAAGCTGAGCATGTGTTCACTTGACAGACAAAAAACCCACCTGCTTCCAGTCTGAAAGTTACTGCAATATTACCTAAGTGTTCTTTATGAGCAGCTTTGTAAGGTTTTGGTTCTGGTAAAACTAATAATAGCAAACACAATGCAAATCAAGAAGAAACTACAGCAGATTCACTTGTGCAATCCATGGGATTGAATTATCTTTATGCTAAGGTATGTGTGACCTGTCCAGACTGTACCCCACCTCTTGTCCTATGACAGAGATAAGCTCCAGTCTCACCCTGCATTTGATTTAAAAAAAAAAAAAAAAAAAAAGAGACAGGTGGATGTATGAGTAGGATACTGAGATTACTGAACAACTGCATGTTTGGCCGTGTAGCATTGTTTGGTATTCTAAAGCGTCTCATGGTCCATAGTGTTTGCCTAAAACCAAGTTGTGTAAGTTAGAAAAACTATCCAAATTTCTCAGTGACTGTTGATGAGACAGTGTTTTCAGGCTTAGTGTTATCTTGGGAGACTTCTTGTTCTTATTTATGCATGTATTCACTGCACCCCTATTAACCAGGAACCAGTAAAGTTTTGCCAGAATACCACTTTAGTATCTGGACAGGCTCAATAGAAGTGGTCCAGAGTTGTTTTAATAAAGGCATTGTGCAGACTACCCCTGAGTCCAGTGTTCGCCTTGAGACACAACACAATAAAGCACAAGCAATTTAATAGTTTTAAGACCAGCAACCACCTATATTACAGTCATATTGCTATATATTTTTTTCTATACATATTATTGCCATGGGCCATTGTGCTATGCATGCAGCAAAGCTAATTAAATATACAGAAAGCCACATCTGTCACCGGGCTATCCCCAACAATGGCTATATATGTATTTGCATGGTTGAGAGAAAATTGTTTAAGTATACATACCTGTACACTAGCACAAGTGAAAGTGAGGAAGGCATGGAGGGATGAATGTATGGATGGATCCCAGCTGCTATACTATGACCTAAGCATTTGCAGGAACACAGGAGGAGTAAGAAGGGCATCCTTTATCCATCCTGCTCCCCATAGACATCTTCAGAAGTCACTTACAGGGGCATAGAAGGACTTTCTTGTTTTTGCCCTTAGGGGTTGCAGCAAGGGACATGAGATTCATATGTTATTGTGGCCCTGAGGAAATTGTGTGTGTATTTGTTGGTGCCTGCATACTTGTGTATGTAGACATATGTGTGTGTGTGTGTGTGTGTGTGTGTGTGTGTGTGTGTGTGTGTGTGTGTGTGTGTGTGTGTGCGTATACGTACTATTGCATAACTGTACGTGAGCCTATGCAGCTTTTCTTTTGTGCCTGTGTGTGTGTGTGTGTGTGTGTGTGTGTGTGTGTGTGTGTGTGTGTGTGTGTGTGTGTGTGTTATTTTAGCCTAGAGGCTAAGTGAATGAACTGTGCCTCTGTGTCCTTTAACACCCTCTTTGCTGTCATCGCTGCTGTGCAGTTACACTGTCACACTCACGGTAAATAACCGTGCCCAAATTAGTCTTTTTATGGCCTAAAAGAATGGAGTCACACCATCATGAATGTTTAATACATTTTCCCAGGCTCTTTGCTGACAAAAGCATAATTAAGGCTTGTACATAACAGGCTGGCTCAACGAAAATGCACCATTTTCAGCAAATTCACAAGTGGTAGTTTGGGAGAAGACTCATAGTGTTGTTCTTCATAATCTCACTCTCGTGCCTTGCTTTTAAACCTAACAGCAGAACATGGACACAAGATGCTACAGAGGTTGCACTGTTTATTGCATTGTAATCTTTAGATGTATTTAAGTAATTTAACAATACTTTTACAACTAAGCAGTGAAATGTAATTCTTTTTTCAGCTCTTTGAGTCTGCATGTGTAAAACCAACTCCAAAAGAAATGGTCCGTGTTTTTAAATGACTTTACTGTCAGTGCTTTGTTTTGTTCTTTTTACATTTCAGGAATGTGTAGAATGAGGGTGTCTTTTTTCCCCTCACGTTAATTTAGTTCATTACGTTTGAGTACTAATTCAAACATAGAAGGCAGAGAAACATTGACCCATAATTGTGTGTAAAGAAACAACAACAAAAAGAAAAACTGCGATTTGCAATTACACTAAAAAGTAAAAAAAAAAAAAAAACGAAAAAAAAAAAAAAAACTTAGTGAGGAAAATCAGAATAAATCAACCTTTACTTCTAAATATTGCATTTTAAATACAGGCAGTGCTCTCATTATTTCCAAATGTGGGCCTCGTGCATGTTTTATGCCATCTTAAAGGCAATGTCTATGAGCAGAATGCTGAATAATTGACGAGATGCAAAGCTGGATCAAACGGCAAGTCTGCCTCTGTTTGTGCCGCTCTCTATGCGCAGACTTTACCTGCTGTGTGTGCTGCTATGAGCTTCCATTAATGTTTGTGTGTGTGGTCAATAGTATAAAATAATTTGTTTTTAGTCTCTGCATACTTACAGATGTATGCAAATGCTGGTTTGTCAGAAAATAGCTGAATTCTTGTTTTTTTGTCCTTTAGCTGGTGCGATGATCACTTATGACTGCAGACTGAAATAGTTTTTGAAATAGAAACTCAACATTTGTAATGGATCAGTGTAATAACTGCATTATGGTTGGCTGGATCCCCTCATCCACAAGGGTCACTGATCACCATGTTGTTGCCAGTGGCATGTTTCAATGTTTTAAAAAGCAAAAAAAACATAATTTCCATTTTTGTTTTACAGTCTCTGTTAATTTCATGTCCAAACTGTCCATGTCATTAGTTTGCTGATACTGCAGTTCAGTTTCAGTCTCTGAGTTTGACTGTACTGACATCATGGTATGTGACCAAATGTCTCATTTTTCAATCTGCTGCAACACCACAACAGGTGTGGAACAGGAATCTAACTGTAGTGCATAAATCAAAACTATGATCAAATTATTTTTGACAGAATGCATTCATTCCAAAAAAAGGAAGCATCTCATAAAAGAAACATGTCATATGATAAGGCTGAGTTGTTCCACTAAAACAGAATGAGTTCATATTATTTCAATACAGTGCCTAACTGTGGCAGCTAGAGATCTGCATAATTACACTTGGCTTTTTATAGTGTTATCATGGCTATTACACTAGCTGATTCCAAAAAAAAAAAAGAACAGTGTATAAAATGTAATTTAAATACAGATTGCAGTGATTCAAAAATAATTTAAACTATTTTCTAATAAATATGGGTTTTAAATGATATACATTCAATTTAATATTTAATCACATTATTAATGTCCAAACCTTTTTTTTTTTGAGGGGGGGGGGGTTGCATGCTTTACAGTAGGTATTAAAACCATTACCTAATCTCACGCGCACACACACACACACACACACACACACACACACACACACACACACACACACACACACACACACACACACACACACAAACTATTGTACACTCACACTCAATTGAGCCTGTCATCTTCTCTAATGGCCATCTACTCCTAGAGAGCTATTAGAGTACAGGACATGTTATTGGAAATCAAAGAGGATTTGGAGTCCAGGGCATCTTCCTGCAGGAGTAAGTACCTAACAGAGGTCAGCTTGTTACAAAAACACGCTCTGTCAACTCTGACCACCAGGATGAATTAGTAAATCTCTGCTTCCCTCATTTTCATGGTTACTGTGATTATTTCAGTGATGGCATGCAGGCACATTTTGGGTCTACAGATACATACTGTACATGTGGCTGTGATGCTGTAAATTTACATCCCCATCCATCCATCCATCCATCCATCCATCCATCCATCCATCCATCCATCTTCTTGTATTTATCCAGTTCCGGGTTGCGGGGGCAGCAGCCTAAGCAAAGAAGTCCAGACCTCCCTCTCCCCAGCCACCTCCTCCAGCTCATCTGGGGGAACACCGAGGCGTTCCCAGGCCAGCCTACAGATTTAATCTCTCCAGTGTGTCCTGGGTCTACCCCAGGGTCTCCTGCTGGTAGGACATGGCCAGAACACCTCACACAGGAGGTGGCCTGGAAGCATCAGATACCCGAACCACCTCAGCTGGCTCTTTTCAATATGGAGGAGCAGCAGCTCTACTCTGAGCCTTTCTCGGGTGACTGCACTCTTCACCCTATCTCTAAGGGAGAGGCTAGCCACCCTTAGACCTGGGACCTAGGGTGTCCTGCTGCCACGTGCACTTATGAACATCATTATTTTCAAACATGGTCTTCCTTATGAACAAACTGTGGTTTGCACAGTAGTCCAATAACAGAACACCATTCAGGTTGAATTCAGGCAAGCCATTCCTCCCAGTCACACCACGTCAGGTTTCACTGTCGTCACCCACATGAGTGTTTAAGTCTCCCAGTAGGACAGTGGAGTAACCGGATGGAGCACCCTGCCCTGCTAGGCTAGATATTCTGAACTGTTGTTTGACGCATACGCGCAAACAAGTCAGGACCAATTCCCTGGCCTGAAGGTGCAGGAAATTCTTGTCCACTGGTAAAAACTCCAACGTACAGGCAGCAAGCCAAGGGGATAGAAGGATACCCACACTGGCCCACTGCCTCTCACCAGACTGGAGCAGAGTCCAGCCCTTCTACAGAAGACAGTTTCCAGAGCCCAGGCTGTGCATTGAGGTGAGCCCGACTATATCTAGCTGGTATGCTTTTAACCTCACACACTAGCTCAGGCTCAGGCTCCTTCCCAACTAGAGAGGTGACCTTCCATATCCCAGTCACCAGCCACAATAGCCAGGGATTGGTCCACCATGACCTCGGCTCATGGCTGCTGTCTGATACACACACTAAACTTGCTCTTGCTTTTTCTTTCATATTTTCATGCTACATGCTGTGTTAAGAGGCTAAAGATATTCATTAGGTGTCGTTTGCTAGTAGCTTAGATACTGTCAAATGACACCTAGATAGATATATTAAATGTGCAGATTAGGTGATTAAGATGATTGCTCAGGAATCTGTTTTTACAGATGACCTTCTTTTGGATACTTATTTACCATAAACTTTGAATTCAAACATATTATATAAACATATTTTCTTTCAGCATCACTTAAAGAAAGTATAATTGGAAAAGCTGTTAAAAATTTCATTCTTTCGAAATCATAACATAATTCCTCAAATAATCTAGGTAACTCGTAGACACTGCTCTGTCAGTGGGTTTACAGTGGGTGTATCTTTTTTAAGAATATTTGAAGAATTTGGGTTTGAGAATATTCATTTTTAAGCAGGGAGAACGGAGGGTGTGCTCCAACTATGGGGGGGGTCACGCTACTCTGCCTCCACCGGTAAGGTCTATGAAAGTGTGCTGGAAAGGAGGGTCCATCTGTTAGTCGAACCTTGGATTCAGGAGGAACAATGCAGTTTCCCTCCTGGTCGCGGAATGCTGGACCAGCTCTTTATCCTCTCGAGGATATTTGAGTGTGCGTGGGAGTTTGCCCATCCAGTCTACATGTGTTTTGTGGACTTCGAGAACACATTTGAACGCATCCCTTGGGGTATCCTGTGGGAGGTGCTGCGGGAGTATGGGGTGTCTAGCCCGTTGTTGCAGGCCATTCAGTCCCTGTACAACCGCAGCGAGAGCTTGGTCTGTATTGCCAGCAATAAGTCGGACTCATTTCCTGTGGGTGTTGGACTTCGCCAGGGTTGTCCTTTGACACCAATTCTGTTCATAATTTTTATGGACAGAATTTCTAGGCATATCCAAGTGGTGTAAGGCTTCTGCCTTGAAGAATCTCATCTCTGTTTTTTGTAGATGATGCGGTCCTGTTGGCTTCATCAGGTGGTGGCCTCCAGCTCGCAGTGGAATGTTTGCAGCCGAGTGTGAAGCGGCTAGGATGAGACCTCTAAGTCTGAGGCCGGAAAAGGTTTAAGTGCCCACTCTGGATCAGGGACGAGTTGCTGCCCCAGGTGGAGGAGTTTAAGTATCTCGGGGTCTTTTTCATGAGTGATGGGAGAAGGGAGCGGGAGATTGACAGACGGATTATGGCTGCCTCTGCAGTTTTGTGGACACTGCACCAGTCTGTCGTGGTGAAGAGGTTGCAGAGTTTGAAAGCGAAGCTGTCCATTTACTGGTCAATCTACATCCCTACGCTCACCTATGGTCATGAGCTTTGGGTAGTGACTGAAAGAATTAGATTGCAAATACAAGCAGCAGAAATGAGCTTCCTTCAAAGGGTGGCTGGCCTCTCCCTTAGAGATAGGGTGAGGAGTGCAGCCATTCAGGAGGGGCTCAAAGTAGAGCAATGGCTCCTGCACATCGAAAGGAGCCAGTTGAGGTGGCCCGGCCATCTGGCTAGGATGCCTTCTGGGCGCCTCTTGGGTGAGGTGTTCTGGCCATGTCCTACCAGGAGGAGGCCCTGGAGCAGACCCAGATCAGACTGGCGAGATTATATCTCTCGGCTGGCCTGGGAAGGCCTTGGGGTCCCCCCAGATGAGCTGGCGGAGGTGACTGGGGAGAGGGAGGTCTGGGCTTCTCTGCTTAGGCTGCTGCCCCCGCAACCCAGCCCTGGGTAAGTAGAAGAAAATGGATGGATGGATGGATGGATGGATGGATGGATGGATGGATGGATGGATGGATGGATGGATGGGTGGATGGATGGATGGAATATTCAAAGCAAACAGAAAAGACTTGGCTTTTTTCTTTTTTCTCAGTGATAAAGAAATTTCATTAATAGGCAGCTGGACTAACTGGATCTGGTTGCTTGATCAGAACTTTTAAAACACTGTTTAATGCCCCCTTTTCAGTTAATTTGTAAATCAGAGAAGAATAAAGGTTTGGCTTCTTTCTTATTTTCTTTAATAAAAATAACATTTAATACATACAAAATACATAAAGTATGTGTTGTGTGTTATTGAAACATTGAAGACATAAAAAGACAGCAGATGAAATGGAACAAGTTGATTGCTGTGTAAATTTATGTTAGAAATTATAATGAAAGGTAGCTCCACTAGCTAATGTACCTATATAGATTTGAATCCAGTTAAAAGACTATACTGTAGGCTGGTCTCGTAGTATTACTGTACATTTTTTCATTGTCTTAATCATTTAGTGTAAACTCACATGGTGTTTGAAAAAAAAAAACTATTCAAAGGCATTTGTCCAAGCTAAGGACCACTCTAAAAGAGAACTAAAGGTGTCCTTGAGTCAGCACCACTGTGTGGTGTCTAAGCAGAAAATAATGCCAGACCCCAGAGCAGCATGAAAGTTAGAAGCAGAGATGTACATTAAAAGCTGTGGCTAACAAAAGAAGCGCAGTGCAATTGATCTAAATTGTGTGCAAAGGCAGGACTTTGGGGAAATCAGAAACTTCATTAAAGTTTCATATTGTATTTCTGTACACTTGCAGTTTCACCTTGTGTCTCTATTTACTTAAGGGCCCATACTGAACAAAGTTAGAGGTACCCTGTGGTTTTACATTACAAAAACTTTAACACTGCAACTGTTTTTCATAAATGACCAAAATAAAAAAATAAAATGAACACTTTTTGTTCATTTAGTGTTCAAGAAATGTTTCTTTTAATATTAATTTTGTGCTTTTGCACTGTTCACTGCATTGGGTTGTGTTGATGGCGTATGAGTAATCCATGTTTTCATGACATAGTCATCATAAAAGAAAAAGCCAGCATTTATTAAGATAAAAATATTTAATCTTTATATGTGCACAATATGTCTAATATCCAGAATGTATGATCGCACAGTGTGGACCCCTACAGTGTCTGTTTACAGTTGTGTGATATTCTGTTTGTATCCTCTTTTTGTTGTGTCAGTCTTTCCACCTTTTCATTTAAACACAAAATATGCAACACATCACAGATTGCACTGATTCTCTGGCAGACACACAAACACACCACACATACTACTGGGGCATTAGTCAGCTAGGGTTCCCCTTGCGCTGCAAATGATCTGTGAAAAATATACAGAAATCCTCTGTCAGTCTTGGACAGATAAAGGCACACATTCAGTAGCACCTATTCTCAAATTCAAGTATACAAAGGTGCTAGCTACTTTGCCAAATCTCTTTCACACACACATGCACATGTGGCAGAACCAGGAGGCAGATATCATTGATAGCTTCCCAGGTTTGAAGGCCTTTTGCTGGCAGAGGCTTTTAGTGAGACTGGTACAACTGACTGTGTAGTTTCTTGCTGGGCCTTTTGTCTCAGTCTGTGGGTTTTGGCTTCAGTAGGAGATGAAAGCAACAGAATCAGGTGAGCACTTCACAAAGCATAGAACCACATCAATGAAAAAAATTCTAAAATAACAAGCATACTGTATTAAAGTAAGCAGCTTAGCCAGGTCAGATAGTGTATAAAGCCCAGATGTTGTTGGATGAATGAAAGTGTACATAATAAAAGCTGCAATAAAATTATGTAATAAAAATGTAATACAGCCAAGCAAGACTAAACTAGAGCCACTGCAGTTAAACATAATCCAGCCAATTGCATAAAAAAAGGGTTGCATGATGGTACAGTGGTTATTGTCACCTCACAGCAGGAAAATTACTGTCTCAAAATTTCTGGCCTTTCTGTGTGTCTTCATGTTCTCCCTCCTACAGCCGAACGACTTGCTTGTTTGGTTAATTGGTGCTTCTACATTAACCATAGGTGTGGGTGTGTGTCTATGATAGCTAGGATCCAGCCCCCCCCCACATGGACACATTAATTTGGTAGATGGTTAGGAAAATTATAGATGGATGAATTGAGATAAAATAGAAACATAATGTTTGCTTTATTCACTTTGTTTCAAAACATTGTTTTGATAAGAACTTACTTAATTAGGTTGCACATTTATCTATATTCAAGTGGAATACTCAAGTGACTTGATCCTTTTTTTGTTGTTAAATTGTTTTGAAGATGATTTGATAAAACTGTAGTCACAAATGTTCACATGCTGTTTAAGAATTGTACACGTTCTGACTTACCTTTATTTTCCAGGGTATTCAAAAAAGGTTACTCCACACTGTAAAGCATGCAAGGTCCTACGATTTAGTAAACATTCCCATGACCCTTTTATTTTAAAAAGGAGTTGTTTCTCATGCAATGTCTGGTTTATTTGTAGCCACTTCAGTGAGCTTAAGTTGCCTCTGTGAGTTTATGTCTCAATCTGCCTCTGAGCTCTAACCTTCAAACTACAAAAGTGCTCTGATGCTATGTTCAGGCTGTGCACACTTTGATATATTTCTAGATGTGTATGAGTGCATGCATGTGCATGTGCCTGTGTATGTGAGGCATAGCCCTCATGTGACAACCATGCCCTTTTCAACAACAAACGCACAAATAAAGCATGCTTAGCTACACATTGTTTCTCTCAAATGTCTCCAACCAAAAAATACAAATACTTCACTGCTTACTGGCTCACATGGGCCCCCACTGTGCTCACATCCAGTGATGTCAAGAAACATAGTAGCTACATTCACATCTCACATTTTTCCATAGCTTGCACCATAAGTGTGCTGCAGGTGTGATGAGTTGACACAATTGACAGGAAATGAAGGACAGGAGGTGTAACGAGAAAAAATGGTGGTGAGCAGGAAGGGGAGAGGAAAAATGGAAAGGAGGGAAAAGAGAGGAACCCATGGTGTTGGTAGAAATTGTTTCCATAATGTTTGAAGGCTGCAACAGTCCAATTAGGCTGCAAAGAATCAGGATTACACACATACACACGCACACACACGCACACACACAAACCACTCTGCCCTGTAAGAGATAGAGGCAGAGAGCGAGGAGGAGAGGATAGAAAGGAAGGGATGGTGATGTGGAGTGAAAGTGGCAGTGAGTTTTGTAGAGATGGCAGAAACCAGGGGAGAGCAGCCTCTATGCTCATGACAGCATCTGAAATCCTATCCACTGGAGGAAAAGGGAGACGACACTTCCATGAAGGAAATGCACAGGAAAAATGAAGCAAGTTGGGGGAAAGGGATAAAAAATGACAGAGAAAATATATGAACGCACAATGTATGAGAGTCATAGCAAGAGATGGAAATGGCAAACACAGAGATTTTTGGACATTTGTGGTCCTTAAACACTATAATAAATAGGTGACTGTTTGGACAGCTTTGGCCAATGTGGGTGGGCAGCAAACTACAACTGTTTGCTTTATTTACACGAATTGTCCTAGATATCAAATCTCATCCCTGCTATACATAATAGTGCCAAAGTTTTCTGCTGAAAATAATGACATACAAATGAAAAGCCTTTTTAACTGCACATACTGTGAAGAGCCTGTGTGTTTATAAAACTGTATTTTGTGGTTCTTTATTTCTGTGTGTGATACAGTAAGAGCTCAATGAGTAAGTTTCTGAGATGTAATAACCAAAAATCTCCCCCTGCAGTATTATCAAAGTATTATCAAAGTCTTCATAATTTTACTATTTTCTCCACTGTCTATTTTGCAGACCTTGACATACCAGTTCTGACAGTACACCAGACCATTAGTGATGTGCGTGGCAGTTACTACCAGGAGAAGACGGTGTTCCTGCGCTGCACCGTCAACTCCAACCCTCCTGCGCGATTCATTTGGAAACGTGGGGATATGCTCATCGAACAGAGCAAAGACAATGGGGTGGATATTTATGAGCCTCTTTACACTCAGGTACACATCAGCAGATACACCTCACAAACACCCTGCCAGGTGTGCAGTCACTCCCTGCTGTCCATGCTTACCTTCAGAACATGTCTTACAAAATCTCTCCCATTTGAACAGTTCATCAAAATTAAGCCTCAGCCGGCTGACTCTCTTGTACTTATTAATTGAAACTACTATTCAATTCAGTGTTTACTTAAACAGTGTTAAGGAGTTACAGTATTGTTGTCAAAGGTTAGTCATAGGAACTAAACTCTCTTTCCTAAACCCCTCCCCTGAACAGCATTTATCCAATAATTCTGCAGAGCAAGACTGTTAAGCTTTGGATTTGCCGAAATCCTGCATGTTATACTTGGCATTAAACGACTTGTAATGAGTGTGTACTGCTATTAACATCATTTGATTTCATGTGTATAATCAGTGGCCTATGCAGTGGTACATACCAGACAATTGTTTTTAAGTTAGTAAATGTTTCATTGTAACCTGCAGCCTGTAACCATGTTTTGATTAAGTTATTCAGTGTATGGCACTATGCTTACTTTTTCCAAGTCATTATGACCCTTTAAAAAAGCACTTTACTGCTCTATATCAGCTGTATATAGCATACAACTAAGGTTAACAAGAATTCCATGCCACGTTATTTTTTGCAGTTACAGGTTTTATCATAAAAAGTCCTTTTGTTACATGATATTTCAGCATGTTGCGAATCGTAGTCCTGGACTCTACATCAGTGGTCACAGCTCTAACCTGCTCTAGGAAATACTGTATGTATTCTCAAAATCCAAACGTTTTATGTGAGACATTCAAGTTGGCCTTATAATATAAAAAGTGAAGGATACTGTTTGCAAAGCAAGCAAACTTACTTTAAATCTAACACAACATAAATCTAACTCTGCCCTGGTCATCCTTGGTTGTGCTACAATGCATTGTATCATTCATAGTGCAGATTTAGTTTCACACTTTTAGAACAGTGTATCTATTGCTCCTCTCTTTCAGTATTTTCAACCATTTCATGGAACTGCTGTTAGCTTGATTAACTAGCTGCAGGTTATAAAACAAACACATTAGATTCTGAGTTACCAAGCCAGACAGACCTGTTTTTCATAGATATTACTATACTAGTTACTATGAAAATATAATGGGTTATAATAACAAAATCCTACCAAAACAACTCCAGATTAGTGCGGTAATTCTTCACCACCTGGCATTCATCTTGCTTTTTTGACTCTGGGAATTGTGCTGGGTTTTTTTGCACAGGCCTGGTCATCCTGTTTGGATTTATCATTTTAGAGTAAAGTAGTTGCTGGATTGAGAAACCTGCTGTTAAATTATCACCCCAAAACTGCAAACAATTTTAAGTATAAAAGTCTCCCCATATTTTTTTTTTTTTCCATGTGCCAGGTGTAACAGCATTGTATGGCGGACAAGATTCAATTAACTTTAATCAAAAGGTCTTTTTTAATTTTAGTGAATACAGCTGTAATGACTAAAAATTTCATTAAGATTTTAAAACATCCAAAATTTAAAAAAATGTAGTTAAAATGGATAGAAATTGGGATGTACACTGAAATGTGTTTGCAAACACATGGATAATTGTGTGTTGCACTTTTATATTGTTGTTTATTGTAGCATCATAAGATTGTTTTCTCCTCTCTTTTAACAGTAACACAGGCGCTCTTTTAATTAGCTTAAAATGAGCTGACCATCGAGTCGAACAGTCAGTTACGTGTTAATTTACCCAGCAATATCAAGTAAGCTGACAAAATTGCCAAATAAACAGTCCCCAAGCCTGCTCCCCAGGCTGAGCACACAATTGTTGAGTTAGTACAACTGTTCCCATTTTCTTCACTTATCAAAGCGCCAGCAAGCAACAAAGCAGAGCCCCTGGAGTTCAATTAACCAGCCAGCAAAGCTCTTCTCAGGGCTGCCTAAGACATTGTCTACTGTATCAGACACAAAACCTTGATCTGAAAAATCATCAGTGATGTTAAAAGGTGTGTGACTGCTTTTGTGTGTCCAAGTCAGTGTGTGTATGTCTATATGAGAAGAAGCGAGTACTGTATGCTACTGCGATAACAAATAGCTCGGTTTCAGAAAAAGAGAGAGTAATGAATACATGTAGATTAAATTTTTTTTTTTACCCGATCAGTTTCATTTTTCTGACTGTTACATTACAAAGCTATTTGGAATGTACCAATCATATAACAATGGATGAATATTTGAAATGCATCAGCTGATAATAAGAGCATGCAATATACAAGCATAGGATGTGTGTATGTGTATGTGTGTGTGTGTATTTGTCCATGTGTCTATGGTAGTATTTGAGTTTCTCTCGATTTGTATTTGACCCTGTTCTGCACAGTGAAGCTCATCAAAAATGAAAAAGACTTTGATACAAGATTACAACCCAGTTGAGAAGGGACTTAAATAAAAGTTATGGGCTTTCTAGCTTATATAATACAATGAAAATAAGATTTTTATGTTCATATTAATGCTTGTATGATTAGATAAGTCATTCAGATGATTATGGGGTATTTATATACATTTCAGCATGCTGCTGTATGGTGTCCTGTTTCTCCTATTTAGGGTGAGACCAAGGTGCTGAAGCTGAAAAACCTAAGACCCAAGGACTTTGCTGATTATACCTGCCAGGTGTCGGTCCGAAACGTGTGTAACATCAAGGATAAGTCCGTCACCTTCAGGCTAACAAATGCCACAAGTAAGTTTTTTGAGTTGTGTTTCTTTATTATTATTATTATTATTAGTAGTAGTAGTAGTAGTATTAACCCCCCCCCCTCCCACACACACACACACACACACACACACACACACACACACACACTAATACTTGGTTAAATGTCCCTTAACCCTCCTGTTGTCCTCGGGTCAAAATGACCCGCCACTGTGTTAAAACCCCCCCAAAAATCCACTAAATGCTATTTTTTTAACTTGAAATTTTATGACTTTTCCTAGATTGGCCCCAACAGTAGAAAAAGTGAAATGTTGCTTTTATTCACATTTCCATGTAAGCTATACAAAAAAAGTTACAAAGGTGGTCTTCGGGTCAAAATGACCCGTGAGGCAAATAGAGTTGAAATCAAGGTCACAGAGTTATTTAGAAACCACAGAATGTTACAGTGGTTTAGTTGGGTCTCTGATCAATCAGTAGCAGAAGTAAACAAGGCAAATCAGGAGGTGTTCTCGCAGACTTCAAAAGACCACCTGTTTATTTCCAGAGGTTATAAAGGTGCTGCAGATAACAGGATCCCGAATTCTGTCTGTGCTGAAGCCATGTGCGTTATAACGTTGAAGAGGCTATAGAGCTGATTTTCTCAGATGTCCAGCAAGACAACTCTGATTCAGAAGAGGAAGTGGAGGATGTATCCGAAGAAGAAGATGGGGAGGAATACAACCCAGAGCATGATGAATCATCTTCAGAAGAAGAAGAAAACCCTAAAGCTGAAAGAGAGACTTTCCTTTCAAAAAATGGCAAAATAACATGGTCCTTAGCAGCATATGACCAACACGGCAGACATGCAGAACAAAATGTCATAAAGATGACCCCAGGACCGACAAGGTATGCCGTTTCTCACGCCCATGACATTGTCTCTACATTCTACCTGTTTATCACACCAGCAACAGAAAAAATAATCCTGGAGATGACAAATCTGGAAGGTTTTCGCAAATATGGAGACAGCTGGAAAAAGATGGATGAGACTGACCTGCAGGCCTACTTAGGGCTGCTAATCTTAGCAGGCGAATACAGGTCCCGAGGTGAGGCTGCAGCTAGTCTATGGGATGTAGAGAGTGGAAGGCCAATTTTCCAAGCCACGATGCCACTCAAACTCTTTTCACACCTACTCAAGACTGCTACAATTTGATGACCGTGAATCAAGACCAGCAAGACGTGTGACAGACAAACTTGCAGCCAAAAGAGAGGTATGGGACAAGTAGGTGGAGTGGCTGCCCTACCTCTACAATCCAGGGCCTGACGTAACAGTGGATGAGCAACCGGTTCCATTTAGAGGTAATCTGTTTTCATATTTGTAATAAAAGTGACAAGCCAGCAAAATATGGGATCAAGTCATGGGTGGTTTGTGATGCCAAATCAAGCTATGCTTGGAAAATGCAAGTCTATACTAGGAAGCTGACCAGTGGATGCCCAGAGTAGAACCAGGGCATGCGAGTTGTGCTTGATGTGACAGAGGGACTGAGGGGTCACAATGTGACATGTGAAAATTTCTTCACCTCTTCACCTAATTAGTTGATTGGGTTATGTTATGTTTATATTTTTGCATTGTACATTGTCTTAAATTGTTCACTGGACAAAAAAACAGAAACTGAGTCATTGGGATGAATAAAAATGCATTCAAACCTCCTTTTTGCACATTTTTTTCTTTAGAAAGGTCATAGAAATTCAAGTGAAGGGAAATATAGAAATTCAAGTGAAGAGGGAAAACTCAGGTATTCACACATTTTGTGGTGAATGACAATATGCAAGATGAAATTTGGTGTTTAAAATTCAATTAAGCTGCTTATATTGGGATTTAGTGAAGACGGGTCATTTTGACCCGGAGGACACGGGGTGTATACAGAAAATGAGGACAACAGGAGGGTTAACAAGTTGCACTGTGATCAGACACTACTCATAGCCATCAACAAGCTTCTGGCATAATTCTGGATATTTTACCACTCTTCTTGGCAGGAGTGGTACACATTTCAGTTGGTTGGTTTCCTGGCACAGACCCGGCTTTTAAGCCTAGTCCACAAATTTCCAAAAGGGTTGAGTTTGGGGCTTTGGGAAGGCCATTCCAGAAGCTTAATGTTAGCCTGCTTTATCCATTCCAAAACCAGTTTTGATGTGTTTTTCGCATAACTGCCCTGCTGGAATACCCAATTAGATCCAAGTTTCAACTGTTTACCTGTTGATCTGAGGTGAAGTTGAGGAACTTGGAAGTAGTCATCCTCCTTCATTATTTCGTCCACTTTTTGCAATGTACAAGTACCACTGGCAGCTTGGTATCTGCAGGTGTTCACTGAGTTCCTTTTCCCATTGTTCTGTCAAACAAATCCTTTTTTATGCTGTCAAAGAGAAACTACCAGTTGTAGTCAATCATGATCACAATGAGAAGTTAATAGGGCCTGGTCTTGTTAAGATATTGCAGAACCTTCAACATCACTTATTAAAAGATTTAAGTGAGTGTGTGTATATATTTGGGCCTATATGTATACTTTTGACTCTGTGGGGATTAGAGGAAATCCAAAATAAAATCAGACTTTTGCACCCAATTCTACTTTTTTTTTTTTTAAGTAATTATAGATGTATGCTGTACAATCATTCCAGGAAAAGAACAGTTCACAGAAATCATTAAAAGCTCAAAATTAGCATGACATTCATGCCCATGATGTAAACTTCTGACTATAACTGTATATGACTTTTTGTTTTGTTGTTGTTGTTTAATTTCTATTAATGCACTTGCACTCTTTCTCTACTTCCATCTTATCAGACCTTTTTTTTGGCATGTTCGCATGTGATGTGCAGGAATCTCTAGCTCTCCATGTCTTTCTCTCATTGTTAAAGTGTTTCCGATCTTTACTTGTCCAGGAAATGGTTCATTTCTTCATCCCCTTGTTTTCTCACTTCCTCCATGATCACTCCCTCTCTCCCTCTGTCTTCCTTTCTTTCTGTGAGTTTTTTTTTTCTTGCTTTTGACTCTCCACTGAAATATGGTCTCATTCTATCTTACTGCCTGCCTCCCAGTGTGGGATATTGTCTATCTGTCTTGTTGTACGGTTGCTGAGAGCTCATCTCAGGGCCGTCAGCTGTAATTCAGTTGTCACACTCCCTGTTATCTCCAATTCACTCTGCACCGCTCTGTCCATCTCCACGCCACCGCCCGGCAACTCTGTTACTTACGACAACGTTGTTGCCGTTGACAACCCTGTCAGGTTTGTTACTGTCAGGATGGTGCACCACAAGGGAAAGGGCCATGCCTGCTTGAGCTGTATTTTTATAAAAAGATTTTTTTTTTCTGTTGTGTTTATTTTTTCCTCTTTTTCTAACCTCATTGTCTACATGGCTGCCAGCCTAGACTGACTGACACTTAAGTTTTTGAAATCCATTAAACAGTTATATTTATTTCCTTTTAGTAATTAGATTTCATTTATCTGACAAGAAGGTCCTTGTCACATATAATAACGCACAATTATTTTTTAAAAATTACAAGGTTTTATTTGGCTTTCTGGCGGTGGAACTGTATAATTAATTAATTAATTTTCACTGAAAGGAGGCTATTGAATAGACATGCAGCCTTAAAAGCAAAGCATAAGTTTCAGTTTCCAAAATCATTATAAAAGTGAAACATCAATATTTCTGTGATTAATAGTTTGAGATTTTGAGCCATCTATTTTATTTGCTTTTTTAGCCCAGTTTCGAGCCAGTGGTCTGTGGTGACTTACAGAAAAGGAAGACTGTCAACCATTTCTCATACACACTAATCCAGAAATACTGGTGGAGCCCGCAAATGGTCAACTTACTGAACATCTGGACCTGGGGAGCACCAACAAGGCTTTACTTGCTAACATGCTAAAAATGTTTTTTAAATGTTTCTTCACACTTCTAAGAGATGGTACTCTAATGGTACTCATGGTACTCTAAGTCCTCTGCATCACATTTTCACCATGGCGATTATTAGGAGAACACGTCTCTGATAACTTATATATCTGCGTATTTGTGTGTAGTAATGTACAAATCACAACTGATCTCAGAGCAGTGAAAGCTGAGTCCAGGGTCTCCTGTCAGTCTCCCATCAAAGACCAGAGGTTTATCTACAATGGGCAAGCACAACAAACCAGAAAAAGCAGCTGGCCTCTTAGCTTGACAAACTCCAACCTTTGTTAACAGGACACAGACACACTCATGAAATTATCAGAAACTATAGATTGCAGTAGTTCAGAGTCAACCTATCTTCCAGAAACATTAGCTGTCTGCAGCCACAAGAAGGCAGTAATTACAAGCGACGGTAGAAGCGTTATGGGGCAGAATGCTGTTTAAGATGAAAGTCGCGGATCACAGTCAAAATGAAGTTTGGCACATAAACCCGGTGCTTCTTGTTCATTCGGCATGAAGATGGGATTGAGTCTCATCTAAATCTCAGGAAAAGTAATTTGTTATATTTATTGTATTTTGTGTATTGTATTAAATTAAATTGCCATCAATCAAGGCACTAAAGCCCATGCATTTGGAGGATAATTTATGTTTACTGTAATTCAGTTCAGTGCTGGGAATTACAGTAAATTTTAAAACTTTCCCTCTCACTGTGTGTGCATTAACAAATATAATTCTAAAACAACAAAACAGACAAGAAAAACTCTGTAAACAAAATATTCAATAGCTGTGTTTGTTAACAGTGCAAAATGGATTAATTTCACTTAAAGCCTCTCACAATTTGCTTTTAAGCCTATTTCTTCTCATGGTCCGCCTTGATGTCATGTTTCTGTCATTGTTTCCCTTTTTCTCTAGAAGCACAGGCAGTGACTATAGTGCATAGTTTTCTTTATGTTTTACTCCAGTACGATTAAGTTTTTTTGTATATTTTGACTTATGTCTGTTATGTTGTGGGGTGAGAACAGCACGGACATGAACAAGAATAGCCTCCATTAGCAGCTGTTTCACTTTTTTTTTTTTAACCCTCCAGGTGACAGATAAGGGTTACAGTATGTAGATGCGTAGCCGTCAGCACTACAGTGCCAATGCGCTACCACACTGAGACACAACAACTTGTAACCTGGAAACTGGTTCCAAGTTGATTATCCTGGATTTTTGTTTCTTGTAGTAAAATTGCTTTTTCTGTCTTTCTTCATTTTTGATAAAACCATTTAGTTAGTTTTAGGCACCACAATCTTCTTGGTTAGATTTAGAAAAAGATCATGATTTGGAATAAAATAGAACCTTCCACACTGCAGAGCACACGTTAGCTCCATTTCCCACTTTGCTAGGTTCCCGCTGTGACAAATTCCACCACTGCCATGTGCCCCCTAAAATAGTCATCTTACATGTTTACAGCTATTTCACACTGTGCTACAGTACTTTTCATTGCCAATAACAGTATGATATATCAGCAATACAATAACGGCTATTTTTTTTAATGAGCAAAATTTTTTTGTGACATTTTTAAAAGATATTTACAGGATTTTTTTACTGGAGGGGTTATCGATTATCTTTTATCTCAAACAGACCTTATTGTTCAAAGTTTCCCATGAGTCTTCTAAAAGGTAAAGATAAAAGAAAAAGTAAAGGAGAAGGAGCTGTGACAAAGTTAAGAGGAAAAAAACAAAAAAAGAGACTTTGCACACAAACAGAAGAGGAACGAATCAATGGGTTTGAAAATAATAGCTGGGCACTGCTAACTTAAATGTTTCAGAAAACATAATGATGCTAATAAGTCAGCATCCGGTGAATCTGCTGTAGCTCACATACATACTATTATTATAGGATTATTATGTAATAAAAAAAGCTTTTAATGGATGATGGCCAAAAGGATATGGCAACCAAGCATGGTGAGTCTTACAATTTACTGATGCTAAAATCAACAAGTAGGGCAGGAAAACAAACAGGTCTCCATACCCTTATCACACACTCTGTGTGATAGGGGTTCTTCACTACCATTACTTCAGCCTTCCTCTCCTCCCCTCTTGGGCTCCTGTGGCTGAGATCAATTGTATTCCCACAGTGCAGTCAACGCACGCACACACAAAGACACACACAGCAAACACAACAATAAACGCCTGCCTGGCTCTGGCATCGGGGCTCAGAGGCTTGCCAAAACAGCCAATCTGTCTGGACCTCACAGCCTCACAGACTGATGGAAAGCACACACCGCTTAGTGTGTGTGTGTGTGTGTGTGTTTCTTTGTGTGCACGTGTCTGTGATTACAGAAGAAAGAGAAAAAAAAATGTGGTGAAAAAAGGGAAAAGAAGGATGGAGGAAGCAGGATTATGTCTGAGTGTGCACTTTCTCCACTTCCTAACCTGCTCCACAAAGCGCAGACAGCTAATGAGATAAATTTTTGGAATAAAGAATAGAGGGAATTGCATTTTTTTTTTTTAAATACTGCATTTTTAAAATTTACTGCATTAACATGTTTCCTTATATACCTCAGACTTCTGCACCAGTGTTAAATTATTTTCCATTCAATTCAGTTCAGTCTTATATATATAGTGCCAATAGTCGCCTCAAGGCGATAAAAAAAATAAAAATTACACTTGCTTTCAAAAGACAAAAACCAAGTCCTTTCAGACTATTATCTCAGAAAATTACATCCGTAGACTCCGCTTTCTCAATAAATACATAGAAATATAAAATTGAAATAAATAGAGTGGCAGATGTGGAAACAAAGTAAATTATACAAAGATGTACAGAACAGAGAAATACACAGGGGGGCAATGAGAGGGAGAGGTATCAACAGATGGACACAGAGATGGAGAGATTGTAAAAGTGGAAAGCAGACAGTGAGTTGCTTTTTTATCTTCTATAATATTTATCTAATGAGCATATTTTGCTATTCCTCATTGAGCCCCTTGTTTGTCCTTGTACACCACTCACTGCTTAGATTAAATCCATCCAACTAGGTCACGCCATTACTGCTGATTCAACGCACTGGGACAAGGGGATTGATTGATTTTTATATCATAATCCTACCCTGGGATTTTAGTACTGGCTTCTGCCCTCTAGTAACTGTCGTCAGAGACCAAATCCTCTTCCCTTGCCTCTCATAAAGAAAAACATGGGGGCATACTCTAGAGCTTGTCATGTTATTTAAAGTGGTGGAGTACAGGGGTTTAAGGGGTAATGGAACATGGACTGGATGTGTGGAGGGATGGAGTAATACCTTAGATAGCTTTAGACTGATTTTCACCATAAGTGAAAAATTCCTTTTACTTTTCAATACTAGTTTCAGTGATGCGTTGCTTGTTTTAAAAGTAGGAAAATGCTCATGAGAAAATATATACATGTCAAAACTCATAAATCAACCAACTCATAAATCAATAAGCTTCTTATAAGCTTCTGCTCTATATTTTAAAAGATTCAAATGCATTTTCCCTTCACACCTTTCCACCATATTCATACATGACTGCATGAAATAGAAAGAAAGAGGACAGGGTGATTTGTTTTTACCAAGTTGGCTCAAAGGGAATAACTTGTGTCATATATAATATTATTAATCTGACCCTAAATGTTCTTTAGTAGTGGCCTCTACAAGTGGTTGCATATATTCTCTGTAAGGACATAGTACAGCGAAAAGGTTCTTCCCTATGAAAAAAAAAATGGAAAATTGTTTTCAACCAAAAAAATTAATTTTTTTGAATAATTTTACAGTTAATACTGATCACAGACTTCTGACAGGTTCTTACTGCGTGCCTTTGATTAACTTAGAAAGTTCAATTATTATGTAGCTCCATGTGTCAATGTAGACGTCTCTTTAAGGATTTTTTTCTTCTGCTGACATAAATGGAACAAATATAAAAAAAAAAACACACACAAAAACAAAACAAAACAAAACAAAAAACAATGCTTGAATGTAAATGGCAGATATGTTGCATAAAAGAGGAAGAAAACACACACACA
Source organism: Archocentrus centrarchus (assembly GCF_007364275.1). Lineage (NCBI taxonomy): Eukaryota > Metazoa > Chordata > Actinopteri > Cichliformes > Cichlidae > Archocentrus > Archocentrus centrarchus. Next base: position 23,650,031 of record NC_044348.1, read on the forward strand.
GCCCCCCCCCCCCCCCCCACACACACACACACACACATTGAGAGGACATAGTTTGCCAATACATCTGAAGTGTGTGAGTTGATTTAGTGCTTTATTGATTCTTATAACACATACTACAGTATACCTTCAAGATAATATGGCAGTTGTACAATTGCATGATATATATTATTATTATTATCAATAGGTGGCTAATCCTACTGCAAATGAATTCCCCCTTGGAAAGCTGAAGATCAATGGGCAATCTGCAATAATCCTCAGTACACTAAAACCTCTGCTAGGACGTTTTATTGCACCTGTGCAGTCAGTTTTATGTAAGGCTATAATCCATGCCCAGGAAGGGTTATGTGAAAAAGAGAATCAGAAAGAGAGAGGGAGAGACCAGGCACATATTTAAACATAATTTAAAAACCCAAATATTGTATTAAAAGTGCTACCTGTGTAGCCATGATAATATTGACTCTTTTAATTTTTAATTAATTATTTTTTTTTTATTTACATGGAAGTTTAATGAATGGTATATCTGGGCTGCACAAATCTGACAGCATGTAAAACATTTCACTATTCAGTTCGTAAATTTCTCTGACATCTCTTTATCACTCTCAAATTCACTCCAGTTAGGGGATCACACTAGGGATATGTACAGCCACCCCACAGGCAAAAATTGATTTGCTCTCAAGACTGCCTTGATCATGTTTTTGTGAAGTCATTGGTTGGGGCTTTAAAAGTCTGAGAATTTTAGTTCTGTACTCTTTGAATTTGAACTTTAAAGTTTTAGAAAATATAGCTTTAAACATCCAAGGAATTTTGAATAAGGCTGTTTTCAACGACAGTTTGCTTTACACTTTCAAAATTTCACACTTTTATACCCATGAGCAACATTGTTGGATAACCTGCATATCTAAATTAGATCCATCCATGTCAGAGTATTTTGTTTGTGGCTTAAAATTATACATTTCAATAGAGTTGTCAAAAAAAAACCACACGACTTCTAAGTGACAAGGTCTGCCATTTCTTTTGTTCTTGTACGGTGGAGCTTGTGCAGGTCCTTTGCAAATATCTGACACACATTTACATCAATATTCAATGAATTAGGTGTTTCTGCCATGTTGAAAACTGCAGTTGAAATCTGTCAGCCTTATAATTAAAGACCAAATAAGAAATAATCAATTTCTTCAAATTCTTTCTTTCCTATATCAATTTTTCATTCTCTTCTTTTCATCACTCTGTTGCTCATGTTGTTAATTGTGCAAAAGTTTAAAAAGTTTAAAATCCATATGAATGTCTTTAATTCTCCATCTTACAGTTGCACTCTAAAGCACCTTCAGATGACCATTATTGTGACTGGTGCAATATAAATAAAACTGAACTGAAATTGAATGAACCTCTAAGAAAGCAGCATATTCTAAGGCTGAGCACTGTTTTGTCTCCAATGTAGTATTCATTTCCTTGTCTTGCTTCAGGATATTTTTTTCTGTTGTAATAGCCACCAACTCTTCATTTTACAATCACACCCGGAAAATGTCCTCATGTTACCACCAATGATGAGCAACAAAGTTATGATTGCTACTTGATCTCCAAACCCAGAGGCCAGTCTACAATTCTGCCATGTTCCCGACTAACTCTGTGGTGGTAACAAGCACTCTGCGTTAGTACAATATACAAAGATATAGCTCTCGTCAGCTTACACCTCTCTCCAAACCTTTAAGTTTTTATTTCCAGCCACTTTCCTTCCAATAACCATGTTGCCTTTACGTTAGAGACAAATTTAAGGTAAATCTCAAACAGTTTACACAGCATGGCAGTGAGAGAGAAAGCAAGCCATAGAGTTTAAAAAACATGCATCAAAAAGGAAGGCTGAGGCTGAGGTAATGGCAGAGATGTGAACAGGTAAAAAGAGTGAATATTGAAGATACAGAGATGAAAAACTGACAGAGAATAAAGAAAGAGAGCAAGTCGAAGTGTGTGCATGGAAAAGAGAGGCATTTGTTACCTGGTTGTAAACCACTGTGATGCACATAAATCCCATTACTTTGGGAAAAGCACTGGCTGATCCTGCCGTTACCGTCACCCACACATCCCCAGGAAATTGAAGCTATAATTCTGAAATCCTTTCTTCCTGCCTATTGCCTAACTCTCACCTTTTTTTCTTCTTCTCAGATTTTTTCTCCATGTTTATATATATATATATATATATATATATATATAGTGGACTACATATTTAATTAGTTTATTTGTTTTGCAAATTAATGATAGATCCCATCAATAGTTTGCAGAAAATGTTGTGATGTGTCAAGTGGCTACTAGTCAGTTTAAAAGGTGGGTGTACTTGATCTTGCGTGGACACATTTTTACAATGAAGATGGACAAATGCTATAATTATTATGGCATCATTAGATTTAAGTGCACTGTGATGGACTGGCAACCTGTCCAGGGTGTACCCCACCTCTCGGCCAAATTAAACATGGGATAGACTCCAGCCCCCTGAATTGGATAAGCAGTTAAGAAAATGGATGAATGGATTGATAGATTCATGGACTTAAGCGATTTTTACACCCAGACAGGAGAAATCCCCAACAGGAGTCTGTGGATGGGCTATATACATTCTGGTTGATGACTTAACTCTTTAAAGACTATGGGACACAGAGGCAGGTTTACAACAGAGCTGAAAGGAACTCTTAACAGGTCCTTTATAAAACTTCCCAAAAGACCCACACTTTTATTTAAACCCAATCTTTCATCAGCCTGACCTGTCTTTTAACTGTGTATGTCCTAACTGTCTCAAAGATTGCAAACCTAACCTGGAAAAACCCAATACGCAGACACCTCAGACTTAATGATAAAATAAATTAGGACAACATACAGTAGGGCTGTGCTGCATTATATTCCCAAATAAATTGTATTTTTCTGTAAATGCACTGAAGAAACAAACAAATAACCGAGCACAACAGCTTCCATCGAGATTTGTTCAATGCTTTGAAGGCTTTGCAGACCCACAGGGGTTTACTTTCCTAGTGCTGTGATTTGATACAATGGGAGTAGACAGTGCTATTTATGTGCTGATTGCAGCTGTTACACCAGTGAAATTTCTTGTCAGCTTTGGAGCCATCACTAGTGAGGTTAGCTAAAGAGATATCCCATTTGTGCGTATGTGCGTGCGTGCGTGCATGTGCGTGTGCGTGTGTTTGCTTGCACATTTTAGCTACCCATTAGAGTGGAAGAATATTTGAGTATGTGTTTACGGCTCTGTGCACATTCTTGTATTAGCAGAAACATGCACCTGTAAACTAGTTTGTTGAACCTCTGCACCACTTTCATTACACCGATTGCAATCTGGTAAAAAAAAAAAAAAAAAAAAAAAAGAGCGAGAGATTAGATAAGAGGATGTACTGCATAAGGACTATTAGAGGAATGAATTGCTTCCTGTACCCTGTTGGTTTGGTCTCTCATTGAGGATTAACTGTCTCAGGTTGATAAAAGCCTGGATTCTTGTCCTCTAGAGCCCATTTAAAAATATACGTATATATATCCAAATAATACGTGTTGCCAGCACAGTTATTGAGATACTAAAAGTGCGACGGACAGACGGACAGTGGAAACGTGATCCCCAAGTGTCTCCCTGCCACTCTGCAGGCGACGCAACAAAACTAGAAAAATATGGATTAAAGTTGGTAAATATGCACGTTTTAAATGTCCAGCTCTGAGAACCAGCTGTGCAAAGGGCTGATTTGATTTCTACAGCTGAATACTTTTTAATTTTTTGTAACTGATGGAAAACTGATACATTGTTGAAGCCCTTTTAATTTCTCAAGGACCTTTTTGAAGTATTGCTAGTGTTTTTCCCAGATGACAGGCTGCACACATTGCTGCTGATAATTAAAACTCATATCACTGTGGCTTCAGTCAAGCATCTAAACCTTACAAAAGTGTAAGCCTCTTTCATCCTCCCATTAAAATGGCACTGGTAAGTAAATATGATGTTAATTATACAAAATTAATGGGAGGAAAATGTTCAGGAGTAAACTTTAATGATTACCTATAATTTTTTTGCCTCCATTAAATAAAAATATATAAAGTCATAACCTTTTGCTGTTTTCTAAGCCAGTTCAAGTAAAAGAACCATTATTTTAAGTGAAATTGACATTTATTGGAGATTGCATGCAGTATATAATTCAAAGATCCAGTTTGAACACATTTTGACAGGATACACCAGCTTTTATTTATTTATTTATTTATTTTGTCATTTTTGTGCTATCACTTAGCCAGATAGTTAAAGGCAGAGTTAGAGTTACACAGACAATTTCAAACCAGGGAGCTGTACTGTAACAACCAAAGATTAGGAACTTGTGACCAGTGAAGCAGCTCCAGCAGAGAAACTGTGGATTGACTGCTTTGCCCCAGGGTGTTTTTACTCTAGTTGATGAGGGAGGTGGAAACGTTCCTGTTCTACTGTACTAAAAAGATCTTTGCAGCCACTTGAGGGACTTAAACAGGTGACATTTTGGTCACAAGCTAATTTCTCTCAATGGTAACCTTGTTTCACCCCATCTACACCCTGTGGCAAGATATGCAAAAAAACCTATTATAAGATATTGGGAGTAGTGTTGCAGCCTACTAGAACATTTTGAGTCCTTTAAAACTGTTTACATTTACACTGAACTAAAATGCATAACAATATGAAACATGCTTTTTACCATCATTGAACTGTAAGAAAAGCCATATTTGATGCTCCATGTAAGACAGACTCCTTTTAAACTTAATAGCAACACTGACTGCCAGAATTATTATGTGTAGAGCATTTGACTAAACAACCATTTAGTGGGTTTACATAGCTCAAAATTCTCAACTCCTTGGAGCCACCTGCAAGCAGGTCATAGTTGAACTAAAAAAATGTGTTGACTGCAACAGATTTGAGAATGTCAGACAAAATAAATGAATAAGTATTATAGAATATGACCAACAGACTGCATTCTGATTTCATTGTCACTCTGGAGGCATTTCTTTCCTCCAGGTCCCCAAAGCTCCTCTTAGGTGATTAATGTCACTTTTTTTCTTTTCACTCTGTCCTCTCTCACACTTTGGCCCTGTTTTCTCTCTTTTCTCTTAGTTGTTTGATAGTCTACTGTGTCGTATGCGTCCCCATCCTCACTTCTCTGCCACTTTTTTTTTTTTTTATTTTTGAACATGCTGGGGTCCAATCGATCTCTGTCTCTGCCAACAGCATTTTTCAGCCTCTTTTGCAGTAGCATTACGGGTCATCTTGTACTTTTCTGTTAGGTCAGTCATAGGAAATGGATGCAGTAACTAGGGGATGGTATGAGAGCAGAGGAGCAGAGACCTGAATTACCTCTGGTACAATGATTAGCGTGTACTGAGAAATGCTGTATATTCAGACCTTCGTGCTAAGACACGCAGAACAAACAGACACTGAGATACAAACATTCAGCAATTTCAAGCCTGCTGTTTACTGTTTTGAGTGTCTCAATAATTTTAACTCAGGTATTGGTAATGTTTTATGTCATGTCATGTGTTTTATTCTATAGCTGTAGTATTTATTATAGCATTTTTTTATTTAATGTGTTTGACTATTGTATTATTCTTTAAGGCAGGTATTTGTTGCACTTTATGACCTTGTACTGTTTATTTACTGTATTGTTCTGTCTTGTTTTGAGTGGTTTTCAATTTGCAATTTTGCACTTACTCGACCTGTGCGAAACATAATTACATCCCAGTGTATTTTAATATGACTGGATTGACAAAGTGAATTTGAACTTGAAACATCCTCAAACACATATTTATGCATATTATCTATTAACAGCATCTTGTAGGCGGAACAAACTTAAAGTTTTTCTTTGAAATAAAATTTATACAGTAAAAGTGGCCTCCATAGAAATATCCACAACTGATTTTGAATTTTTTTTTTATTAATAGCTGAACATTACTCCCATTTACACTACTTTTGTTTCTTTCTTTCTTTCTCTTGCTTTGAAAAAAAAAGCAAATATTGTGCAGCAAACACCTGTATAGCAACACTCTGATAAAATATAAAAGCTGTAGGATTTATGTTTACAGTCCAGAATGTCAGATAACAACACTTGCACCCATTTTCAGCTGAAAAAAGTAATGTCATTAATTAAATCTTATACCCATCCAACAATGCCTCTGAATCACAATGTTCCACATAGCACAGAAAAAGGTGATTTCCTCTCCTCTCACATTCTTCCTTGTTTCTCTGACCTACAGCTCCACCAATGATTCGGCTGTCAGTGAATGATACAGTGGTGGTGGATCCTGGCCAGGATGTGCACATAACCTGTGAGGTGACAGCAGGTTTCCCTCTGCCCACTGTGATATGGTCACGTTACCCTGGCCCTCTTCCCCTCAGTGCTCAAGTTCGAGGAGCAACGCTGATCTTGAGAGCTGTCACACCAGCAGATGCAGGCTTCTACAACTGCACGGCTGTCAACAATGTGGGCAACCCTGCACGCAAGAACGTCAACCTCATTGTGAGGAGTAAGTAATGTGTGTGTAATCAATAATTGGATGTGTTTGGCGGTAAACAGTGCTAGCTTTGTGCTCTGTGAAACCTCGGTATAAACTAGCCCCAATTACATAATTTCCTGTAGCTGTCGATTTTTATCTGTGCATAACTACTCTAAAGAAACTGTGCATCAAGATTGTTTTTCAACCTGAATGTCTGCTTTGAGGGTTCTTGAAATACTTTCAGAATGAGTGTCAATTTCTTAAAAATATAAAGCACTGTGGCATTCATATATGGCAATGCTGTACAAAAAGGGCAAAAATGGTTCAGTCTTTACATAATTTAGATGGCTTTGTTCATCCAATAACAATTTAGGATTTTCATTCACTGACTTGTAACTAAAAATTGATGTTGCATTTAATTATTTTACTAGCCAGGGGGTAAAAATAGTTGACAAAGGCACAGTCAGTATCCTTTTCCTTTTGAGAACTCATACACACCTGATAATGGCTTTATGCAAAGTGCCTGTCTGGTCCTTGTTAGCTTCATTCATTGAAATCTGTGATTTTGTGAAAGTGAGTGTGTAACTAGCAGTTGATCCGTCATTACAGAAAGCTGATGTGAATCTTGTCAGAAGAGACGGGTTAAGTATTGCTCCTTTTTTTAATTTCCATGCTGTTAAAACAGAATACTTCCATTCTCTTTCTCCCCCTCTGGCTATTTTTAGCCCCTTTAATCATCTTTATTCACTCCAATTAGTTAGACTGGAGTGGAAGCAATTAGCAACAGTGTCTTATGTTAGTTAGCACTGTTGAGAGCGTATGTTGGATGGGTTTCTCCTGTTAGCTTAATGGGCCTGAACATACTGTCACACCAGCGCAGGTGGCGAGATGCTGAAAGAGAAACTCATTCACAGTCAGTGAGTTCATAAAGAAAAAAGTCTGCGGGTAGGTAGGTAGACAAGTGCACTTAAATACTCACGGAGTACACACACACACACACACACACACACACACACACACACACACACACACACACACACATTAATCAGGTAAAGTTGCAGGTTCATGTTAACCATATGGTCACTGCCTCATATCCATGGCTCCACCCAAGTATCTTGTTAACAAGCTCAAAAGAGTTTAAATCAAGCTCTCCTCTCCTCCTCACCGCCTGTCTCTCCCCTTAGTGGGGAAACAGAGAGCTGTTTTGTATTCAACATGGAAATCTGTTGGGGAAACGGAGCCTTTGAAACTGAAAATTAAATGTGACAGTGTGAGAGTTACTCTTTGTCCTTGATTTTGTTTCCCCCCCTCCTCCTTACCCTCCTGTTATTTTATTCTGCATTTGGCTCCTTTTGTCTTGGCTTCCTTCACAATTTGATTCTTCCCCTCTCACTCTTTTTCTTTCTTCTCTAATTTCCTCTTTCCTTTGGTACTAGGCAACCTCTTCAGTTTATTTATTTATTTATTTGTGTGTGTGTGTGTGTGTGTGTGTATGTGTGTGTGTGGGGGGGCATAATATATTAGCCATCCATCTCCATTCTTTCATTTCTTTTTAATTCAACAGTATTAATTCCTTCTCCTTGATCTCATTTCCTAAATGTGTTCTTTTAAATTTGTTTTCTTAATTTTAATTTACATGAACACTTTAAATGCTTAAGCAATCTTTATTAGGATGGAATACAGTCATTCAAGTCATACAGTCATTGATTTTTTGACACAACTGAGCAATCAAAAACTAAATCCCTTTGGGAACAGTGCTCATTAATAAAGGTGATACCAAAAAAAAAAAAAAGTTTACACAGATTTGACCTGCGTAAGAAATGTACCAAGAAGCATTTTTTGTTGCAGTTTGACAACAGAATAATGTCCTTGTATGCTAGACTTTGGCCACAATAATGGTGGAGACTGACAAAGCTTTCTTTGTTCTATGAAAAGAAGGTGCACTACCAGAAGAAACCCACACAGGCACAGGGAGAATGTACAAACTTTACAAAGAGAGGCACCACCTGGGGTTTAAATCAGGAACCTTCTTGCTGTGAAGCAACAGAGCCAACCACTCCAGTACCATGCTGCCCCTTGTGCCTGACATTAGTATGCACTCCAGTAATAAGTTCATTTTTTTGAATAGTAGTCCACCAGCTTCTGACATCTGGTTAAATTTTGGACCAAAAATCTTTGAAAAAAATTGAATCTATCAGATACAATTCAAACCAGTGATTTCAAACCATTCCCTTTCATACTAAAGTTGTATTCTAGTCTCTGTAAAAGTTATGTTATCGCTTATATTGAGACGATACAGAGACTAGAGTGAGGTCTAGCAGGACAAACACAGAGGCCAGTCCAGTTTCAGAGACCATGAGAAGATCACCTGGGTTCCTGGGGTGTTCCCTCATGGTCATCTTTTGTGTGTTAGGCTAATCTGTTAACCACTACACTACAGGAGCCATGAAAAATTTGAGAAATCACATTAAAAACTCTGTTTAAGGGGCAAGCTTGTTGAATTAATAACTGTAAGATGCAAAGTCCATGGGACAGCAGGGGAACCCAAAACAATTTTCCCACTCCCACAGTTCACAGTTGGTATGAGGGTCTTCTCTTGAGAAGCTTTCTTTGTTCTGTGGGAGGAAGCACAAAGAGAGTACAAAGAAGTACAAAGACATCCATATTAGGTTAGCTGGTAATTTGAAATTGGCCATGGATGTGAGGCAGATAAAGTGCTTTAAGTGGGTAGAATTAAGTTATGAATGAAAGTGTGACTTATCATCTAAGGCACTCTGAATGAGTAGTAAGATTAGAAAAGCACTACATAAATGTGATTATGTTACATTTACTTTTGACTTCTGATAATATTGTTGATGAATAAAATATTGCATGAGCTAATTTTCCATGTATTTATGTTGAGATGTGCCCACTGCATCTATGGCTCAAATGTTTGCTTGGTTAAATATACCAAAAATTCATACATTTCCATGGGTTGTACTTATTTATGTATATCACACCTACAGTAAAATTCCAAATTCTACATAAAGACCATGTGGAAATGAAAAGATAAATACAGATATTGGCAATTTTAGTAGTGAAAAAAAGACAGGCCTTGCCAGCGATGCCTGTTCCCCTTGTATATTATTTAGTTTTTATCATTTCTTTATTATTATATTTTTCAATGCCTTTTGCATCCAATGCCTCATACTCAAAACCAATTCAAACCATCATTTCAAACCATACATTCATAACTTAGTGAAAAAAAAGACAGACCTTGCCAGTGATGCCTATTCCCCTTGTATTTTATAATTTTTTTTTATTATTTCTTTATTATTATATTTTTCAATGCCTTTTGTACCCAATGCCTCACACTGTGGCATATATTTACTGTATCTTCTCTCTTCTTCTTCACTTTGCTACCACCATTCAAAGCAATGAGCAACCTGACCTTCCAGATTACACCAGATTCTAACAAGGACAGTGAAACCATTCAAATGGGTCGTGACCTTAAGCTCTCGTGCCACGTTGATGCCACCCCACAGGACAAGGTCAACTATACCTGGTACAAGAACGGTGTACCAGTCTTCAACTCGGATAGCCTGATTTTACTTCGCAGTGACCCAGACATGGCACCAGGCACCAGCAGCTTGGAGATTGTGGACATGAAATTCAGAGACTTGGCCACCTACAGCTGTGTGGCGAGTTTTCCAGGCAGCACAGTGCGAGAGCTTCGTGTTGATGTCAACATTTCTCAAAATAGCGGTAAGATTTTCCCTTTTTTTAAAAAAATATTTATCTCTATCAGACTAAAAAAAATTGTAATGTTTTTATGCCAGCTACAGAGATAGCTAACCCACATTTTCAAATGCAAACAAACCAATATATAAACTGCAATATACACTGTATTGCCAAAGGTATTCACTCACCTATCCAAATCATTGAATCCAGGTGTTCCAGTCACTTCCATGGCCACAGCTTTATAAAAACAAGCACCTAGGCATGCAGACTTCTTCTACAATCATTTGTGAAAGAATGGGTCGCTCTCAGGAGCTCAGTGTACTCCAGTGTGGTACCATGATAGAATGCCACTTGTGCAACAAGTCCACTTATGAAATTTCCTCACTACTAAATATTCCACAGTCAACTGTTAGTGGTATTATAACAAAGAGAAAGCGATTGAGAATGACAACAACATAGAGAAGGGAGAGGATCCAGTGCTCCAGGCAGTATAGTGCATTGTATATCAAGACTAAGTCAAACTATGAAGAAATACATATGGAATTATTTAGTAAACAAAAAAGTGTTAAACAAACCAGAATATGTTTTCTATTTTAGATTCTTGAAAGTATGCACTTTTTGCTTTGATGACAGCTTTGCACATCTTGGCATTCTCTCAGTCAGCTTTTTGAGGTAGTCACCTGGAATGGCTTTCAGTTAATGCTGTGCCTTGTCAAGAGTTAATTTCTTGAATTTATTGCCCTCTTAATGTGTTGGAGACCATCAGTTGTGTTGTGAAGAGGTATACAGTGAATAGTCCTATTTGAGTAATATTTTAATCCATATTATGACAAGAACTACTCAACTAAGTAAAGAAAAATGACAGTCCATCATTACTTTAAGAAATGAAGGTCAGTCAATCCAAATAATTTCAAGAACTTTGAAAGTATCTTCAAGTGCAGTCACGAAGACCATCAAACATTATGATAAAACTGGCTCTCATCAGGACCGCCCCAGGAAAGGAAGACCAAGAGTCACTTCTGTTCCACAGGATAAGTTCATCACAGTTACCAGCCTCAGAAACTGCAAGTTAACAGCACCCCAGATAAGAGTCCACCTAAATGCTTCACAGAGTTCAAGTAGCACAAACATCTCAACATCAACTGTTCAGAGAGGACTGAATCTGGACTTTAAGGTTGAATTGCTGCAAAGAAGCCACTTCTAAGGAAGATCAACAAGAGGAACACAAGGAATGGACATTACACCAGTGGAAATCAGTCCTTTGGTCTGATGAGTGCAAATTTGAGATTTCTGGTTCCAAAGCAATGTCTTTGTAAGACACAGAAAAAGCTGATGGATGGTCCCTACATGTGTAGTTCGTACTGTGAAGTATGGAGGAGGAAGTGTGATGGTATGGCGGTGCTTTGCTGGTGACACTGTTAGCAATTTATTCAAAATCCAAGGCAAACTTAACCAGCATGGCTAACACAGCATTCTGCAGAGACATCCCATCTGGTTTGCACTTAGTGGGACCATCATTTGTTTTTCAGCAGGACAATGACCCCAAACACACCTCCAGGCTATGTAAGGGCTTTTGACCAAGAAAGAGGGTGATGGAGTGTTGCATCAGATGACCTGGCCTCTACAATCACCTGAGCTGAACCCAATTGAGATGGTTTGCAATTAGCTGGACCGCAGAGTGAAGGAAAAGCAGCCAACAAGTGCTCTGGGAACTCCTTCAAGACTGTTGGAAAGTCATTTCAGGTGATTAGCTCATGAAGCTGATTGAGAGAATGCCAAGAGTGTGCAAAGCTGTAATCAAAGCAAAAGGTGCCGACTTTGAAGAATCTAAAACATATTTTGGTTTGTTTAATACTTTTAAGTTTACTGCATGATTACTTATTTGTTCCTTTATGTTGGCTTCAGTATTAATATACAATGTAGGAAACACAGTATCAGTCAAAGTTTGGACACACTTACTCATTCATATGAATAAGTGCATCCAAACGTTTGACTGGTACATTATATAGATGGACCAATGCATATTTGTCTATTAAGACTATGATCAAATGCAGATTCATATGGGCCAGTTAGCTGTAAATTGTGCATGCATGCATGCAATTAAGCTGCTGATCTTCATTACTAAGTGTATATGGTGGCAACTGCATAATGGAGGTTGGTTTGTTGATGTTTGAGTAATAAACAAATTTATAAAATAGACATGTTTGAGTTTTTGGCTGGAAATTCAGATGGACTTTTTTTTAACACCTAAAAGTGTTCTCTTTCTTTTTAACTTGAATTATTAATTGTTCCGGCTTTAATCTTATCTTTCACATAATTTTGCCTCATTCTCCAGGACTGTATATCTTTGCTTTCTTGTTGATGCGGTCTTTATGTACAGGGATCTAACTGTTTAAGTAAACAGTTAATTCACAAACAAATGCAGCTTCTGAATATTCATTGATTCATAAAGTAATTTGAACCAAAGGTTCAGGTACACAATGCGCTTATCCAAGGCAGTAAATGTGAACAGTTTTTTTCCAAAATCCAAAAGGTTGTAATTTATTATGAACTGTCTGAATCTTAACACTATCCATGCCAATGATGAAATATTCTAGCAATCAGTGTTTTCACATTGTGCAATAGTGTTACAACTCAAATGTTTTCACTTTCTTTTGATATATATGTATACATTTTCAAAGAACAAAAATATTCTTGGAGGTCTTGAATGATTGGTGAGTCGTAAGTCACTGGTAAGTTCAAAACAATGCTGTGGCAGGGAAAGTGTTAAGATAATAGTGTAGTGGGTTACACATTCAGGTAACAAGTGAAAGATCCCAGGTTTGGTCCCAGGAGGAGACACAAATTGCGTTGAGGTTGCGTCAGGAAAAGCATCTTGTATAAAAATCTGACAAATTAAATATGCAGTGCTATGTGCTGTGGTGACCCCTTGTGAATAGGGGAGCAGCTGAAAGTAGTGTCTTTATACAGACAGTTTCTGTATGCCCCCAGGTCAGCTTGCTGCTTTGATGGTTCAGTTATGTGTGTTCGTGTGCTTTTTCTTATGTGTGTTAAACCATAATATATACTTAATCCTGAGCAATATTATTTTTAATGTTCCCACATGTCATTAAAACTGTGTGATTGACCAATAAATTTGGCCTTTTAAATGTCAGTGTCTGTCATACAATTTTATTGTCCATCTGTCTCTGTTTCCCTAGTTTTTTCCAGTTTCTCAGTTTGCACTATCTGATATTTAAAATCATGTTTGCCTTTTGACTTGGTGTTAATGCTGTTAATTAATCTCAAATTTATTTTTGATCCAGAAAAAAATGGTCAGTTTCATCTTAGTTTAGCATCAAGGACAAGGAGATATAATCTTATCTTACAGCGCAAGGTTATGTATTTGTACTTGCACGTTTGCCATTGTTACTGGCTAAATCTTTTTCCAGTCAAAATTTCAACAATAGCAAAGGGTTTAAGGAATTATTGATGAAAATTATTGTATTTTCAGTTTATATGGAAGTAAGAAAAATAAAATCTAAACTTTGCCTTACTGTGCTTTTTTGCCCTTTCCTTCCCTACAGTCTCTCCTCCAGTGCTGTCAGTTCCATCCGGAGGTCAGGTTGTAAGTGTGCGTGAGGGAGGTAATGCTGAACTGGTGTGCTTAGTCGTAGATGGGAAACCACGTCCTCCCATACTGTGGTCACGGACAGAAAAGGACCTGCTAATGCCCTCAGGGAAGCCTATAGTGGAGACGCCTGATGGTCGCTTAAGGATAAAGAACATAAGCCGGGACATGATGGGAGCATACCGGTGCCAGACTGCTCCATACAACGGACTTAACATTAAACGCAGAGAGGCGCAGGTCCAACTCAATGTGCAGTGTAAGTATGGATCACAGTGCTTTCAAATCAACATCCAAAATTTGTTGCATTAGGCTGAAAGCATGTCTCTCACATTGAGAGCAACTAGTTTCACTTTTTTTTTAAAATTATTTTATTTATGTAGCACCAGTTAACAACAGTATTTATCTCAAGCTGCTTTAAAATGTAAGGTTAAAGTCCTACAGTATAAAAGAGAGAACTTCAACAGTCCAAATATCGTTTACTACCGATCACTTAGTGATGTAGTGAAGAGGGAAAAAAACAGCTTTTTGACAGGAAGAAACTTCTAGCAAAGGACAATCATCTAATGTAAGTGATTGGGAGGTAAATGGACAGCATAGAGGAATAAGTTAATTTTGACGACGTTCAAACAGAGACCTGTTTCTGTAAATTAAAGGACATATCCTGGTTTAAAAATATATTCTATTAATTTTCTACTAAATTTAAATGATCGCTTTTCTTTCCCCCACCCTCAGTGAAGTCACTACCTTCACAGTTCACTAAAAACTATGGACCCTAACAGCAGATATGAAATGTATGGCAAAGCAGAAATTGTAAAAGGTGGGACTGAAAGCAAATGAGGACATGTCGCAGTGGCTTAAAGGCAGTGTTCACCAAACCTACTGCTTTGCCTTTGCGAACATTCCACTGACGTCTGTCATTATAAAAGTCTCAGAGGATCTACTTTGAGAGAGGAGATGTGTAAAGTAACGCACAATTTTGATACTTTTTTCCTTCCCATGAGGTTATCTTATTTTACTTACTTTTACCATCTTGGAATTGTGACAGCTCTTACAAGTGCTAAGTCATAGAACCTGTGAGTACTGCGCATCGACCTGTATATATGTAAAACTGAGCAAACCGCTTGCAAAACTTTCAACTATTTAAAAAATAATATGTCTCCTCATTCAACTCATTTCTCCTTACCTGGATTATTTCAAGTAGATGTAGCCCACATACTACTGATCGGTATGAATGGGCCCTGAGTTCGTATTCAACGACAATTACTTAACCACTATAACATCACACACTCTACAATTGGAATTAACAATACCACACTTTAATTAGAAAACCACCAAAAACACACTTAAATCAATATTTCAGTTCTTTCAGGTCAATTAACGGTTCAACAATATATGTATCCCCACACACAACAGTCCCAAATAATGTTATTAAACAAAACAAACCCGTTGCAGGCCTGATTCGGAGCTCGGGTACGGTGAGACCAGAAACTTTGCGGTCCTTTCACTCAATTAGAGCCAAAATAAAATAATAAGCCAACAGTACCTTTTTCCAATATGGCGGTGCAAACGTTCAGTCCACGTTGTCCCACACAGGCAAGAAGCACAGGGAATACCCGTCTGGTCGCCGTTTCCCGCGTAGCCAGAGGAACTCTGAACTATAGGTAGCTCAGAGCGCTATCTGGGATCCTCTTTTGTCTGTGTGCGGTAAGAGTCAGCCGAGTCCTGTAGCGATTAGCCGGGCTAGCCAACCGCAGCTTTCCAGACGATCAGCGCAGCTAATTTCCGCTCGATTATCCAGCGAGCAAACCACGACTTTCAAGTCCAAACACTTACAGGCGTAGGCTGCGCCAAATTAAACTGTCCTCCTTCCGTCCACCTGGCCGATGTCCGAACACGGAGTACCAGTTTAACTCGCCATAAAACTTTCACTTTTCCAGTCAAAGTCTAGCGCACCTCTCTTCTCGGGTCTCTCTTTTTCCTTCTCCCTTGCGCACACACACACCACCTCCAATCAGCAGCCAGTACAGAAACAGGTGACTAAAATGAAACACTAGATTGGCTTTCCTTCACAACAAATGAAATAAACAAATAAAATAGAATATTTATGGCAAATTAATTATCTTAACACCTTAACATTTGAAATTTTAACATTCACATAAATGCATTTAACCACATTCAATCAACTTATTTATGTCCATTTCCTACAGGGCTACACCCTCCCCCATCAACACGTCTGATGTCCTCAGCAGACTAACATCTTAAGTAACTTAATGAACTGCATGGTAACAGGAAATGGGTAAAGTGTTTAACATTAGCTGTCTTTTTAGCCCTTTCCAATCTGTATCACAATACCTCTGTGTACAATAGTCAATGGTTGATCTCGAGATTTTCCTGGTTTATCATAGGTCAACCTTACTACTGGTTTCACTGACCTTTTGGGCCTAGTCCTCTTTGTAGGTAGTCTTGAGCCAGAGCTACTAGACTGTCTTACACCTTCATCACTGTTCGAACCATCGTCAGGCTCAGTGCTGGCTTCATGGTCAGTGTCACGGTCAGAGTCTACAGGAGAATGATCTGGTCGGTCAGAATAGTTGTCACTCAGTGGAATGCAGTCTCCCACCTGTTCCCCTCTACTCACAGTGTCATCCCTCCTCTGAACCATTTTCTCAAAATAAGTCCTATAGGGTCTAGATGGCAAACCACCCTCAAAATCAGATGACTCACTTGAACTCACCCCTTCATTTTGTATGGAATGATGGGTGCTAACCCTCTCAGGCCGCTTCTGGCTGTCTAATCTCTTTGCTCGCTTATTGGATGCATCCTGCGAGTACTCCATCATTGGGATTCGCACTAAGTCTCCTATAGGAAGAAGATTATCCCTATGTAATGTCCTGACTCTGTCCTTGCCATTCTGGGATTTTACTTTGTAGACTGGCAAGTTTGGCATTCTGGCCACAACAACATAGGGAACGTCACACCAGCGATTCTCAAGCTTGTGTTTCCCTTTTATTCCAAGATTTCTCACCAACACTCTGTCACCTGGCTCTAGAGTCTGGGCCACAAGTCTCTTGTCATAAGTCCTCTTGTTTCTCAAGTGCGACTTGCCAGAGGCTTCTGCAGCCAGCTCATAAGCCTTCTGCAAATCCTCCTTCAGTTTGGTGACATAGGAAGAGTGCTGATGTTCTGCCCTTTCATTTAGATGTGTCCCAAAACACACATCCACTGGAAGTCTAGCTTCTCTTCCAAACATCAAGAAGTACGGCGAATATCCGGTAGCATCACATTTAGTGCTGTTATAAGCGTGCACAAGATGTGTAACATACTGACTCCATTGCCGCTTCTTTTCCTGCTTCAGAGTCCCTAGCATTGACAACAAGGTCCTGTTAAATCGTTCGGGCTGAGGATCACCCTGAGGATGGTACGGAGTAGTCCGCGACTTCCGTATGCCAAGGATTTTCAGCATTTCCTTAATGAGTCTCGACTCAAAGTCTCGTCCCTGATCCGAATGAATCCGGGCTGGCAAACCGTAGTGCACAAAATACTTCTCCACCAAAACCTTGGCGACTGTGAGAGCCTTCTGGTTTTTGGTTGGAAATGCTTGGGCATATCTTGTGAAATGGTCTGTGATCACTAGCACATTACTTATTCCTTTGGAGTCAGGCTCCATGGACAGGAAATCAATACAGACCAACTCCATCGGCCCTGTGCTGACTATTTGGTGCAGTGGTGCCACTCTTTGGCATGGAGTTTTCCTCAAGAGGCACTCTCCACAGTTTTTTATGTAGTGTTCTGCCTCGACAGACATCTTGGGCCAGAAGAATCTGCTTCGGAGCATATCAACTGTCCTTTCCACGCCCATATGACCTAAGTCATCATGCATGGATTTCAGCACCACAGCTCTGAATTCAGCAGGTAGCACCAGTTGGTAAGTCTTTTCTCCTGCACGACTTATACTCAGTCGGTGAAGGAGTCTGTCTTTCATAATCAACTTTCCCATTTCTCGTTTCATGGCAAGTAAGTCTGGGTTTGTCTTGATCTCATCTGGCCATCTGCCACTCTTTATGGCCTCAATGGTTGGTCTTATTACAGGATCTTGTTCCTGTGCTGCCATTAGCTCAGGCTTGGACAATTGCCTCAGATTGTTCAACTCCAAGTTTGTAGAAAAGGTGTAAGCATCAGGCACACAATCTGGATGGGCTCCAAGCTGCTGCGCGTATCTTGGTGAGTCCTCAGGAGAATTAAGGCCACCAACTCTCTGGCAAATAGACTTAACACTCTCCTGAGAGATGTTTCGCATTTCTGTCTTCCTTTCTCCTGGCTCCATCCGGGACAACAGATCAGCATCAATGTTGTTTCTGCCAGGTCGGTAAACAATGTCAAAGTCATACACTGACAAATCTGACAACCATCTATGTCCTGTCGCATTGAGTTTTGCTGACGTAAGGACATAGGTTAGCGGGTTGTTATCAGTGTACACTGTAAAGCGGACTCCATAGAGATAATCGTGGAATTTCTCAACCACGGCCCACTTAAGAGAGAGAAATTCCAGCTGATGGATGGGATAATTCTTTTCTGATGAACTGAGTTTACGGCTGGCAAATGCAACCGGCCGAAGCCCTTCAGGATGCTCTTGATACAAAACTGCACCAAGACCTGACAGGCTAGCATCCACATGCAGCACATATGGCTTACTAGGGTCGGCAAAGGCTAGAACTGGTGCATTCGTGAGGCAGGTTTTAATAGCTTCAAATGCCTCGGTGCACACTTGATCCCATCTGTCTCCAAAGGGATCCCTCTCATCCAAATAGGCATGATTCTGCCCTGTCTTGGGTCTCCTTCCCCTCTGAGTTGGGGCGTACCCTTTAGTGAGGTCTGTCAAAGGGCGGACAATAGCTGAGTAATTGTGGATAAACCTCCGATAGTATCCACAAAACCCTAGAAATGATCGCAAGGTCTTAAGGTTGTGCGGCCTGGGCCAGTTCACGACAGCCTCCACTTTGCCGGGGTCGGCTGCGACACCTTCTGCTGACACTATGTGACCCACATACTTGACTTGCGTCTGACAGAACTGACATTTGTCAAGTGAAACCTTGAGTCCTGCCTCGTTGAGTCTGTCCAACACTTTCAGGAGTCTCTCTTCGTGCTCCTCTAGTGTTTTTCCAAACACTATTAAGTCGTCCAGGTAAACTAGTACCTGGAGCAAGTTCATGTCACCGACGACCCTCTCCATCAACCTTTGGAAGGTCGCAGGAGCTCCAGTGATGCCTTGAGGCATCCGCTCAAACTGATAGAAACCTAGCGGACATATGAAAGCGGTTTTCTCTTTGTCCTCCTCCTTCATGGCTATCTGGTAGTAGCCACTCCTTAAGTCCAGGACGGAAAACCATTTGCTTCCAGATAGACAATCCAGAACTTCATCAATCCGGGGGGTTGTGTATTGATCAGGCACAGTGCGGCTGTTGAGTGTGCGGTAATCAATGCACATTCTGACTTCTCCGTTTTTCTTTCGAACAATGACAATTGGAGAGGCATAAGGACTCCTAGACTCCTTAATTATGCCTGCTGCCAATAACCTCTGTATGTGACGACGCACATCATCAATATCATCTGGAGCAATGCGTCTGGACCGCTCACGAAATGGTAGCGGGTCTGACAGACGAATTGTATGCTCTACATCTCTGGCTAACCCCACATCAAGTTCATGAGAAGAGAATACATCGGCCCTTTCAGACAATTTCTGACGGAGCCTGGCTTTCCACTCCTCTGGAACAGGAGATGAGCCAAAGTTGATAAGACTGATGTCAAATCCCTCAGACACCAGCTGTTGTTCTGACACGGTTGTAACAACATCAGTCGTGCACAGACAGCCTAAGGTGGTGCCAGCTGGAATCGTTATGTCTTTAAGTGACTCGTTTTGCAGAAGAACTGTGAACTGGTTAGCATCCACAGCATTGCTTGGGATTGTCATGGACTGTAACAATACACCAGCGGGAAGAGGGTTGGTAGAAGAAGCTTCTACCATCAAGATCTCATGAGGCAAGGGCTGTTTTAGCTCAACTTTACAGGTTGCTTTACAGCTGCTCCCTGCAGGTAGCACAAGAGAACCAGGACCCTGCCACTTGACACACCCTACTTCATCATCATCATCTTCTTCCTCAGGGCAAGCGCTGTGCACCATCAAGGGTGAAACAGACACACCTGAGGTACCCTCACAGAGCTGGGCTAGCCTCTTGGGAAGGTTGGCACTGGCATTGGTTCCTAAAATCACTGGAGTCTGGTCAGGGCCTGGGGGGTCAGGACATATCAGTGCTAGGACTGACATAGTGGTTGGTGCTCCCACTACTTTCTTTGGAAACTCTATGTCCACCACCACATAGCCACGATATGGGTAGCTTGAATCACTCAATCCCCAAATGTTTAGCCGACTCACAGGGTGAATAGGGATATCTGATAGGTATCTCTGGTACCAAGACTCAAAGATTATGCTGACTCTTGAGCCGCTGTCTAATAATGCCTTACACAGGTGCCCATTGACTTTCAGTGGCTCTAAAGATGGTGGCCCAATCAGGCCTTCTGGAAGCCCATGGGACTCCAACACGTCCACTGCACTTTTCCTAACTGTACCAGCCACTTCTTCGGGGATGGTTTTACCTGTAGCTGGTTGGGGTTTACCCCTGGTTTTCTTGAGAACTCCAAGGAGTCTCTGAATAACCTTGCTCTGGTTCTCAGGCTTGTTACACTTTGGCGCTATGTGGCCATTTTCCCCACAGCGGTAACAAAAGCGTTCTTCTGAGTCAGGTGACTGCCTGGCTGATGGAGTCCCCACCGCCATCACAGTTGGAGAAGCTCCCGCCTGACAGGACAGCCGTGTACCTACTTTCTTTTGCAACTGCTTCACTTGTTTCTTTAGGGCAACCACTTCAGGGTCCACATTATTCTCTGAAGCTAGCTCTCTGCTATCCAACTGCTTTTCACCCTTCTCTGTTTCTGCAGGAGAATGGGTAGCAAGTGCTGCAAACATGGCTTTTACTTCTTTGAGTTCTGCTTTCAGGCTCTGTATCTCAGATTGCCTGTTGTCAGCTTGTGGCTTAACTTGAACCGAGCTCACTGAGCGGTTCAGCTTAACTCTGGAAGCTTCATATTCTTCCTCTATGCGAATTTCTCGCAGTAGTTCAAGGAAGGTTGGGGGTTTGGTCCTCCTCTCTCTAAGACGGAGGTTAATTAGCATTAAGTCAGCATCTACTGCACCTTTAAGTAGCTGCTCAACACGTGCGATGTCCATACTGTTAACTGGGATACCACCTCTTTGTACAACTTTTGTCAAAGCACGCTCTAACCTGCGGAGAAAATCAGACAACTTTTCCCCAGGTTGTTGCTGCAACAGTCTAAAGGCAAAATACAAGTCATCTCCGGACTCTGCCAGTCCAAAGGCACTCTCTAACGCCTCTAAACATCCTTCAGGGGTCACATCCGGATCAGATAAACGCACTGCTTTTATCACATCTAACGCTGGCCCCTTTAAACTCTCTATGACTCTCCTCCTTTTTTCTTTTGGAGAGCCAGGACACTCTTCGACCAGCAGGTATGCTTGCTCTAACCAGTGGTCAAATTGTTCCTCACCGGCTGGGGTGGGGATGTTACCTGAAAAAATTCTCAGGCGTCGGTGTCCTGCATTCTCTGGGGACGGTTTAACTGTTTTGTCCAGCAGGTCACCAACAGCACGCAAGATGGACTCAGTAGGAGACACTGGCTGTGATCCAGCCAATAAAGCTTGCACATCCTCGGCAGACTTTCCTTCAGCCTCCAACAGAGCTTTCAGTTTACCAGCAAAATCTTCCTCAACCCCAGGAGTTTCAGCTACTACACAAATTGGCCATGCTGTCAATCCATCGGGAGAGCGAACTTCTTTTGGGACTGCTGAGTCAGTCACTTTTTGTCGACACTCACAAAGCACTAACACTTGATTGTCTGTGTCACTTAGCATTCGTCCTCTGACTCTTACGCGCCCAAAACACTTGATAGTCTGTAGTGCATCTTCTATCTGCGCAATCTCTGTGTGCTCAGGAACTACAGTCAGTAAAGCATGATTTTCATCTAATGTCTCTCCACTACACCAGTTCTTCAATCTGGTCACTAGGTTGGTATCCATGTCAAAGATCCTCTATTAACATTCCCTCATGTAATACAGTTAGAAACTCAATACATTTTTTTTTTTTGTTTTTATACACATCAAATATAACACAATCCCAGCGGTGCCTCCATTTATGTAGCCCACATACTACTGATCGGTATGAATGGGCCCTGAGTTCGTATTCAACGACATTAATTACTTAACCACTATAACATCACACACTCTACAATTGGAATTAACAATACCACACTTTAATTAGAAAACCACCAAAAACACACTTAAATCAATATTTCAGTTCTTTCAGGTCAATTAACGGTTCAACAATATATGTATCCCCACACACAACAGTCCCAAATAATGTTATTAAACAAAACAAACCCGTTGCAGGCCTGATTCGGAGCTCGGGTACGGTGAGACCAGAAACTTTGCGGTCCTTTCACTCAATTAGAGCCAAAATAAAATAATAAGCCAACAGTACCTTTTTCCAATATGGCGGTGCAAACGTTCAGTCCACGTTGTCCCACACAGGCAAGAAGCACAGGGAATACCCGTCTGGTCGCCGTTTCCCGCGTAGCCAGAGGAACTCTGAACTATAGGTAGCTCAGAGCGCTATCTGGGATCCTCTTTTGTCTGTGTGCGGTAAGAGTCAGCCGAGTCCTGTAGCGATTAGCCGGGCTAGCCAACCGCAGCTTTCCAGACGATCAGCGCGGCTAATTTCCGCTCGATTATCCAGCGAGCAAACCACGACTTTCAAGTCCAAACACTTACAGGCGTAGGCTGCGCCAAATTAAACTGTCCTCCTTCCGTCCACCTGGCCGATGTCCGAACACGGAGTACCAGTTTAACTCGCCATAAAACTTTCACTTTTCCAGTCAAAGTCTAGCGCACCTCTCTTCTCGGGTCTCTCTTTTTCCTTCTCCCTTGCGCACACTCACACCACCTCCAATCAGCAGCCAGTACAGAAACAGGTGACTAAAATGAAACACTAGATTGGCTTTCCTTCACAACAAATGAAATAAACAAATAAAATAGAATATTTATGGCAAATTAATTATCTTAACACCTTAACATTTGAAATTTTAACATTCACATAAATGCATTTAACCACATTCAATCAACTTATTTATGTCCATTTCCTACAGGGCTACATAGAGATCTGGTAAGATTGGGAATAATAGTCAAACATAATACACACTGATACACACATGAAGTAGTAGATATAGTACTCACATACTGTAATGGATTTTGCAACACATTCTCACTCCTGACATCACCAAGGTTCTGTACTGAACTTGTCTGACTCACACTCAACAGGCTTCATCCATTCTAAAATGTGAAATTCATGCGCTGGCTTTACTAAGAAGTAATTAATAATTTAAAACGTTATTAGATTACCAATATAACCTGTGTTTTGAGGTGGCTTTCTTACACAGCTGCTTATCACTCTACCAGCAAATATCTATTAGTTATAGCTCCGTTTTCAATTCAACCATTTTAGCACAGCAATGAGATGCACAAAATAACAGAAAATAGGACACAAAGAATATTTTAAACACATAAATCAAATAAAAGATTCAAATAAGGGGAAACTGAACGGTCTGGAGTTTATTTATCAGTGTTCAAAAGAATATGGAATTTACCTTACTTGATATATTGACATACCTTTTTGTCCTATTTTTAACAGTTGTTCAAATTTGGAACATAAATTATATTCAACCTATGAAGTCAGTTTTGATGGTACACAGTCATTGATAAATTGTAGTTATATTTATTTTTTGCCAGTAAAGGAACACTGAAAGGGAATTGTTTATTTCCACAGCTTCAGCAATCATACATAAAGAAAACATTGTTGACAGAATTAGTCATTAAGAAAAAGTCAAAGGATATTTTTTTTTCTCCCTCCTAAAAAGTGAGGATACATTTATCAGGAAGTAAAGAACCAATTTCCCACTTTGACTTACCTTACAAGCCCAAATTAGAGCCCTCTCCTCTCTTCCTCTCTCCTCTGCAAGGCGGATTTACAGGGCTTACTAATGCAGGCAGGGTGTAAGGGCAACACTCTGTGAGCTCTGCTGTCCTCACTGGCCAACTCTGATTAATGGACCAGGTGGCCACCGCACTATGGACAGCAAAAGAAACGGAGCAATGAAGCAGATACATGAGCAGGAATAAGAGTGAACATAACGGGGTTAAGAGAGAGCTTGAAATGGGAAAGCATGGATATTGATGGTGGGAGGAGGTGGAGAAGATGAGAAGGTACTAACAAAGAGTGGATAGAGAAACAGAAACGGGAGGATATTTCAGTATAGCCAATAAAACTGGAAAATAAATTCCCCAACCTTGTTCAGCTGCCCTTTTATCCGCTAACTTAATTTGTTTATTTTATCAGGTTTCTTTTCTTTATTCCATTCATCACTGTTGATTGATGTGAGGGAACGATAGCATCATTTTTTTTAAGGCAGATGTAATTAAGTGGATACACAGATGCTTGCCACTGTTTCCACTCTTGCCTCTCCCAGTTCCTCGTTTGCCTTGTATCACTTCTATACTTGCCCAGTGTTCCTTTTTCTCCTCCTAGAGAGGTGGCTGTTCTTCCTCATTGCCATTCTCATCATCATCAATCAGCTAACTGTTGGCCATGAGAGAAGACCTCTCTCTGTCTTGTCATTCTCTTTCTGCATCCTGCATTCTCTCATTCACTCCCCACCTCCCATACTCAATCACTGACTTCTCTCACTTTCACACTGCACTTTCCCTATCATTTGTCTTCCTCTTTGTCTTCTTCTTTAAGAGCTGTTCTCTCTTCTCTCATCCCTCCTTACTCCTCATGCATGCTACCTCCCTCTCTCAGTCTCATGTAAATTGATTTTCTCTTTGTGCACTGTAAATGTTTGGCTTGGTCAGTGTTGCATTCCCGGATGGAATTCATTTTGCATTCAATAAGACAGATAGCAATGGTGTGTTTACATGGATTATAGTCTTTTGACTATGAAACATTGCAACACTGGGCTATGAGGCCTAAATGAGAAGCAAATAAATGTAAAAACAATGCTCTGGAGAATTTGGGGAAAAGTTGAATTAGAGAATTAAATAAACCCCAAACTTGAAAAAGTGGAGCCTACTTTGGTAATTCTTGAAATGGATACATTAAATAACGGAGTGTACTAACTTAATGATTTTTAAATTGCTCACAAACCAACTTACAGCTCCCCTCCTCCTCTTATCACCATTGCTCCACATTTTTCCTGTTTTCTTTATCCTTGTTACCCATTTCCAAAGTCAGTAATCAGTATGCCTATGTGTGTCTATAAGTAGGAGCAGGGTGTATGACCATACACTAATCAATCCTTGGATTACAGCATGACCTTTGACCACTCAGACATCTCTCAGCATCACACAGCATCACATAGCTGTGGCTGCAGGGAGAAGCTAAACATTGGTTTTGAGAGATCAGGGAGGCAGTAATTATAATTAAACATCCAACATCAAGTTACAGTTTTAGATTTTATGGGAAGATGTTTTGATACATGCTGGGAGTCTTGACTATAAGCCAAAAGACAACCTCGGAGCTGAGAAATTAAATGCTTTGGTGGTTTCCAGTCTTTTTAGCATTCAGGTGCTTACTCATGTTCCTTTGACAGGAGTGCTGGCACAGAATGGTAAACTGGTTTCAAACAAGAATTTGGTTTGACTGTATATACCCATCAATAGCCAAATAAACAACAAAAAACATTTTTATTCGTAGAGAGTATAAATTATTTTCTTCAGTTATTTAGCTTTCAAAAACATGTATTAAGTGGATAATGCGTTTCGGCAGGCTGTAGCTTTTAGTTTATCTTTTTAGTTTCTGATATGTAAAATGTGGAAGCTATTGGCTCCTAAAACCTAAAGTTACAATAGGCTATTTCAAAAATTTAAAAGGTATAACATTCAAAATTGACTTGTCTAGCGCCTTTTCTTCAATTCAGTGCAACTCAGAGTGATCAAAAAATATATGACTTTATGAAGAAAAAAAGATAACATAATGATCAAAACCGCTATACTATATCTAGATAGATATATTATAGAGGTAGTCAGTCATCCAGAGATTTTGATATTGTATTAAACACAATAACAGCATTTCTGTTTCTTTACCCCCCCACTCCTTGCTTTACATTATCCTACCATCTCTTTCTCCCATCCTTACTCCAGCTCATTCTGTCTGTCTAAATTACAGGCATAACATAGATTAGACTATAATTACACATCTGTGTCTGATAAACTTGATTCATAGGGGGCTCTAGTCGTGCTGTATCACCTCTGGGGCCTTAACACCAGATCTCATCAACGTTAGTACTGCAGTACCACCATTAGCATCTTGTCTATTATCTACATGATTAGCCAGGGGTGAACTAGCTGGCTGGTGATTTGTGGCAGAGTAATTTGGCTGTGTTGTGTCTTGGCTGACCCCAGGGCAGTAGTGGCTAGTCAATCATTAACCACAGAGGCACACATCACCGTTGACAGGTTAATTACAACTGGTTAATATAGGTTAGCAGCAGGGATGAGAGTGTGGCTTGTAATGCCTGATCCCTTATGGCAATAACAGTTGTTCTGTGTTGGATGATTTGTCAAGCCTCGTGTTTTCTGATGGTTAGAGGAAATCCACTCTGCAAAGAACAAAAACAAAAGGAAAATAAGAGAGACATGGATGACACTAGCTTTACTTCCATGTCTAAGTGCAGTCTCTAAACATAAAATTTGTTGTCAAAGTTATCTGCTTCAGTTTATCTTCATTGTCTTATGATGAAAACACTTTTTAAAATGGAAACAAATTAGACAGAATTATTTTTACATGTATTTTCTTTATCTGTACCCCTCATCACAAAGCAGGTTATTGCACAGTTACTGCATATGTGCAAGTGACATAGTACAGAATAAGGATTATATTTTATAATAGAGAAATACCCATGCAAAAAATGACCGACAATAGCATTGACAAGGCTGTTTAAAAAATGTTGTTGCTGACCTAGCATGAAAATAGAGATTAATATTTTCTGTATTATTAAAATATAAAAGTCACAAGTCTTTTCTTTCTGCAGACCCCCCCATTCTGGACCCAGTCTTTCAAGATGTCCGTTCCAGGAACTATCAAATGGTAACCCTGAGGTGTACAGTCCAACGATCAAACCCTCCACGCCTGACTGACATCCGATGGTTCCGTAATGGTGACTTCATCCGTATGCCAATGCCAGACCTGAAGGAAACACCTGAGCTGAAGTTCAAACTGGAACCCACCAACAATGGCTCTTATGAGTGCCGAGTGAGCAATAGTGTGGGCACATCATCATGCACATTTAATGTCTCTGGTGAGTGTTTGTTGTCATTAATGGAAAAAAAAAGGCCTTAATGCTGTTGCTATCTGTTTATATTCCTTTACTCATCCAAACCTTCCTTTTTTTTCTTCTGTGTCATTCAGCAAAGTTCTGAAAAACATTCTTTTTCTCTCTCTCCACATCTCTCTGTCATACAGCACAACCCTACAATGCTGAGTTTTACTTTGATACACCCAACCCTGTCCGGATTCTGAAAGGAAACAACTATTCCTACAACTTGCAGTGGACACAAAAAGATCCTGAAGCCACAGATCGCATCATAGGATACTGGGTTAATGTTCGAAAGGTAAAGTTATAGGTGTAAATAGGCTATAAATAGGTGTGTATATACACACACACATATACATACATACATGTGTGTGTGTGTATGTATGTATGTATGTATATATACACACATGTATATATACACATCTATTTGCGTGAATTGTTACACACACCCTGTGTGTAGTACTGTTGTATCCTCATATATTTCCTCATATATTTTCTTGACAACAGGCAAGTGCACTGGATTGACTAATAGGAGCTCACGGACTTTAGTCATAAGGCTGACACTGATCAGTATAACTTTAACCAAAGCAAACTTTGGTCACCCGTCTTTGTAAGAATCACCTTGAAACTTGACAGCTTGTATAGATAAAAAGCATAAACATAAACAGTGGAATTCCATTCTAAGTAAAAATGCGGCTCTATGAGCTTACGAAGTCAGGCATGTGTAGTCAGTCAAAACACACCTGCATAGAATGAACAAAGCCTCTCCTCTCCATTCACTCATGTGATCTGCTTTGTTTGTAGGATGATAGCATTGTATTGTATTTATGCTTTTATTTATATATTGCCATTTTTAAATTAAATATATTTGTGTTTCTTTGAAGTGATCGATCATTCTGATGCAATTTCTTTGCAGGATTTATCAGCCTTCTGTACTTTTTATTTCAAACATTCCACATACAATTACTTTGCTGTCTGGATCTGAGTGCCAGACTAGTAGTAATGTATTTATTACCAATCCTCCAAAGAAAGAAATGCCTTCATTTTAGCCATGAGTCCAGCGACAGTTAGTGTTCTTTAAATATAGTTTCATGTTTTAGCTTGTTCCCACATGATTGACTCTCCATTGATGTTACTACATTTCTGGAACCCTGTGAGGGCTGTTAAATTAGTCTTGCAGTCTCAAATTAGATTAAGCATGTATTTAAATAACCTTTGAAAACCTTCATTCCTTCCTACTCCTTAGATTTTGAGCCAAAACAACTCATTTTGTTCACACTGATGTGGTACACCACATTTATGTACTTTTACATAAACTTAGGCACTTTACAACTGACCCTAGAAAAACTCCGATACTTTTAGAGCCCCTAATAGGCCTGTGATCTAAAATTAGGGACCTCTGTCCACAATAGGAGAGCACCCTCAGGCCATGTTCTTGTTATGTTTCAAGCATCTACTCATATATTACTGGCCATTGTCAGATGACATGAAGGTTGTAGTGAATTATACACAACTGGCTGTGGTTGTGTATGGTGTGCATGCATGTGTGTGAGAGAGAGACACTTAAACAGAGGGAATGCGAGGACTGCCAGCTTGCTTTTGTGTGGATGAATAGTTAATTCCCCTCCTGCTTCAAGACTTGGCTGCTTACCTTATTAAGTAAGAATCTTCTGGGATACAGAAAATGAGCACTAGTCTTCCTTAGATGCACATTAGATTGCATGCCTAGGCTCTCTGAAAACTCACTCACTCTTCCTCTTTTATTCCATCAACCTCTCCTGGTTGTCCTCCCTTTTTCTGCTATGTATCCTTATTTCACTCCAGTCCCTTACCTACTGTCCATCCCATTTCTTCCTCTCTTTCTGCCTTGCTCACATTTAAGCACCCAGTCCCTCCACCCCTCTCTGTTGCTCTCTTTCTCGTCCCCTCTCTCTTGCCTTCATTTTTCCTGCTCTGAGGTACTCTGCTGTAAACTGCAGACTTAATGGCATTTGATGTTGGGTGAACCATGGAAAACTGAATAGGGCTGATAAATAGTGGCTGCAAGTTCTTATGCCGACAGTGTTAAAGTAATGAGTTGCATTAAGTGGCAGTTTAGGACTTATTAAATGTTGTTAAGCTTTAATTTAATTTCAATGTTTTTACCTGAATTTTTTTTTTTTTTTTATGTGTTCATTAGAGAGTGAAAAGAGACTGAAAAAATAAGGAAGGGATGGGAGTTGTGAGCAAGAAAGTGAATGGAAGGGTGCGAAAGGAGAGAAATATGATGCAAATTAAAGAAAAACATCAAATCTCACTGGCCCTCTCAACTATTAAATAGAGTACGAGAAAATTCAAATGTAATACCATCTCAATTTCACAACCCATCTATTTCTGAAACATTTTCTCCAGCTCATCCTTTTAACGCCTTGGCACTCTATCTTTTTAGCACCTACAAAATGATGTGGAGGTCTCAGGAGAAACAAGCAGGTATAGAAGGGAATACAAGAGGATTTAGATCAGTTCATGTAGAGCAGTGCTCTTCATTGCAGATCTGAGCATATGACTATAACTTTTACACATTGGCTTCAGTTTGATTTTTGGTTATGCATGAATGAGCATGTTTCACATGTGAGTTAATGCAGATTTATTGTGTTATATGCCTAAAAATGTGAATGTATTTTATATTGTATAACTGGCCTTAATATATTTACCTGCTTGAACAGGGTATGTCCGTGTGTGTGTGTGTGTGTGTGTGTGTGTGTGTTTGTGTGTGTGTGTGTGTGTGTGTGTGTGTGCGTGTGTGTGTATACATGTCAGTTTATGTGGTTTACCCCATGACTCATTGGCAAGCTGTGAAATCCCTGTTTACACATCTTAATTTAGTTTCATTCTCCCTGCAGGAGGTTTCCCTGTGTTTGAATTAACAGTGTTGACAGGGCCTTTTTTTCCCATCAACTTATCCTAACAGCATTTTTCCTCAAGAGATAATTAATTAATATGTGATAATTTTACTTTTTTATAGCAAGAGTGGCAGATTTCCTTTGGTTTCTCATCGCTTTAATAATATTTTTTTCTCAAACAACTAGAAAGGTCAGAGTTTATTTCATCAGGATTCTTCTCTAACGTATGTACATTTAGGAAGTGTTATGCAAATAAACATGATGCAAGCATAGAAGGGTCAAGTTCGCAGAAATTCTTCACTGAAAAGAAGTTGCAGATTGGGGCGTCTGGGTAGCTCAGTGGTGGAGCAGGCAGCCACATGCATATGCCGTGCTGCGGTGTGGGCAGCACAGATTCGCTTCCCGGCCTGTCGCCAATGTGCCCGTGTGTCTTCCCCCATATCTTTCCCCTGTTTCCTGTCCCTCTACACTGCTAATTTACAAAATCCATTAACAGAACAAGCCATAAGCCATTTAGCTACAAAGGAAAAGAAACACACATAAACAACCAGCAAGAAAACTGACAGCAGATCATTTTAGAAGAGTCAGAAAGTTTTGATGTGGTGGTCATTAAACTTGACACTGACATTCAAAAAGCTGCTGAGTAAACATTTCTTTATCTCTAACTTTTCTGTTTCTTATATGGCATTTTCTAACAGAAAGCGAAGTTAGCCTTTTGCTTTGCCTCAGTTGTATATATTTGAACACAGTTGTGTTGAGTTTTCAGTTTAATTTATCTCAATATTCAAGTTTAGCAACAGTTGACATTGCAAGGCACTTTACGATGGATTGCAAGGTAAAGATCCTACTATATTACATATTAATATTACTATATTACAGAAAATCCACTGATCACATATTTACCTTTGAAAAAACAATTAAATGTAGTGGAGAACAAAATAAAATAAAATGATAAATATACAGGAAGAAATTTACAGGAAGAAAGTGTTGGGAGCACTAGGCTCAGGAAGAGCAGTGACCAGTAGCAGTAAGGGGAAAGCAAAGAAAAAAGGAAGAGCACAGAGAGAGCACTTCATAGAGAGGTCTACACTTAGGGGGATGAAGGCAGTGGTTGTCTGCAGCTGCCACAGCCATGGAAACACGGGTGTTTCCAATTGATTGAGAAGTTCGTGAAGTCTCTTTTGATCCACTCAAAACACTCCTCTACAAACTGTACAGATGATGACTAGCTGGCAGTGGATTCTCTGACTGTTTGTCTGCTGAAGTATGTGTGCTTACACTGAAGTTAGCTGATTGAACTCTGTTATTTCACTTCAGTCTCTTCATTTTTCCTCTTGTTTCTGTAGGCTTATAAAGCAGATCCATAAAACCCTGGTTTTCTCTCTGGCTGAAAAATTCAAAGCTTTTGTTGGCATGTGTCATTTGTGCTTCCCCTGCTGAATCTGAGTCTAACTACATCTTTCCATTAACCTCATATGCAGTCACATGGCCTCTAACATATGCAAGTACTTGGCCTTGATGAATGCTTTTAAATGTTTTTATCAGCTGTTGCTAATCAGAAATTACATGTTTTTGCTGCTGTCCTGTCCTTTCCTGTCCTATTTTCTGAGATACACTCACTGGACAGTTTATTAGGTACACCTTGCTAGTACTGGGTTGCCTTCAGAGTTGCCTTAATTCTTCATAGCATGGGTATGTATGGCTGCCAGTGGAACCCGGCCACTAGTGTTTATTGATGATGTGAGTGCTGATTGAAGTAGCAAGGTGAATTCTGTAGTGTGCAGGCCTATATATAATGACCCAAAGCATACCGCAAAAGCAACTCAAAAGGTACAGAAATGGGATGGTCTTATAGAATATAAAACTGAACAAACAAGCAACAACTGAACTTGGCTGCAGTAAATGCCTAGTGAAGCAACTAAAGGGAGGAAACACAACATTTGGTGATGTTCATGGGTTCAACACTGAACACAGACAATGGCTACAAACTTTTTTCATACAAGTATTAAAAATATTCTTTATATTTAAATTTATGTCCCATTAACCTCTTAAAAATGGCTATAATTCTTAAACAATTTGTGCAGAATTTTTGTAAAACCCCTTGAATTAGAGCTGAAAGTCTGCACTTCAATCACATATTGATTGTTTGATTTACAAAAAATGTGGTGGTGTTCAGAGTTAAACCTACAAAAATTGGGTATTTGTCCAAAACATTATGGAGGGCACTGTAGATTCAACAAGGTGCATGAACCAGTCTTTAGAGATTTTGGTTTATATTGACATGGTAGCATCACACAGGTGCTGCAGATTTGTTGACTGCACAGCCATACCAATCTCTTGGTCCATCACATTCCAAAAGTTATTTACTGGACTGAGATCTGGTGACTATGGAGGCCATTTAAATACAGCGAAGTCATTAAGAAAATATCCCTCCATCCACAGATGGCAAAAGTACAGACATTCTTTACTTAAGTACTGACATAATAATAAAATATATTACACGAGAATTGAAATGTAATTCCAATCTAAATTCTAATTCTAATGAATGTACTCAGCTTGAATCTGTCATGTAGAACACAAGCAGTGAAAGGGAATTAAAAAATAGCTCGACTATATATACAGTCAGGGGTTACAGTGGGATTTGGCAGGTGGGGGAACCTTAAGATCAGTTTTAGTGGCTCCACATGGGGAAAAGAATCGCAACTTTCTTTTGTGAGCTCCAGTAAATTTTCTTTGCGTTTGAATCTAAGCATCATCAGCTTAAATTCAATTTCATCTCTGCTATTCTTGATGTAACTCTGACCATGAACACTGCAGCTGCTGTGCACCAACACAGACCTTTGCTGTAAATTCACCACAGTCCAGCAAACTAACCTGTTTATCCTGCACTAAACTGCAGTATTTTCATGGAAACCTTGAATAACAAAAAAGTTAGTACACCTCAGTTTGCATTTGTTCCGGCCCACTGTAATGCCTGACGTAAGCGCTATAAATGATGCATGAATTATATGGATTTATATGGAATTAGCTGCCAGTTACAGCCTTACTCCCTTTATACTTGCTCCTCTTCAGTAGTGCTAGCCTGATGCTGAAGTACCGCGACCACAACTTATGGGTATATGCACTCATTCTGGCCCACTTTAACCCCTGAGTACAGCACTATAAATGATGCATAAATTATATGGTGTTGCCTCTTTCATCTCTTTGTATGCAAAAAGCCCCAGTGATGGAGGCTTCACCAATGAGACTGTCTTTTCTGTGTTATTGTTCCTCCATTTAGGCTCAGATTGGTTTGATGTTTGAAGGTGCAGTGGTGGGCAATAAAAACTTCCCTGAGATGTGTTAAACCTGAAGTAACGAGCCTGTTTTGAAAGTGTAAGGAGTGCAAAGTACAGATTTTTGTGTAGCGGAGTAAAAGTAAAAAGTTGTCAGAAAAATAAATACTCAAGTAAAGTCCAGATACCTAAAAATTCTACTTAAGTATAGTAACAAAGTATTTGTACTTCATTACTTCCAACCTCTGCCCTCATCATTACCATCAGCAGCAGCCTGAACCATTGATACAAGGCAGGATGGATTCATGCTTTCTTGTTGTTTGCTCCAAATTCTGACCCTACCATCCAAATGTCACAGCAGATATGGAGACTGGTCAGACCAGCCCAATCATCTATCGTCCAATTTTGCTGAGCCCATGGAAATTGTAGCCTCAGTTTCCCATTCTTAGCTGACACACATGGAATCCACTGTAGTCTGCTGCTGCTGCTGCTGCAGCTATAGCCCATCTGCTTCAAGGTTTGACATATTGCGCATTCGGAGATGCTCTTCTGCATGCCTTGGTTGTAATAGGTGGTTATTTGAGTTACTGTTGCCTTCCAATCAGCTTGAAGCACTCTGGCCATTCTCTGACCTCTGGCATCAACAAGCCATTTTTGCCCAGAGAACTGCCACCCACTGAATTTTTTTTCCTTTTTTTGAACCATTCTCTCTAAACCCTAGAGATGGTTGTGCACTAAAATCCCAGTAGAGCAGTAGTTTCTGAAATAGTGAGAACAGCCTGTCTGGCACAAACAACCATGCAATGTTCAAAGTCACTTAAATTGCCTTTCTTTCTCACTCTGAGGTCATCTTGACCATGTCTATGTGTCTAAATGCTGCCACGTCATTGGCTGATTACATATTTACGTTAACGTAAGGGTGAAAAGGTGTACTTAATAAATGGCTGAGTGTAATAAATATAAACGTAAAAAAAAAAAAAAAGACTGCAATAAACATGTAATAAATAATAAACATGTTTGTATTTTGAGGATTTTGATCAACTAGAGCTTCTAAGAAATAATAAGTGAGTATAAAAATGCAACATTACACATACTGTCACATTTTTTTTTGTAAAGACTTTGAAAGTAATGTATTACACATGAACCTTGCACCACACATTTTTTTTAAGGATTTTTCTGAGGGAATATGCCAATCTGGCAGCTAAGAAACTTGATCTTAAAAAAGTTATGTCCATTGTATTTTATTGGCAAAGTGCCTTACTCACATTTAGCCACTGCAGGGAATAACATATACAATGCTCTGTAAAAAGTAGTTGCACTCTTCCTGATTTCTTAATTTTTGGAATATTTGTTACACTCATATGCTTCAGATCATCATACAGATTTTAATAGTAGACAGAGATAACCCAAGTAAAAAATGCAGTTTTTAAATGATGATTTAATTTATTAAGGGGAAAAAAGCTATCAAAACCTACCTGGCCCTGTGTGAAAAAGTAATTACCTCCTAAAACTAATAACTGGCTGTGCCACCCTTGGCAGCAAGAACTGCAATCAAGCATTTGTGATAAGTGGCAATGAGTCTTTCACATCCCATGAAGGAATTTTGGCCCAGTCTTCTTTGCACAATTGTTTTAATTCAGCCACATTGGAGGGTTTTTGAGCATGAATGGCCTGTTTAAGGTCATGCTAAAGCTGTTAGATTTATGTCCAGCCACTCCAAACCCTTCGGTTTGGTTTGGGTTTGTTTTGGAGCCATTCAGAGGCGGGCATGCTGGTGTGTTTCAGATCATTACCCTGCTGCATAAGATAAGATAAGATAAGATAAGATAAGATAAGATAAGATAAGATAAGATAAGATAAGATAAGACTTTAATGATCCCACGACGGGGAAATTTGCGCGTTACAGCAGCTCAGTACAGAAAACTAAAAATAGAATAGAATAAAATAAAATAGAAAAACACTTTACACATATACATAAGCACTATATACAGAAAATATATAGTCAATACAACCCAATATAACCCAAGTGTGCAGGATTTTCTGGTAGAGAGCAGAATTCATGGTTCCCTCAATTACTGCAAGTCGTCCAGGTCCTGAAGCAGCACAGCAGGCCCAGACCATCACACCACCACCACCATGTTTGACTGTTGGTGTGATGATCTTTTTATAAATCTTATAGATCTTTTAGCCTACTTCACTTTGTCATACAGATTCGATTTAAGTGATTTCTTGATTCAACAGGTCTGACAGTAATCAGGCCTGGGTGTGGCTTGTGAAATTGAGGTAGTTTTTCCAAAAAATGTGGGTCATAGTTAATTCACGATTTAACAAAGGGCGAAGTAATTACTTTTGCCACACAGAGCCAGGTATTTCTTTTGCAGCCCTGTTTCTTTATTTCACTTTCCACATTTCTTTTTCACCTTCTCCATATTCAGACCTTTCCTGTCATGTCTGAATATTTTTCACCTCTTTTCCATATCGACCAGTCTTCCGTCTTTGGCCATCAACTTGTGTGTGTTATATCACTGAAATTGTTCCGCTAGTAGCTGACCTGCCCTCACATAATAACTATATCAAGGTTCTTGCACTCTGAGACTCAGTCACACACAGTTGCACAAAGTGTCCCCGTGCAAACACACATCCCCATTACCATATATATGAGAGATGAAAAATATTCATGATGAATTAGAGTTGTTCATTAAACCAAATATAGGTATAATTTATGTACATAACTAGCCCAACTATGCAGATACACTTGTATATTTGCACACAGAAAGACCACGTTGGCCTTTGTTAGCATAACTTTTCTACACACGGTGCAAACTCAGAAACACATCCAGTATCAGTAAATTGCTGGATCAGTCATAAAAGAAAACCATTAATAGAGGATAATAGAAAAATTAACCTAAGCAGAAGGTTGACTCTCCTTGTGCTGTCAATCCACATTTCTGTCATATACAGATCAGTCTGCATCTGTGTTACTATCTCATACAGGTTCTCCTGCTCTTGTCCTCAATTACACATTATTTGTCTTGCTTTATTGAAAGTCCAATGGAGATACAGATGAAAACTCTGTCTGGTTGAAATTCCTGAAAGCATCTGTGTGGCAGGCAATATGTCACTCACACTCCTGTCACTTTAACTGTCTCATTTTGTTGGTCCCTTTTGTACCTTACTCTTCCCTCTTTCCCCTTCCCTGTCACATAGGCTCACGCAAATACGCATAGAAACACTGACCTGCTGAGGAAAGCAGACAGAGACAGAGACAGGGAGACACAAACTTTAACCTGTAGTAGGAACAGCTGGATTCCTCTAAGTCACACTTCAGCACTTCATTGATCCAGCGGTCCTAGGTCCAAAGAGTTTATGTGCATGTGTGTGTTAAACTCTGCTCTTTGTTTCTCAGTGTCATTTATCTCGGTTACACTGCATGTGTGTGTACACAGATGCTGCCCATTCTGATACAGGATAAATTGTTTCAAAATCTCAGAAAGATATTCACCCATCTCTTCCTGCTAAGTCTATACATTTTACATGAGCATAGCTTTTCTTTTCTGCCATATTCCACATAAATATGCATATGCGGTGTGTGAGCAGAGTGTAAATGTTTATATTGCTGAATGTGAGTGTAAGTCGGTGTTAAAAGGGCACAATTTATAGTCTTATGAATTATATAGTAATGTATAATGTATGACTTGGTGTACAGTAGTCAGTTATGGTGGGAACTGAACAAATATCTGAGCAAATCGTTCGTGCTGCAGTTGCAGCTGCAAATGATTACAATAAAGAGTAAGTAACAACAACACTAAAGGAATGGACTTCATGGTATTCAGATATTTTTAGTATATATGACCAAAAAGGATAGTTTGTTTGTTTTTTAAACTAATATTACTCATTTTCCTAACACCAATACTGTGAGTTCTTGACACTGTCAGGACTTGGGAAGCGTGCAGAAACCCACCTGTAATACACTGACATGACACATGATGCTTTTGGAGAACCTGAAACTGTTGACCCTTACTTTGTTTGACAGTATGCCAGGCTACATTATTGTTTTTTCAAAAAGAGTAGCATGTTGTACAACAGCCTATCTAAATCCTTGCTAAGCCCCATGTTTCTGAATTATTTTCTCAATCAGCAGTTATGTGAGTTGGTAGTTAGTTAGTGAGTGGAATGTTAAATCAACCTAAAATTTAACGAGTCCATTGTGTATCACTCAGGGCCTGGTGCTTTCTAGTATTTTTGCTGTCATAGTTGCATTGCAAAAGGAATGTTTGGGAAAACTGTGGTTAAGAAGAAAGAGTGAAAAAAGATGTGTTAAGAAAAAGAAGTTAATTTTTTTAGAGACAAATTTACCACTTTATTTCCGTAGGAGAAATCTCTCTCTCTCTCTTTTT
This sequence comes from Archocentrus centrarchus, assembly GCF_007364275.1. NCBI lineage: Eukaryota > Metazoa > Chordata > Actinopteri > Cichliformes > Cichlidae > Archocentrus > Archocentrus centrarchus. The sequence goes on from NC_044348.1 coordinate 23,687,889, forward strand.
TTTTTTAACTTCATGTGAACAATTATTTAGCCTTCATGGTCTCTGTTGGCAGGGCAGCAAAAGAGATTTTCATTGGCTGGCAAAAGGGGTGAACATTTGGACCAGCTGAAATGGAAACAGCAAGAGTGGCGCTGAGAAAAAGAGTTTGAACTGCCATTATGGCACAGTGTCTGGTGAGGATGGAAGGATTTGATACCAAGCATGTTACTGAGTACACACTTGGGCTGTGGCTGCCATCAGGGTCTCGTACAGTAATTGGAGTTATACCAAGTTTTTGGCAGACCAGGCAGGAGTCAGCTTAGTCTAGCAGAGTTGGATCCAGTGTCAGAAGGGAAAGCAGAGGGGGGTGTCGGAGCATACAGTACTATAGAAATTACAGCAAAAGTAAGTGAATGCATCTGCGCCCCCATTACTTAATTTATTTAAGGAGCTGAGTAGAAGCAGAACAACAAGTGCACGCATAAGGGCATATATATATATATATATATATATATTTCAGTGAATCACTCAAGAAATGTCAAACGTCATATCTAGAAGATTCTAAACCCAAATTCATGCTGCACAGCAGAAAGTGTGTCTGTGATGATTATATGATGTTCACAAACCTTCGGCCGCTGACTATCTGAGGAAACTGTAAAGGAGACATTTATCATAAACACAAAACCATGTGCACACTTATGCACACAACAACCACAGTATATGCACACCCCTCTGCCGCATGTGTTACCTGATAATGGCATGCAGTGGGTGTACTAAGTTGTTATGGTGGAGTGGCTGACCTAATGCATTAGATTGAGCTTACTGTCAGGTCTTTAAGTAGCTGGGATCAGAGGCAGATACACAGCTAATGGATCCTTCTCTCCGTGGGTGGAATAACACAGCAATAGCTCTATTTAATGGAAAAAACTGACTTAACTTTAAAAGAATGAGAAGACACCAATTGGACAGGCTTAATATCATTACCATTTTAATATTTTGTATTAATATTTCAGCCAAATGAGTTATAATAAGGTTTTGTTTGTTTTTGTTTTTTTAGGATTTTATTTAAGCAGATCATGCATTACATTAAAAAGCATACATGATTGAAAAGTGCTGCTATTAAAGTAACTGTTACTGAGTCCTTGTTGTGGCGACAAAAGTGGAAATCACATAGCTTGCTTGGAGCACTAAAACTAACCAGCGTGTATTTTAAAACAGAGAAACTGATGTGGGAGACCACTATTATACTAATATAACCTCTTCCGGCTTTTAAAGCTCTTAGTGAGAAGCAATTTTAGTAAGGCAGCTTGTATACTTTATTTTGGATTAAAAAAACCCTGAAACACACCTGAGGTATGTTGATAGGGAATTTGCCCCAGAAAGGTAACTTTAAGCCCATATCTAATTTCACATTCCATAAACAAAAGAGAACATTGTAAAACATGCACAGTTCTAAAACTGTACAGTAATATGATGATTTGGTGATAAATGAGATGCCATATTTTGCTCACATTAGGGCAGTTAAGCTTTAAGATCTCCAACGCTGTGTCTGACTTTGTTGCCTGTTTAAATGAAAGTGCTGTTTTTTTTCTGGGAATGTTAAACTAGAAAGGATTAGGATTGCTATGAAAATCCTGCAGATGTGCGATGAGCTGGAGCTGTTAAATGGGTTGTGTTTTTCCCAAGTGACTTCTGATTGACAACATTTTTAAAATCAAAGCATATCAACATGAAGTGGTAGATTTGATGGGGTATGACCAGAGATGGAGGAACAGAGAATGAAAGAAAGGAAAGGGGGGATGGAAAATACATCTGACAGCACTTACGCACAGCTCCTTATGGGACTCTTACCATTTCTCCTTCTCAGTCAGATCTTTGTATGTACAGTTTTTTACACTTTTGACGCAGCACATTTGCACATTAACATATCTTCATCTTTTCTATTTGTGTGTGTCTGTGTTTTTGTGTACGTGTTTGAATGTAGAACAAGCAGAACCTGCTGTCAAAACAGATAGACCTCAAGGGTAAGGCACCAGAAAAGGGTGTTCTGATGTCCTACACAATATCAGACCTGAAAATCCCTCTGTCCTACGAGGTCCGGCTGGCACCCATTACCACCTACAGCACTGGGGACTATGTCAGTCGAATTATCCAGTATTCAGAACGTGAGTCTCTTCTAAAACCCTTGTTCTTTGTCTGAATTCATTATCATTCTCATCCAATTATATACTTACACAGAGCACAGATAAATTGATGGGTTGTTCATATTTGATAATCAGTATTATTATTTTTTTTTTACAGCCTACACTTACCCAAGACCTTCAGGTGAGCCTCAACTACTGTTCTTTGCTCTTCCACATTTTATGTCAGACTGGTTATAGTGGTGTGATTGGTTAAAGGGTAACAAAATACAAAATATGAACCATTCTGTATACTTTAAACTCACTGGATGAGACTATATTAAAACTAAACTGTCACATCTTTCCATAGACTTTTACTTCCATTTTCCTTTGTGTTAGCCCCCTCTGTCTGTCGCTCTTTTGCACTAACTTCTACTGTGGCCCTACAGTACCTCTCTTGCCATCCCTCTCTGTTTCTCAGTCAATTGCATCTTGTCTATTTTCTTCATTAAGAAACACGCAGCATTTTTCTGGCAAGTGTGTCAGTTGGCTCCGCCAGGGTGAGGCAATTAAAACAACAGCAGATTGGAACAGACTGCGAGAACAACAGTGTAAATTGAAAGGAGCGCATGTAGTAGAGCAGGGTGTGAATAGTAATAGATTAGCTCCCTGAAACAAAGAGGCACACACAAGCTATCCTCATGGGGAGTACAAGCCATATGCATCTGCAGCAGACTGTGTGTGTGTCCGGGAAGCTTTCACTGATGCTGTCAGCTTGGACGGTTTTAGATGGTTGTTGTTATACTCTCTTGGCTCAATTTTCATTTGTTTAGCGAGTCTCTGATAATTGCCCTCCAGATGGGCTAATGAAGGTGACTACACCACGGAGAGAAGCCTCTTTATCTTGCTTAACAAGAGACATTAACATCAACAATGACAAAACTAGAGGTGTTCTTCAAAAATGTCTTTTTTGTCCCTAATGATCTTATGTGGCAGTATCAAAACGTCCCTCAAAAACATGTTAATGGGAATATATGAAAAGAATCACATAGCTCAGAGAAGATTAAATGTTCAGTGAAAATGCATCTGATTATAGGTTTTCCCCAAGTGTGTTGTAAGAATTATGGATCATATTCACAAGATGTCAACAGCCAGTAGAAGCACACACACACACACACCATATCACACAGTTCAAGATAGGTTTAATGAAAACTTCGTCTCAATTTATGTTAGACTTTACACGGTCAATTTGAGGCATGTCAAACTGTACCATGAATGTGTGGTGAACCGTAGCACTTCGACCTAATAGAACACAGTACTGTACATAAACTTGTGCTGCCCATCTGCCGTTTGGTTTTGAAAATGACTCCATCTTATGCTTTATTCCCTAAACTTTAAAGAAAAGTCAAATGCCAGCATATTCTTGTTATTTTATCGGTTAGGTTTTAGACACAAGTCGAAGCCGCAGTCACACTAAGAATTTGAATTTGACAAACTCGCTGAAATATGCTGCGAGCTGTCTTTGGTCTTTAAGTTTTCAACTTGACACATCGTATGCGTCTCTCACTGCTATTTGAAACGACAGCTTTAGATGAACAGACACAAATTTTACATTTACAACTGTCATATGACTGGATATGTTGAACACTGCTTTTGAAATGTAATTGTCGTAAATTATTTTCATAATGAGTAGTAGCATTTTATAGTATCAGGTGACAAATGTTTCACTGAATTGCATAATAAATACAAAGGAGAAAAAAATATAACGAATGCCCAGATTTGTGTGATTTTTTTTTTTTTATTCCAGGTATTTTTGCTCATTTAAATATATTACATAGCTCGAGTCTGAGTATGTAGGAGTCATACATCCGATTATGCATAATATGTATACCAGTGCCTCCTACATTGTGCCTATCACTTTGTCAGTAATTGCCTGGCTGTCTGATTTGAAGTGCATATTGCAGAGGTCATTATAGACCTATATATATGTTGCCATTTGTTTCCTGGGAAAGGTGGGTGAAAAAAAAGGAACAGTTTTTGTGTCATCTACTGTTTGTAATGTCACCCACTTGACATGTCACTGAGTTAATGTGTTTTTCTTTTTCTCTACTTTTTTCTCTACTCTTCTTTTTTTTTTTACTACACACACACACACACAAATCCTAGACCATGTGTGTGGTTTTGAGGATGAGCGCATCTGTGGTTTCTCTCAAGACCGGAGTGATGTCTTTGACTGGACAAGACAAAATCACCTGACGCAGAATCCCAAGCGATCTGCAAACACCGGCCCAGACACTGACCGCAGTGGAACAAAGGAGGGTGAGGAAACCATGACTCATTTAAAGAGAGAGACAAATGGATAATGTGGAAGTGGTTGTAAATTCAAAAACACAGAAACAAAACAAATGTGTATGTACAGTCAAGAACATTCACCTTTAGGCAGTGTGCTTTTTCTGTTGTTGTTCGGGCACTCTTGTGTTTTACAGCAATTTAAAATAAACTAATGACATTAATCCGAAGTCCCAACTTTGATATGAGAAGTAATAGTTTCACGTTAGCATATAATGAACTGCTACTGAAGATATTTTTTTTTTACTTCAACTCTCAAAGCTGATTGAGAGTTAGGAGTTAACAGTAGACTGAGATGGTATCTGTAAGTGTCAGTAATGGGAGTAAAGAGGTGACCATGCAAATGAAAAATACGATTCTCCCAAGAAAAAAAAAGGCTACAGTCTATTCTGTAGCTACTTTACATTCTAGATCTTTATTGGCCATTGAAAGTTTTTTATATTATTAATGTTTTTATTCTTTATTTTTCTTGTTCATTCTAGGCTACTACATGTACATTGAAGCATCACGCCCACGTACTCAGGGTGACAAGGCTCTTCTACTGTCTCCACTCTTTAATATTACCTCAACCAGGGGCCCCAAAGGCAGAGTTCCATACTGTGTATCCTTCTACTATCACATGAAGGGCAAACACATTGGTGAGTTGCAGAAAGAAGAATAATGCTCGCACAAACATACACACACACACACACACACACACACACACACACACACACACACACACACACACACACAAACGATATAATTTTCTCCCATATGAGAGCACAATCACATACATGAATATACAGGGGACAGTATACTGGCGATCTCTCCTATCAGGGTTCTCATATCGCTCCTGCCTCTGTCAAAAGCTGAACCCTATGCTTGACCCTTGCTTGCAGAGCGTGTCAGACAGAAAATTGTAGGTCTGTGTGAGAGTGTGTGTAGGTGTGTGCATGCGAAAGACTGGGGGAAGGGAGCGAGTGGGGCGAGGGTGTTGGGATGTAGGATGTTACAAAAGTTCTGTTTGTACTTGGGTCTCAGTATGTGTGTGTATGTGTGTGTCTGCGTGCACTTGTGTGTTTGGAGGTGGTTGAAGGGGGCAGTAGGTGTGTGATTTATGGCAGTGGCAAGACACAATCAGTCACTTGGGCGAGTTGTTCATCATAATATGCTCTGTCACACAGCTAGAATGCATACATCTTGGAGCCTACACACCTGCATGCACACTTTTACACTTGTGTGTGGATGGGTGTGTGTGCACGCACGCGCACACACATACACACACACACACACACGTATTCTTTAAAAAGAGAAAAAAATAGCCAACCTAGCGAACCCATGAAGGCACACCCATTTTTATCCACAAACACACACAGTATTGATTTAGTGTCCATAGTCCAAGCATATATGCTTTAATCTACAATTTGTTACCTGCTGACCTCCCTGTCTCCTAAGGATGTGTTTGGTTCAGAAGGGCACGATATTTGTGTGCATGCGTGCGTGTGTAACCAAGTGATAATATAATAGTTCAGCATGTGAGACAGAGACTTGAACATGTCTCCCACAGAGAAAAAGCTACACACACACACACACAAAACATATTGATGGCATGCTAACAATAAAGGAGAAATATTTACACCTGGTTTTTCAGACGTTTACATCACAGAGAGAAAACTTAATATAAATAAATTTCAGAATATATAAGAAAGAATGAGCCACAATTTGGCTACTACTCGACCTGACTCAGATAGAGATGGCCATGTTGAAGGATTGCATTGGCAATCCTTCAACGACTATTGCTATTGGTTATTTATAAGTAGCTGATCTATAAAAGATCCTGGAACAGTTATTTTCTTATTTATCAGTTTGGTCAAAGGTTTTGTAGATGTTTTGTAATGAGACAGTGAGACATCAGTTGCACAGTACTTGCATACAATTAGAACATTGTGTTACCACTACTACAAGCCCTCTCTCAGTTTTCAGCGTCGTTCTCCCAGTCTGGTCCAATTTGTTATGGCTTTAATTGCCTTACCTTGGCAAACCTAACAGTTTTGCTAGGGAGACACAGTGTGACTCTTAATGATGGAAAGAGACAAGATAAGGATAAGACAGGGGGTCGGTGAGAGATGAGACGAGACAAGTGAGGGGAGGATGAGGGTTGGCCAGCCTTTTGAAAAAGGGAGATGGTTAATGATGAGACTGAGACCAAATTGAATAGTAAGAAAAATACTGAAAAAAATCATAAAGTATAAAAACACCCACAAAAAAAAGAGAGCCTTTCTAGAACCTTCATCATGTTGATGTTCAGAAGTAGTGAGAGCATGCTGTAATGTACTTGATATATAGTGTGCTTAAATTTTTTAAAAAGGTTGTATATGTTGAAGGCATTCAGGTACTTTGACACCACACAATTTTCAGAAAAGCTGTTGAAATGCTGCTCTTTTCTAGCCCACATATAGTTCTGCTTGTTTGTAATCCTAGGAGTTTGAGAATTTAAAAGAGGCAAAGGCACCTTTTGAAGATTTTGCAAAACGAGGGCAGAAAGAATAATGCCCTTTCCTCACTTTGGATTTCAGGTTTGCAGTAGGGCAGAACAAATAAAGACCTCTCCAGGTGATGTGTTTTTCCTTTCACCTTAATATGTTTATCTGTGGGCTTGCTGGCAGCAACAATAAACAACATTTAATTAGTTTTGTTTGGCATTGGGTAGTATTTTTTATGGCCCAGGTTTGCAGTGCCACTGGCAAGCTTACTTGGAATTACTGGATTATTTTCACTTCAGAGTGATAGAAGATAATTAGTTCCTGCATGTTGTATGAAAAACAGTTTTATTACACGTTAAATAAATTTGACATCATAAATGTTATCATAGCATTTTGCACATCATCATTTTACACGTAACTTTCTTTTTAGTTTTATGCAGTTTTTCTAGATGCTTTTTATGTCCGTTTCTCACTTGAGAGATTTAGGTTCCCGTGATCAGAAAAGTATTATAACCAGCCTCTACTTACCAAGGGTTGATTTGAAAAAGGATATAGCTAAGCCTAGATTTTTTTCTCCCGGTGTTGTGCCCCTGAATCAGGTGTTTACTCTGACCTCTTCAGCATTGCTTTCAAAGCAAACCAGCAACAGAGACATACCAGACAGGGCATGAGCCTTATTTAGGAGGAGATGAGGGATGGAGGGAGATGAGAACCCAATGTAGGCCTTTCAGATATCAAAACAAAAACAAGTCATTTGATTTCAAGTATAGCAGTGGATGCCCGTTTGTGTGTGGGTCTATGTATCTCTGTTGTCTTTCTCAATCATGATTCCACAGACAAGTAGCCCCTGATAGAGCTGTGCCTTCTCTTCTGCTTGGCTGACACTCTTACCAACATATACTGCCTTACCTCAGTCCAATCAATAGACTGCTTATCAGAGTCCTCTCATTTCCTCTTTGTGCTGTGTGTGTGTAAGTGGTGATGGTGAAAGGAGGAACAAAAGGGTATGGCTAATGAGAGAAGAAAGAAACAATGAGGCTCAGATATGTAGTGGTACAATAAGAGACTGGATTGAAAAAGGTGAAAGTGTGTATCAAAATTAGACAGTTTTTGGAAAAGCTGTTGAAATGCTACTATCTGTACTTTGTGAGATTTGCCTCCCTGCAACTTTGCTTACTTCCTGAAAATGAAATTCAGGTTCAAGTTGGGAAAAACTTAGCATGAACAGAAAATAAGCAGTACGGAAGTCAGTCAAGAGGTGCACAAGAAGATGACACTAGGGAAGAGATCTGCTAAATTTGCTGAACTTATACTCTTCTTCAAAATTTTATACACACCCAAGCAAAGAGTATCCTGAAATCTATTCCTTCAGGCAGTGTTAATTTCATTGAAGAACTATTTTCGTCATAGTTTTTGTCAACTACCCTTTTTTTCATGATGAAAACGAAATGATAACTAAATAAAAACTACCTAAATGGATAAAAATGATTTGGAAATTACACTGCTCAAAAAAATAAAGGGAACACTTAAACAACACAATATAACTCCAAGTAAATCAAACTTCTGTGAAATCAAACTGTCCACTTAGGAAGCAACACTGATTGACAATCAATTTCACATGCTGTTGTGCAAATGGAATAGACAACAGGTGGGAATTATTGGCAATTAGCAAGACACACTCAATAAAGGAGTGGTTCTGCAGGTGGGGACCACAGACCACTTCTCAGTACCTATGCTTTCTGGCTGATGTTTTGGTCACTTTTGAATGTTGGTGGTGCTTTCACACTCGTGGTAGCACGAGACGGACTCTACAACCCACACAAGTGGCTCAGGTAGTGCAGCTCATCCAGGATGGCACAACAATGGGAGCTGTGGCAAGAAGGTTTGCTGTGTCTGTCAGCGTAGTGTCCAGAGGCTGGAGGCGCTACCAGGAGACAGGCCAGTACACCAGGAGACGTGGAGGAGGCCATAGGAGGGCAACAACCCATCAGGACCGCTACCTCCGCCTTTGTGCAAGGAGGAACAGGAGGAGCACTGCCAGAGCCCTGCAACATGGCCTCCAGCAGGCCACAAATGTGTATGTGTCTGCACAAACGGTTGGAAACCGACTCCATGAGGATGGTATGAGGGCCCGACGTCCACAGATGGGGGTTGTGCTCACAGCCCAACACTGTGCACGACGCTTGGCATTTGCCAGAGAACACCAGGGTTGGCAAATTGGCCACTGGCGCCCTGTGCTCTTCACAGATGAAAGCAGGTTCACACTGAGCACATGTGACAGACGTGACAGAGTCTGGAGATGCCGTGGAGAGCGATCTGCTGCCTGCAACATCCTTCAGCATGACTGGTTTGGCAGTAGGTCAGTAATCGTGTGGGGTGGCATTTCTTTGGAGGGCCGCACAGCTCCATGTGCTTGCTAGAGGTAGCATGACTGCCATTAGGTAGTGAGATGAGAACCTCAGACCTCTTGTGAGACCATATGCTGGTACGGTTGGCCCTGGGTTCCTCCTAATGCAGGACAATGCTAGACCTCATGTGGCTGGAGTGTGTCAGCAGTTCCTGCAAGATGAAGGCACTGAAGCTATGGACTGGCCCGCTTGTTTCCCAGACCTGAATCCGATTGAGCACATCTGGGACATCATGTCTCGCTCCATCCACCAACGTCACGTTGCACCACAGACTGTCCAGGAGTTGGCGGATATTTTAGTCCAGGTCTGGGAGGAGATCCCTCAGGAGACCATCCGCCACCTCATCAGGAGCATGCCCAGGCATTGTAGGGAGGTCATACAGGCACGTGGAGGCCACACACAATACTGAGCCTCATTTTGACTTGTTTTAAGGACATTACATCAAAGTTGGATCAGCCTGTAGTGTGTTTTTCCACTTTAATTTTGTGTGTGACTCCAAATCCAGGCCTCCATTGGTTAATAAATTTGATTTCCATTGATGATTTTTGTGTGATTTTGTTGTCAGCACATTCAACTTTCTAAGTATTCAATGAGAAGATTTCATTCGTTCAGATCTAGGATGTGTTATTTGTGTGTTCCCTTTATTTTTTTGAGCAGTGTAATTGACACTTTCATCAACGAATGAAAACGAGCCGAAAATGCTTGGTAGGGATGACATCCAATCAGAAATTATTTTATTTTGTGACAGGGCAGGACAAATTAGGAAAACATCCAATCAAATGCACAGTTGCACAAATTTGATCTAACTAGCCTGTGAATTTTTCAGGCTGAGCAGGCCTACTCATCAATATTTTATTGTTATGCTCAATAAACAAGGTCAGGTAAATAAAGATGTTGTTTGTTCAATATATTTGTGTGTGTATTGGTCTTTCAAGCATTAATAATATTCCATAACTATTAATAGATGTTTAATTTCGTAAGTGTGTATAATGACTAATTCAAGGGGACTGAAGAAAAAGCATTTACATTTTACACCCTTTATATTTTAGTCGACTAAATCGACTGTAGATTTAGTCGACTATATTCTTACGCTAATTAGTTGACTAAAACTAAAACTATTCAGATGACTAAATTATGACTAAAACTAAATTACCTTTTCGTCAAGAGACTATGACTAAATCAAAATTAACACAGCCTTCAGGCAAATCTTAGTAAATTTGCTTTGGCTCCTGCCTTATCACAGCACCACCGCATGCTTCAAGTTTTTACACCAGATGCCCTTCCTGACACAAGCCCAAAGGGGTTTGTGTCTCGGGTTGGAATCAAACCAGCGACAATAGCGAGGCAAATGTGTAAACCACTCCACTATACATCTGCACAGATAAATTAGCTCCCACTGCATCTTTGAATGTTTTGTGATAGTAATGTTTAGTTAAACCAGTGTCATTCCCTTTATCTGACATTTTCACAGTGCTAAAATATATAGGGTTAAGGTGAATACTGGATCGATAACACTGCGTCTTTCAGTGCCCACAGACACTTGGAACATGTTGCTTAACTGCTCAGTTATTTTTGCAAAAAGGATCCTTGCCCTAGTTATCACATTTGTCTTGTGACAAAGCATGAAGTGTAATATTGCCAGCCTGGTGCTTTTTCCAGGATTTAAAGAACAGAGGCTTATATGTTCAGAAAAAAAAAAAAGAACAATGTTTTATTCCTTTGTGCAAGCATATGTTTATATACTGCATGTCTGCACACACACACACACACACACACACACACACACACACACACACACACACACACAAACACATATAAATACAGTATAGCATAGCGTGCCCCCTGCTTGCATATTTGTTTAAGAGACTCGTGGTTGGTTAATGTTCCAATTAGAAGCTGGCTGGGGATCATTAAGAAGATGAATGATTCTCTCACCTACTTTTAGAGACCTGAAAGAGATAGAGAGAGAAAAAAAGGAGTGTACACTATTTGGATTACTTCTCCATGGCAAGTTGGACAACTTGCTATATTAAAAGGGCAAGCCTCACAATGGGAATTCAGTCCAACAAAAGTAAAGTCGCCTTTGAATATTGAGATTGGAATATTTCTTTCAATACTTGGTATAGTCACTTTTATTTTTGAGGACTCATTACTCCTCAGCATGGATGATACCAGTGTTGCACAAATTTCAGGAGAAATATTTGGCCATTCTTCTAAGACATTTTTAAGCTGCTCTTTGGAGTGAGTGCTGCTCTACTGTTCTCTTTAAATTAACACAAAAGTGTAATTTCGGATTCAAGGCGACATACTTGACAAGGCCTTAGTTTTCTCTTTGATATGGATCATTATCATGCTGGAATATTGCCCTTCTGACAGGCTTCTAGAGATTAATCTTATCAGACAATATTTTTGCTTATCCAAAGCCATTCACTGAAATATCAATAAATGCCAGTACGTTTCACTCTCATGCAGCACCATACCATCACACTACCATCACACTGCTTTATAGTAAGCAGTATGCCTTCACTGTGGCGATCCAGGCCAGGTTCCCTCCAAGTATGCTGGATCCCATCTCAGCTAAAAAACCTTTGTCTTATCTGATTGAGAAATCATTAGGCTTCTTTTTTAATGTTCTTTGGCAAAGTTGTACTGAAGAGTGAGCAAGATCAGACTGAACTGTCAAAGAAACTAAGATTGTGTAAGATTGTCTTGATTGCCTTTGTGAAAAGTTTGAGTTCTTCTGATATTCAGAGCTAAATTGTGAAAATAGTGCCGTTGTCCCTTGTATAATTTTCTTTATACAACTGAGCTAACTGGAAATCACGTGTACTCAAGTTTTGTTTGACCTTTGCAGCATAGTGATACTGTCATTTTGGCCATTAGAAATATGGACCTCTAGAAATTTAAATTATGTGGTTCATTGCATTGCAGGAATTGGCAATATACATTTTTATGACATTGACCAAAGTGGCAGAAAAAGCAAGTCATCCTGTTCAGTCATTTTCCTTATAGTGTTTACAGTATGTAGAATATATATATATAATTTTGGAGGTGATGTTTTTCTTTTGTTGGACTTGTAGATTCTGGGGGAAAACATTATTTAGGATCACATTTTATTTTGACTTTCCTTTGAGAAAAAAAATTTATTTAAAATGTTGACATGTGCTGTTGTATAATCTTCTCCCCATTTTGTTTTGGTAATGCACATAACTATTAGTCCAATTACAGTGACGATGACATTGTAACATTGACAGTTTCTAATGATCTGTACATGTTTGTGGCTGTGGTTGCCTGGGTGTGCGTGTGATTTTTTTTCACAGGCACTCTCAATGTTTATCTGAAGGTGAGAAGTATTGCCTCTGTGGACAGAGTGATGTGGACAAAGTCTGGTCATCAGGGCCCTGACTGGAAGAAAGCATTCTTTGACATTACCCCCAGTGGACCCTTTCAGGTAAAACCTTTGTGATTTATTCTCTTTCTTGGAATGGCAATTGCAGAAACAGCAGTAGAGCATGACTGTGAATGAGATTTATATGTGAAATAGGAAAATTATTTTAGGAAAATATTTATATTTATAGAAAATCATATATTCAAAGTCCAGAATATGTACTAGTGTAATTGTGTGTTTTTCTTGAACACAACCCTTGACTGATCCCTGCCCTAAAGTCTATAGTAAGCACCTGAGATGTGTTCTAAACAGTGCTTGTGCACTAAAGTCCATAATTATTTCAACAAACACACAATTTTTGTAGTTTGCCTCTGTCAAAAACCACTGTGGATATTAAATCAAACAATCAATACGTACTGTAAGTGCAGGCTTTCAGCTTTAATTCAAGGGCTGTTGCAAAAATTTCACATTAACTGTGTAGGAATTGTGTCCATTTTTATGCACAGCCCCCAATCTTCAGAGTCTCAAAATGAATTAGGAAATCTAACATAATTTTAAATATAAGGATTATTTTTAATACTTGGATGAAAATCCTGGTCTAGAATCCATGGACATCACCAAATGCTGTTTCCTTCCATGAGATGCTCTACTAGACTTTCTGCAGCCACCTTCAGTTGCTGCTTGTTTGTGGGTCTTTCTGCAGTTTTGTATTTAATAACTGAAAAGCATGCTCTATTGGGTTGAGATCAGGTGACAGACTTGGCCATTGAAGTATATCCAATTTCATTGCCTTGAGAAACTCTTGGGTTGCTTTTACATTGTGCTTTGGGTCATTATCCATTTGCAGTGAAGCGCTATCAAGTCAGTTTTGCAGCATTTGGCTGAGCAGAGAGTATAGCCCTTCAGAACTCATCCTGCTGCTTCTATCACCAGTCACATCATCAATAAACATTACTGACCCAGTTCCACTGTCTGTACAATAACATGTAGATAATGTGGATCATGAGCTACTCCTTTTCTTCTCCATACTTTTTTCTTGCCACCATTTCAATACAAGTTAATCTTGGTTTTATTTGTCCAAAGATTTTTTTCCCCCAAAACTGGGCAGTTTTGTTTTTTTGTTTTAGCCTTCCTTTTCTTAAGTGTAATCAGTGGTTTAAACCATTGTAAACCATTCCATTCGCAAACACATCTCTTGATTGTAGACCTTAGTATATATGTGTACCCCATATATATATATATATATATATATATATATATATATATATATATATATATATATATATATATATATATATATATATATATATATATATATAAAGTGTGTGTGGCAGACATCCAAGAAAGAGACTCAATATAAAGAGCTGGACAGCACCAAGCCCTGGCATGATTCACACCTACTGGCTAAAGAAGCTAACTGCACTCCATGAGCGCCTGGCAGCACAAATGGACCAGCTGCTAGAAGTTAAGACACACCCAGAATGGCTGACTGATCAGCCAGACAGTCCTGATCCCCAAGGACCCCCAGAATACATGAGCGGGACCAAGAAAGGAATTGGTAGAGATACCGGGGGAGCAAAACACCAGCTACTGGTAGAAAGCAGTAACTTGAGACTCTAAGACTAGACTGATAAACCTGTGCATCTCCTGGATTGATTACAAGAAGTCCTATGACTCGATGACGCACACATGGATCCTGAAATGCCTAGAACTATACAAATTCAACAGGACCCTAAGAGAACTCATCAAGAACTCAATGGGAATGTGGAGAACAACACTAGAGGTCAACTTCAAGCCAATTGCACAAGTCACCATCAAGTACAGCCAAGGAGATGTTCTGTCCCCACTACTGTTCTGCATAGGCCTGAATCTTCTCAGCCAGATCATTAACAAGACTGGCTATGGATACAGACTACGAAATGGAGCAACCATCAGCCACCTCCTGTATATGGATGACCTCAAGCTGTATGCCAGAAGTGAACGACTGTGTAGACTAGTCAGTGTAGTGTGTAGTGTAGTCAGATGATAAGAAAGAGAGGGAAGGTAGTCAGAACTGAAGGGATTGCACTACCAGAAGGCAACATTACAGACACTGAAGACAGCTACAAGTACCTTGGAATCCCACAAGCAAATGGGAACTATGAAGAGGCCGCTAGGAAAGCTGCAACCTCCAAGTACCTGCAGAGAGTAAAGCAAGTCCTAAAGAGTCAGCTGAATGAGAAGAACAAGATACGGCAATCAACACCTATGCCCTGCTGGCTGTCAGATACCCTGTTGGAATAATAAGCTGGCCAAAGGAGGAAATACAAGCCATTCATGTCAAGACAAGAAAGCTCCGTACAATGCATGGATGGTTTCACCCCATATCCAGCACCCTGAGACTGTACATTAAGCATAAGGAAGGAGGCTGAGGACTAGTGAGTGTCAGAACCACTATCCTAGATGAAACAACGGAGATCCACGAATACATCAGGAAGATGGCCACAAAGGATCATGTGCGTTTTGAGTACCTCAGGCAGCAGAAACCTGAGAAAGAGGAGGAGAAAGACCAGGAACCATCATGGAAGGACAGGCCTTTGCAGACAGAAAAACTTGTGATGGGTAACCGGTAACTGGTATATATATAAAAAAAAAAAAAATTTGTGTATATATATATATATATATATATAAACACAAGGGGCTGTGTATAAGAATGGCTGTAATCCCTAAACAGTTAATGTGAAAATATTTTTGTAAAACCCTTTGAATTAAAGCTGCAAGTCTGGACTTTAATTGCATATCGATTGGTTGATTTAAAATCTAGTGTACTGAGGCAAAACTACAAAAATGTGTCTTTGTCCAACAAATCAGGGACCTAACGTGACAAAAGAAAATCTTTTTTTTTGTCATCTCTTTCATTTCTGAGATATTTCCTCTTCAGCAGCTATTTTCTCTCTACTCTATCTTTCCCAAGAGGAAAGTTGTCTTCTGCATGAAGATAGAGTACAGAGATTTTATACCAAAGTTTCAAGGAAACAAGGAAATTCCACAAAGAGTTGGGTTTGAAACTACTTGAATTGTTCACAATATATTCTATATAGTGACATTTAAACCTCCAAAGACCCAGAGAAAGCCAAAAAATGTCGATCTACTTCCCAAAATCACTGTCACTTCAGATATATTGATGTTAGAGTTAACTAACATGTAACAATCTCCTTTCTGTTCTGTGATGGAAGAAAATGTTAAACAGTATGAGAAAAATATTAGGCTTTTAGCAGTTGGTTAGTACAGTGGGTTGAGAAAGAATTCAAACTCATTTTTACCAACCATATATCCTGTCAGTCCTCACCTCAGTGGCTGGGTCACTGCAGCTAATCTTAGACATTGTGAGAGTATGCCCAATGTAATCAATATAATATGACATTATTATTTATCAAGCTATACTTTTGTGCCAAAAGTAGTACTAATGAAGGCAATGAAAAATATGCTAAATATAAATTAACCCCAAGCTTTTTATATGACTTGTGTGCATTTTTCATTTCTTAAATAAATGTGGATACAGGATTTTGACATTTTAGCACTGAGGGGTGTATTGATAAATGGGGACCTTTGAGTACACATTCAGCTCATTCTCTGTTGAATGTCAGCAGCAAGCCCATTCACATAGTAACCAGAAAATTATTCACTTCGTCAAGAATGTGCTAATCTCACAGCTGGATATAAGATTTCATACAGATTTGAAAGGTCCAATTGACATAAATGTGTAGCTATAAATGCAGCTGTTTTGACCTCTGAATTAAAGTCAACAGACAAAAGAACGTGAAATTAGAGGTGATCAAAAACACTAATATATAAATAATATTATAAATATTGTGGCCCTTTCTTTTGTAGTTAATTCTGCTATGATATTTCCTTTCCTGTTACAGGTAAGTTTTCATTCAATCAGTGTTCAGTTTAATCATATTATATTGTGCATGGGTTGCATATTTTTGAGGAGGACTGCTTGCAAGTGTGTCTCTGTAGCCTCTAGGTTGAAAGAATTTCTATATTGCTTCTCTAGTCTTAGAGCTACACAAACAGACAACAACATGAGATTATAAATCCAGTTTAAGGATAACAGCTTCAGTCGAACTTGGCATTGATCGTACAAGTGTCTACATGAGGGATAAAATGTCATTTTTCCAAAAGATATTCATCGCTTCATTTGTTGTGAGGTGTTAGTGCTATCTAACATAGCAGTACAGAACTCCAATCTGACTGCAAAGGCCACAGCATGTGACTCACATAATTGGTGCGCTATGAATGGGGCCATCATCAGTCTGGAAGACATCATTCTCATCAGGATAGAAATGTTTCATCACATGATAAAGGTGATGATCCAGAACAACTTTGTACTGATTTGTATCGACCTTTCCCTCTGATAGTGCAAGTGACCCCCCCCCCCCCCCCCCCCCCCCAAAAAAAAAAAAAAAAAAAAAACCTGACCTACCAGATCCCCTACCTGTAGGTGTTAAGGGCTCAGTTTTTTGTTTGTTTCTTGTTTTAATTTGTCACACATTCGGACTGTTGTACTTAGTTAATGTTGCAAGACCCTCCTGTTAAATGTGAATTGTGTGGCACAGACAAAATATCTCTTCTTGTGCACAGTAAGTGAGATGAGAGTTAGTTTATGTTCAGCGTTTACCATGAAGAGAAAGGATTTAAAATAATTTATCTGAATTTCAGGAGCAGGACCACACCTCATACACTCCCCTTTCAGTGCTCCGTCTATACGTCATGGTAATTGAACACTTGGAAATTCCCTGGTGTGAGAACTGGTGAGGGTCAGCTTAGGCAGTACAGGTTGAAGGGTTTGCAGGACACTGATAAAAATCCTGTATGATATAAATGTACTTTCATTTTTCAATTTTTACATTAGCATATACGATTTAATATGCATTCAGGTACAGTGATGAACCTAGTGCTATAACAAGTGCTTGATTGGACAGTGACAATTCAATTTCCAAAGAGAATTGCAAGAGAAATGCTAGAGGCCTTTTACTTCAGCTGGTGATTCACTGTCTGTAATAGCTGCTTATACAATAACAGCTACCAACAAATGAAACTCCATTTAAAAGTATGTTCAACTATTCCTTAGTTAAGTTCAAGGGGTGCAGTTTTTCACACTTTCAGCTGTACAGTCATCTTTCCTTGTTTAAGTTCACCAGAAGTTTAAAGTTTGGGTTACAGTAACTGTGCACATTCAGTCAATAGTGGAAGAAAATAGCCTGAGAGACATAACAGAAGAAGCGCCCGTGTTTGAGCACTGTCTGTTGACACATCCTTGAAGTCCCTTCGGCTCTTTGGCAGCTGCGCTTGCAGTTAGTTCTTCCCTGTTGGCATGTGGCAGAATAAACTGGATGACTCAGTCCTTTCTAACTGGACATGATGTTTCCTATTTCACTCATTTTTCCAGCTTTTCTTACTCAGTGTGTTTGTTTGTGAGTTTGTGTATCGGTGCCTATTTTAGTATGCTTAGAATCCAGTAGAGGGTGAGAAAAGGGAGGGCAAAAATTATGATAATTTAGTTTTATTATGTGTGTTTTGCTGCCTCCTTCTATGTTTTCCCCTTTCTCTCCACTTATCTTTCTCTCTAACGCAGTGCTGGGACAGGGGAACCAACTGGATTGATTCTTATCCCAGTCTGCTTTCACCGTGTCTTGTCTCAAGGCTGATGACTAATGGCTTTAAATTCAACAAGGACAGTCTTCAGCTATCAAGCTGTCAATACCTGCACCCCAACTCACAATCTTTTTTCAACTTTTATATCTATCTACAGTGTATTTATGCACAAAAATAAAATCATCTACATAAAGTCATAAAGAATCAGACATCCAGGACTGTGCAAAAGTGTTGAGCCGTCCCTCGTTTCTTTATATTTTGCTTCCAAGGAGCCAGACTTTCATGTAACTTTTTTAAAGTGGTCTTGAGAAGTACTTCTTTCCACTTAACACTGACCTTCGAATCATTCAAGCATAAAAAAAGGCACCTAACTCAAGGGATGAGCCAGTATTGTGTCTGCATATAATAGACAACTTAGCAAAGAACCGATTTTAAATTGTAATCTTTTAACACTTTGTTACCAGCAGCCTGTTGTAAAAACAAAGTTGTTCCAATTTCTTTAATTGAATCTATGTAAAAAGCCAAAGATAACTTAGATTGACAGAGATAAAATTGTATTTTTGTGCCAACAAGGCAATTCCCAAAGAGCTATTAGCTGAAAACTTGACATATATTTGCATGGTGTACAGTGTGTCCTTGAGGGGAAAAAAAAAAACCTTAGGAAGCTGGATAAGTGGAGGATAAAAGAAGGAGGAGCAGGTCTAAAAAACTATCTACAGCAGATGAACAGTAACTGTATGTCATGACCTTAAGAAATAGGAAAGACTCCATCAAAGACCTGACATGGGATCTGAGAAATGCATCTGGCTGTTCAGTTGATCCATCTACTGTTCACCAAAACCTCATCATGATTGGTGTCAGTGGAAGGGTGGCAGTCAAGAAGCCAAGGAAGGGAAACAGGGAGAAAATGCTGAGGTATGCCAAAATGCACATGAACTGAACTGAAAATCAGTGGCAACACGTCTTACGGAGTGATTAATCCAAATTTGAACATTTTGATTCAAATTACCATCAATATGGATGAAGGGGGTCAGGAGAGAGGTACAACAGTGGTAATGGCAATTTGATTTATATAGCACATTTCCTTATACATACAGTAAACTCAATGTGCTCAACATGGAAGATTAAAACCTAATATTAATAGTAATAAATAATAATAAAATAATAATAACTAGAAGCACTCAGAGAGCGCAAACCTCCGCCAAGGCCATAGGGTCACTGACGCTGTAATACGTGTATCTAAATGCTGTGAAATAATCTTGCATCTTTCCCAGACGCTAGGATCATCTGAGCAGTAAACGATAAAAAAATGATCGTCGCCTCACTATGTTGTTTGATAGAACATGTGACTATGTTACACTCTAAATTTTTTCAGGCTTTTGTGCCTTGTGTTTCGGCGTTAGAAGCTAAATTATTAAAATCCCCCTAGCCCGCAATAGTGAAGAATCCTTAAAAAAATTCCTGAATCCAGATCGTGATCCGGATCACCGCCAAAATTTAATCACTTCTTCCTCTTCTCATTTCCAATCACTCCACAAAATTTCATCGAAATCCGTTCATAACTTTTGGAGTAATCCTGCTGACAAACAGACAAACAAACGCGACCGAAAACATAACCTCCTTGGCGGAGGTAATAAAATAAGCACACACACAGTTAAATGTAAGCCTGTGAGAATAAAAAGGTTTTTTTGAATCTGTTTTTTTTTTTTTTTTTTTTTCTTTAAAGTAGACTCTGTCATAGTTGACCTCGGGTCAGCAGGCAGCTTGTTCCAAAGAACAGGACCACAGTAACCAGAAGTATTCTCAGCACACTTACATCTAATTCTGGGAATAGTTCAGAAGTCTGCATCTGATGACCTGAAAGATCTCGTGTATTATAGACACAGAGCAAGTCAGTGATTATCTACAGCCATCTGTAAAACATGGTGGAGGCGCCATCATGGTTTGGGACTGCTTTTCAGCAAGTGGTGTTGAGGATCTTGTCAAAATGAATAGAATTATGAGTGCAGAAAAAATACCATCAGATTTTGATCCCATCTAGAAAGCATCTGATTGGCAATGGCTTCTTTTTTCACCTTACAATGACCCCAAACTCACTGCCAGCCCAGTAATAGCATACCTGGATAGAAAAACACACAAAGGATTGGCCTCCCTAGAGCTTGGAACTCACCATTATTGAAGCAGTGTGGAATCATCTTGATAGAGAATGGAACAAAAGGCAGCCAAAATCCAAAAGTGAGGGTTGAAAGTCCGTCAAGTAGCCTAGAGAACTATTCCTGAAGACTACTTAAAGAAGTTAGAGGAAAGCTTGCCTAAAAAAGTTCAGGCTGTGTTAAAGAATAAAGGTGGCCATAACAAATATTGACTTTCAAGAGTTGTTTTTGCCTTATATACTGTATTTCCATGTATGTTTCCATGTTTCAATAAATCTCTGCACGAGTTCTCTTTTTCCTAGCAAAAATATAAAGAAATGAAGGATGGCTAAAAACTTGCACAGTACAGTATGCAGACATACAGATAAACTCTTTTTTTAAACACACTCACCAGTCTCTTATCCCCTGCAGCAATTAGCTATGACAGGTCAATTAACAGGCTTATTTATGAGCAGGGAATGCCTGCTAGTTGTGTTGTAATGATTCCAGATACTCTCTGCACATTCATGGGGGAAATTGAATTCATGATGAATGTGGGCTGAAGGCCTTAGCTAGGGGCTGCATTTGCTCTTCATTAACCATGCCTTTGCTACCCAATGTTTCTTTAACTATTAAAAAGGAAACCAACCCTAAACCCATGGGCAAAGTGTATGTTTTAAGGTTCTCCTGTGGTGTTGACAGTACAGAATATTATACTTGCGTGGTAGTGGACATAAAAGTTTTGAACTGCAGCACACACAATGTGTGTGTACAGTATAATCCTATCATTAAATTGTGGCCATCTCTTTACCGTTGAAAGCATGCATCCAGCATTAGCCCCTAGTGCACATAGAGGAGACTAAATCATACTTTTTTCACAAATAGAAATAATCATGCCATTTATTCATTTTTTACAGTCAAAGGATTCTGATTAAAAACATGTGAAAGTTCTGTTCCAACCCTTTGCAGCCCTCCATGGTTCCTTTGAGTTGAGGTCTGACTGTGAAGGCAATAGCATACGATTCACACCATGGATGGGGCATTGTCATCCTGGAAGAGATCACGTCCATCAGGACAGAATTCTGTTTCATCACAGGATACAGGTGTTCACTCAGGCCACTCACTGATTTGCAGAGGTGGGAAGTAATGAAGGACAAATACTTTGTTACTGTACTTAAGTAGAATTTTCAGGTATCTGTACTTTACTTGAGTATTTATTTTTCTGACAACTTTTTATCTTTACTCCCTACATTTTTACACCAAAATCTGTACTTTCTACTCCTTACATTTTAAAAATAGACTTGTTACATTAGGTTTAACACATCTGAGGGAAGATTTTATCTCATAGCACTGCAGGCCTTCAAGCATCAGACTGATCTGATCCTAAATGAAGGAACAATAACACATAAGGGACAATCGTATTGGTGTATCCATCACCGGGATCGCATACAAACACATGAAAGAGATAAATCCATATAATTCATGCATCATTTATAGCGCTTACGTCAGGCATTACAGTGGGCCGGAACAAATGCAAACTGAGGTGTACTGACTTTGTGTTACTCAAAGGTTACATGAAAATACTACAGTTTAGTGCAGGATGAACAGGTTAGGTTGCTGTTCTGTGGTGAATTTACAGTAAAGCTCTGTGTTGGACAGTTGCACAGCATCTGTGGTGTTGATGGTCAGAATTAGGTTACATCAATTGTAGCAGAGATGAATTTGAATTTAAGATGATGCTCAGATTCATTCACTGGATTCCACCTTTATACTAACTGTATACTGTCAGTGTTGGGGATAGAAATCAGCCAAACTAACTTGTGAAATATCTGCTCGCATCTTGTTGAATTCAGTTGTGTAATTCCACACACAGCACAGTAAACCTCAGCAACAGCAGAGGTCAGCTGATCATAGCCTGTACACAGTGGAGCCCACAGTAGAAAGTTGTGATTGTTTTCCCCACGCAGAGCCACTGCAACCAATTTTAGGGTCCCCCCACCAGCTGAATCCCACTTTGAGACCTGACTGTACTCATTTTTCTGTTTAGGTGATGAGGCAGAGTCACCCTCTACAATGTAGGAAACAGCAAATAGAGTTTTTTTTTTTTTGTCTTTCTTTTCCTCTGCTCATGTCCTACAGATTCAAGCTGAGTACATTCATTAGAATTAGAATTTAGAATGAAATAAATTTTTGTTCTCATGTAATAATATTGTTTTATTATTACATTAATATAGCACGAAGTTCAGTTAGCTTTGCACAAAAATAGCTGGTAGAAATACCTTTCAAAGAGCCACTTTTTACTTTCTTACTTTGAGTAAATTTCAGAGCTTGTACTTCTTCACTTTTATTTGAGTAAAGAAGTTGAATCAGTGCTTCAACCTTTACCAGAGTATTTTTGACATAAGTATCTATAATTCTACTTAAGTACAGAATGTCAATACTTTTGTCACCTCTGCTGATTTGCATTGACCCTCCAATCCTCCAATCCAATTTGTCACCCAAATTACTCAAAAGTTAAAGTCACTATTTCTCAGTCACATGCATCTGCTCACTCTAACATAGTTAAGATACCACCAGAGTTCTGGGGAAAATCTTGGGCTGAAATTGTTCTGTTTAGACTTTGTAAGTCATGGCACATCATTGGCAGACAAGTTCAAGGACAGGAGTCTCCATTTTGAAATCTGCTGGCTTTCCAAATTGGAAATTTGTTGTGCAGAATCAAGTGATTTAAATGAATGGTATCCCGTGCCCTAATTGCTCTTCATCAAGAAACTGATGCGTCTAACTGAATGAAGTAAACTAATAAAATAATAAAGTACTGGGTGGTGTGCCAGAGGCAACATTACCAAGTTGCATAAATGTCACAAAAATACAATGTTACATCTTATCAAGACTTTACCTACATTTTTCTGTTTAGTCATTCTATATATTATTATCTTATTGATTTGTAAAGATGAACGTGTAAGATGGGAACCACAGCATTGTATTACCTGCAAGAACCACGGTCAGGTCATTAGAGAGATTTAAAAACAGGTAAAGAACAAAATGGAATTTTTTAAAAATGTGGATAAACACCACACAGGCTTATGAATGTATCACGTCACAGAGCTGGAAGCAGAAACAGAAATTTCCTACTCAACAACAGTCGCATCAAAACACATACATGCACATCCACTCACACACCTACTGAACATGTTAAACACATGTTCAGTATGTGTGTGCGAGTGAGGCCCTTAACCTTAACACACTGCATCTATTTAGTGTTAAGGCCTCAGTCACAAAGGCCTAGTGACTGTCGGTGACCCTCTGGCAATCTCTAGTCACAAGGGCAATGAACATTGTGCGCCTTTGACGTAAACATTGTGCCTTACAGCTGCAAACAACACATTTCAAAAGATGCAACTTTGACTTTGAAGGCAAACGTTGTCCACTTCCAGTCTGTGTCACACTTTTCGCTGTTTCATTACTACTTTGCAAGTAGTTTGCGAGTGTTTGCAGATATTTTGGTGTCTTCCATACAAAAATAACTAGTGACTTCAGCATCCTGCTAACAACCAAAACAATCATAGGAAGGTTTTCAGTGTAGTACTGTATACCTCTTTGCAACCAATTTCATGCTAGCGACTGCCAGCAACAACTCACCAACATGTTGGGGAATGCACACTTTTCCCTAGTGACTAGAGGTGTCACTGACTGGTTTCTAGGCCTGCAGTGACTGTCAGCAGCCTTCATCAACCAGTCACAACCGGTTGGGAATACATAATTTTTCCTTATAACTGTTGGTTGCCAGGTGATCGTTGATGGGTCTTTAGCCCTGTGTGACTGGGCAGTCTAATTAGTCCAGACTCCAAAATCCATTTGCTGGTCATGAATAGGAATTATACAGTCAAGAAAAAGGAAAATATCTGTATGTGTTTGCGAGTAAAGTCAAGGTACTTTACAGAAACGGGTGTGAGCAAGATGGAATGAGTCATCTGAGGATACCTTTATTTCATCAATAAAGCAGCTTAATTATTCATTTCTCCCCCCTTCCCCCACCCTCCACCCCATTTATATGTGACTGGGGCAAAGGTAGATGAGGTAGGGTGGATGAATGAGGAAGGATGTACGAAAGATAGTGGTTGTCTCCTTGGTAACCGAGAGTTGCCTTTTACATGGCTGTTTTCTATCTTGTCTCTCTCGTGAAGGTGTGCTCTTTTTTCCCATGCACATGTACCACTTTTCTACTCCACTGCATGGTGTAGGGACTTTGTGCATTATGCCAAAGTCCCTGCAAATATTTTTGTATAGGCCATTACATTTGTGTGTGTCCTTTCTCATGTGTGACCCAGCAATATTTTGACTCTATTAAGAAATGCAATTATTCTCCACTGATGTATAGTGGCTTACAGGGTGCTTGTGAGCATATGAAATCTACTAGGAGAAACTGCTTGTTTTATCTTAGCATGATTGCACTAATTGCAATAATTTCAGTCTTAATACTCAGCAAGAATGCTCAAGACTTGTTCTGAAACATATTTTTACTGCTCAGCAGCACAATCCTGGAAAAAATACAAATTACATGACACAAATCAGCGCATAATGTGTCAGAACTTTTTCTTTTTAACTTCCAAAAGCCTTAAATACCACTGTTAATAGTCTAATATCAGAAAAGTCACTTGTACACAATTTTTAGAGTATGATTGATATTAAGTAAATCCTATGGGCTGAAAGCATAAGATTTGTCTTTACCTTTACAACAACAGATATTCCAGTACTTCAGTGTCATCTATCTGTTCAATGCTCAAATGCACACATACTATACACAAAACCCACTGCTGTGTAACAAATGGAGTTGTTTAATAATGTAGAAAGCAAGCAGCCTTGATCCTAGCGCCAGCCAGAGGTGGTGAGCTGATAAACATACTCTTTCTCTCCGTCTCTCACTTTGCCTCATTTCTTACGACATTCTGTTATGTACCAAGCTCCCCAAGGGCCTGATGAAATGAAATAAGAAGGGTGAGCCCCTTTTTCTCCCTCTGCTCCATACCTGTCTGTCTCTCTTGAGTAGCTCATCCTCCTCTTTTTCAGCTGCTATTGCTGCGCTATCACTAACTAAAGGCCGCAGGATCACTCAATATTATATGGTTTTTTTTGTGATTTACATAATAATATGTTTGTATGTTAATATGTTTGGCCTATTTAAGATGTAAGTTTTTTTTGTTGTTGTTAATATTGTTAGTTTGAAGTTGTGTTTGTTCAAATGGCTTTCATTTATTTATTTGTTTGTTTATATATAGAGTAATTAACACACGAGAAATGTCATTGTTCCATTACAGAACAACAGTAAATCTGCAAACAGTAGCTACTCTCACTTTTCTTGTAGTATTACAAAGATAACTAAATCAGTTAAATAAATATGCCCATCATTATTTCCTGCAGCCAAAGTTATATTTAATTTTTTTCCCCCGATCAACCTTTAAGAACCCAGAATGTTTAGAACACAAAACAGCTTTCAAAAATGTTTGCCACTGATTTTCATAGGTTTATTTGTGTAAACAACAATATACATACCAAACAACCAAACAACAGCCCCCACCCCCCCCCAGTGGTTAGTCCCACTTGCCTCTACTTTCTATTGCTGTTGTTTCTCAAGCCATCCGGTTTTCACCCATCTTCTATCTGTCTCTCATTCTCCCTCTTTGTCTGTCTCTGGGGAGTTCTGGTATCCTCATAATCAATAGTAATGACTTGAGCTGTCGGCTGATGACAGTGGGAATTATGACACAATTGGCCTTGTTGTGTTGTACTGTTTAGTTTCTTTTCTGTACGCTCAGTGGGTCTATTAAGTCCATTTTGCCTTTTGCTTTCAGCTCACTGCTTCAAAAACTTTTGATAGGAGGAGATACATGTTAAAAGTGATCAGTGGATTGTTTTTTGCTGCTGAGATGCAGTTCGACATTACTGTGTCTTCACAAGGATATGATGCAAGGAGTTGCAGCCTTTAGCAAGTAAAAAGTATCTAGAAAGTGAACATTTGTACTCCTCATTTGTTGTCCAAAACAAATATGTTTTCAGATACTGGCCAGGTATATTATAAGCTCTACACTTAAACATAATTATATTAAAGGTAAATATTGTGCAGCCTATATTGTAAGCATGATACTCAATAGCATTCAAATACAATGATAGCAAACCCATTTGAAAAGTGCCCATTACCACACAACATTGCCCTGAGGCAACAAAAAGGCAACCTGAATATTTGAACATGCCAAATAAAAAACAAACAAAAAAACACCTATAACACCTGACACGAGGCTTCTCTGCACCTTCACACACTCACACATATTTTTTGTATTTTTATTTACAGTTCATGGCATTTTAAATAATATTTCTAAAAGCAACCCATCTGCTTCTGTGACCATTTGTCAGCAAAGAAGATTCCACCTTTCAAATGATACTTGATAGTGACAATTTGACCATTTTGGTGGGTTGCAGTCACATAAAAAACATTAAGGGGCTTAAGAAAATTTCCCATTGCCTTAAGGCAGGACTGTGCAGTAGAGGATCTGACTTTTTGCTGCTGCAGTTTCACAGTTTAGCAGAATAACATAAAAAGCTTTTGCAAGATGTAAATCAAGCTGCAGTCATACAAAACACTTCAGCCTATTAGTGCTATTAGCAGTCAACATAAGTCATAATGAAATTTTAATAGAGGTTAAGATACAACAAATCGAGGTTAAACAAGTCATTTTTTGATTCAGTATTACACTTCCATAAAGATAGAAGTTTGATGGAAGCTTAAAAAAACTGAAATGAAAATGCTACAGTAACATAGTTTAACATCTGTTGAGTTTAATATGGGTTAAGTTCTAAAAAAATATTTTGGATCCTACTTTCCCACATTATAGTTAAATAAAATCTTTTTTTAGACCTTCCATGCATGTACCAATGGCTTTCATATTGAAACCCCAATTTGTAGACCAGGATGTTTAAGATTTCTGTTTAGCTTGGACTCTGTAACAGTTCAGTGCTGACACATATTGTCTTATATGGACCAATTTTGTTTTTGATTTTTATAGAGTCAATCTGTGTCTCAACATTAAGCTGCTAAACTCAGTCGCTTTTCTTTTTTAAATATACACTCATTGGTCACTTTTTTAGGTATGCCTTTCTAGTACTGAGACCCCATCTTGCCTTCAGATTTTCTTTAATTCTTCATGGCATGGAATCAACAAGGTGCTAGAAACATTCCTCGGAGATTTTAGTCAAACAACCAGCTCTTAAAAATCAAAATCCATGTTGTTTCCTGTTTCCAGGTCCTGTTATGACCAGTTACACTGAAATTTAGGTGATCTTGTTGATAATAAAGGCTAATGCTCCATCTACAATAGAGCAGCTTTTAGCAAGCATTAGTTAAACAGTCGTTTCCAAGCCTGTGCTTTGGATTGTTTCCCTGGGGTTACAATACATTGGAAACATTTTTGACTAAAAAAGTAAAAATAAATATAATAATAATAATAATAATAATAAGCCAGCATTCATACTTGGTACACTTGATTGTGCTACTCTGTCCACTTCCTGGAAGTGAAAATCAAGTTGATGGGTTACTGTTACACAGAAGATCAAGCTTATATATACCCCTAATAAAATTACTGGTTCCTGGTAATATAATAGAATCAAACAAGGTCAGCAAGAAGCTTATTCATCATATTCTTATTTACATCCATGCAAGTTTAACTTGCTTCTGTTTGTCAACATGTGATTCTACAGAGCGATATGATGATGTGGTTTGACTTTCCCTACTTATAGTATGTCTAAACAGTAGCTGCTCTTTTAGCCACTAATAAATAGCCTGTAGCTGAGTTGTTGAGTGCAGTAGTGCCTCTGTCTGTGAGTATTGCTTTGCATGTAAATGCTGATTCGTTCTCTCTGCAACCAAAGAAAGCATTTATCCAAATTCAATAGAAAAACAAACAGTGGTAGCCTTTTGTGTCCATTATCTGTTATCTCAAATTTACCCTTTGAATAATATGATTTTCTAATTCGCTTGAATTCCCAGAGGTGGTTTTTGATGTGGATGTTATTGAGTTCCACAGAGTGCAGAAGTGACTGCATATTGACGCATGTTTCATTTCTGCTTAGTGTTGAGAGCTGTCCATGGAGAACACAAACTTTCTAGTCTTGTGCACACCTCACTGACTACATACACAGAAAGTCTTTGAGGTGCTGCCACTCGTCTCAGCATTTCCTCTCTCTTTGTGTTCCATCCAACAAAAGTAATGATGTATTGAAAAACAGCTTTCCTTCCTGCCTTTCTACAGCAGCCCAGGCTTCTGCCTAGCCTCTGGCTAGTATTAATACAACATTATTATTGTAAACAGTGGTGAACTAACTGATAAGGAAGCATTAGAATTTAAATTGTATACGGTCTACTGGCCATGATTACTACTTTCTGCGTATAATCAAGTTGTAAATTCATGAAATGTGAATTGGTACTCTAGGACCTTTACTGCTCTTTATCAGGCATCATAATATCCTAAGGAACAAATGTGTGTTGTTCCTGTGATTCTTTTTCTTTTTCTGTGGGAGCTCTGGCTTCTTGCCATAGCTCAGAGACAAGCACAGTAGGTTAAGTGGCAATTCTAAATTGTCCGTAGGTGTGAATTTGTGGACTGGGAGGTGTTTAAGCAAGCTGCCACCTACAACCATGAAACAGACATACAGGAATATACAGAAACTCTCACTGCCTGCATTAAAAAGTGCTTTGAGGATGTCACTGACACTAGGACCATTACCTTTTGGTCCAATCAGAAGCCATGATTTACTGGGGAGGTCAGGGGCTTTTGAAGGCAGGTGATGATGCTTTTAGAGGTAATGATACAGCTCGCCTAGCCAAGCACCAGTACACCTCAAACATAACAAGCTGGTTAAGACACAGCAGAGACACAAGGAGTCTGTGGCAGGGGATCCAGACAATCACTGACTACAAACCTTCTCCATAGACCTGTAACAACAACACTTCTCTGCTGGGAAATCTCAACACCTTCTTCGCACAGTTTGAGGAACACAACACCACACCTGCACAGAAGGCCACAACACCACCCAATGACCAGGTTTTGTGCCTGTCCTCAGCCAGCATGAAGCATGAAAATTCCTGGTTGCATGCTGAGGAATTCAAGGATGTCCTCACTGACATCTTTAACACCTCCGTGAGCCAGGCTGTTTTCCCCACCACCTTTAAAACAGCCATCATCATACCTGTACCAAAGAAGCAATCACCAGGTTGCTTCAATGATTACTTTAACCATCATGAAGTGCTTTAAAAGACTGATGACAAAGGGGAAGCAAAACTAAACACAAAGCACAGGGAACAGAGACACAGACCTGACACTGAACACTGGGAAACACAAGGAACTAGAAAATCAAACATAATAAAACCCCACAACAAAAGAAAAACCCCAGATCAGACAAATTAAAACCAACCCAAAAACACACAGGGTCCAACGGACCCCGGACCATGACACATGCGGCATATAAAAAACTTGGTCATTCGCTCCCTCCACCCCCACCCCGTCTTTGGACACTTTCCAGTTTGCATATGGAGCCAACAACAGGTCCACTGATGATGCTGTCTCCTACGCCGTCACCTGCCTGGACACAAAAGACTCTTGTGTCAAAATGCTGTACGTAGATTTTAGTTCAGCACTTTCATCTCTCAGCAATTTATTCATAAACTGGACCATCTAGGCTTAAATACTATGCAACTGACTATTGGACTTTCTCAAACTGGGGGACCACAAGCAGTCACAGCTGGCAGAAACACTTCAAGCACCATCTCACTGAGCACAGGAGCCCCTCAGGGATGTGTGCTCAGCCCCCTGCTCTTTAGTCTGCTGACTCATGACTGCACTCCCATCCACAACTCCACAACTGTGGTGTGTGTATATATACAGTAGCTTCAAGCCTCCACAAACTGGTATAACTGGTATAAAACAGGTATAGCTAATGGAGGGTTGGATATTATATCAGAATAACTAAGAGGATCACTCTTGTGATAACCAGCATCTCTCTCATTTTTGCAAGCTTCCGATTCCTTGAAGTTCCCAGTAAATAAATTCACCTTAATGAGGTTGTTTATTGACACCAAAATATATAGCAGAAATTACATGAACACATAAAATCAATTGAGTTGCAAAGAAGGCGGTACCGTGTTGTAGTAGATTATTTGTGTCCCTACTTGCTCCTCTGTGGATTACCCAGAGGCCATCTGTGTTCCTAGCAGTGTTTGGTACCTGGGGGGCTTGTTGGAAACCAGGACAACCCACATTTGTGTGCCTCACATTGCACTGGTATTTTAAAGCTCTCTCTGTCTTTTGCTCTCTCTCTCACACACACACACACACACGCAGATGCACGCACACGCACACAGTCTCTCTTTTTTACTCCCTCTCTCTCACAGCTGTGTCCCCTCTGGTATGTGGATAGCACATCAATGGGAACATTAAAGGTTACAAGGCTTGACAAAACGACACACTCACAACTTCAACCTGACACTTTACTGCACACCCTTTGATCCTGCATTCACACACTCATGCACGCACACACATGCACAAGTTGTCTATCTCACTCAAGATCCTTCACACCCACACATTATGCAGTATAATAACGAGAACTGGAATACAGAAATTTTTACTTTTTTTTCCTTCAAATTTTTTCATCTTTTTTGCATGAGGGGTGCAGATTTTTTTTAATATTCAGTTAATGGTAAATGTACAGTAAAAGTAAATATCTGGTTCATTTTAAACAACAGGTACCTTTTATGATCACATTTATATATCCTACAATTTGATGCTCCAGTCAGTAATCTGCTGAAGCCAGATTACTGACTGGGACAAAAAAAAAAAAGAGAGATCACATTACTCCAGTGTTAGCCTCCGTGCACTGGCTCCCTGTTCATTACAGAATCCAGTGTAAAGTGGCACTATTTGTTTTTAAAGCCATACATGGTCTTGCATCTACATATGTGCTAGATATGCTGTGTCCATACGGTCCCTCAAGATCATTAAGGACTGCTTCTCAAGCACTCCTCATCCTGTGGTCACAGCTTATTGCTAAAAGAGCTTGTGCCTTTGCTGTTGCTGCACCAAGACTCTGGAATGACCTCCCAAGTGACCTCAGAGAAGCATCAACTGTGACTGTTGTTAAATCTAAGCTGAAGACTTATCTTTTCTGTCAAGCTTTTAGAAACTGCAGATTTCTGGAACTGTGATTGGAGGATTAGTTGTTGGGTTATTTCATGTAAACACTGTGAATGCCTGTAGTGTTTTTTTAGCAAACCGTTTATTCTGTTTTATTTTCATTTAAAGCACTTTGATGTTAAATGTTCGACAGAAATAAAATGCACTTACTTCTTAATTTAAAAGAGCTATCTAAGTGATCGTTTCTGTGTAACTCAAGTTATACAAAACTGTTCACCAAACACAACTGCTTCCAGGGTTTAGAAACTCTGAGAAGCACATTACTGTTGGGAACCTTCACACAGTGCCCAGCAGTGATGTTTAAGTGTGAGACATTATCAGGGCTCACACTTAAGCTCACTCATCCAGCAGAAAGAAATTCTGTTATTTTCCTGAGCCATATCCAGAAAACTAAACATATAAAAATCATTATTTTTGCAGTGACAGGATATTTTATTGCTTTATGTCATGCTATTCCATTTGATATCTTAGAGAAAAATTATTGTGCTTGTATCTTAAAAGAGACAATTATTTAGTAGTTCCACACCTTTGTGTGTGAAGGCCAGCATTAGTCATTTAGCCTCATTTTTTGAATTATTGCTTTCTTTGTCTCTAATTATTCAGCATTCTTGTTTATGAAGACACACTTGCAGGTGTGCAGAGGGATGGCTTAGAATGTGCATATGTGAAAATCGCACTAGGGCAGGCAAATAGGCAGAGAATTGGACTTCAAGAAAAAAAAAAAAAGACATAAATAAAGCAAAATGTTTACCATAGCCAAAGAACAAGGAAATTGCATTGTGGACCGTGGCCTTTTGACCAATCTTCACTTCAGTATCACTGAATTTTCTTCACAGCTTACAAAATAACCCTTCTGCATAAATGAGCAGACCTGCTAAAGCCATCCAGCTTGTGCTGCTGGACTTTTTTCTTGCTCCCTTGCCACAACCCAATCAGCGTCAAGGTTCTCCTAATTATATTATTTGTTAATTCAAAGAGGATCTCTCATTCTGGGAATAAATTAGAAAGCAAATGGGAAAGAAATGATACTGCTCTTGTGTTTCCCTCCCCTTTATGAATGAAATTGAATGGGCTATGTGTAGAGAGAAGTAGAGAGAAATTGGAATAAAATGGTTTAGAGTGCCTATGTACTTATGGTATACAAGGAGACTACATGCAGTTTTTCCATCAACACTGCATTCATATGTATAATGACACCTGCTCCTCTTTTGAAATAACGTGTGGATTAAGGGCCGGATTAAGGGTGCTCAAGGGTTAGTTACCAGCTGGAGTCGAATATATTGGAGTACATATGAGGCCAAATTGTGCAAGGAGTTGAATACTGTGGGAACCACGTAATAGATCTGTCAGATCTTCAGTCACAAAATACATCCCCATAAACTGCAGCACATCTAACTTAGGCTAAGTAAAGGAGAAAACTATTTTAAAGTTAGATTAAGTTACTATTACAGGTTACAAGTGTTATTAGCTGCCCACTCCTCTTTCCAAATCTAACTTGCCATTAGGCGCTAACTCACAGATTAACTCACAGATTAAAACACATGCAATAGAGTGCCTCAACAGTGAGATATTATTAACAGTTTATTTGCTTTGCCTTTGCTTCTCCACCTTTTCTTTACCCAGAGTATATATGGGGTTAGGTCATACTTTTCTACTTGGTGGGTCAGAACCAGGTTAATTGGACCTACCCTTGCTCTGGCTTGACTGCATTTACACACAAATTGATAGCAAGTCTGCTCAGTTGATACTTTAACCGCAGCATGGTGCCGTTAACAGATGGAGTTTTTAAAGTGAAGCCAGTCATGCACATTTGCCTCCCCTCCATGCTTGCACCTGCTCTCTTGTTAACCTGTAGGTATACAGAAATACTACAAGTAGAGTGCATGCAGTTTTTTCATCAGTATTGCATTCCTTTGCACAGTAACACCTGCTTCTTTCTCACTTTTTTAAAAAATAAATTGAGAGTTAAATGCCTTGCTAAGGGGCTGGTTATATGCGGGAATAAAAAAAAAACTGTTGCTGTATGCTTGAGCTAATGTGATAATTTTTGCATGGAGCAGATCTCTGTAGAAACAACTTAACATGAGGCAGTAGTACTGCAGAACTGAAAACCCCTAAAATATGATTACAAAGTAAGAACTTTGGCTATTGTTTTCAAAATTAAACTTATGTAGCACTGGGGTCTGCTGTAAAAGCTAATAACAACTATAGTCATGAGAGTTACTTTTGTTGTTATTTTGGAGAAAAAAGTTTTCTTGTTTATTTGCTTTTCCCTCCTCAGAAGCTAGACAGAATACACTTGGTTTTTGATTAGCTGGGTGCGCTGGGCTTTTGGTGCCTTGGTACGCCACAGTAATTAGGCTGTCAGTCAAAACCAGATGGCTGGTGGCTAAAATGGGGAAGTGTTCAGATGAGTCTCCTGCTTAGTTTTCTTGTTGTGGGTCCAAAAATGATGTTAGGATAGGATTGCAACGTGTAAATTCCTGAAATACAATAATAAACTAGTGTGTTGCTATCTGTAATAGATGTTTTCACATAATGTTATTATTTAATTAATTAATTTGACTCTTTTTCTATTATTATTATTAGTTACAAGCAGTCCAATGAAAAACTAAGGACAGCTTTACTGCTTCTATAGGAATTAAGAGGGTAAGTAGTAGCTGGGTGCCAGTTAAATGCAGGTAATTAACTGATCAGCAGGTAACCCTCTGTAACCCATAAGAATTCTATTAGAATGTTCCAGATTCCTGAGAACTCTGAAAGAGAAATCTGATAAACATTCCAAACACCTAAATATAGCTAAAAACTTTACTTTTATTTAAACATCACAGTAGCTCTTTTAAACTATCTTTGAGTCGGCTAACACTAGCTAACAGCAGTTAAAAAAATGAAGTGGTTTCCAACAGAGAAGTTCTGGAAATCCTCAACTCACCTCAGTATCACTGTCATCGAACAGAAATTAGCTTCTCTGACTCATCGACCCTTATCGGACTCCTTTCATAGTTTTACCGCCTCCTCCAGAGTGAATAGTTGTGGATGCTCCACACCTGGTGAGGTAAACATTGATGACAGCCTGTACTCACTAGATGAATGCTGGCCAGAGCGTTTGAGGTGACTCCGGGGTAAAAATGTAAAATATCACACAATATTTAATTATCACATATCTGTTTTTCAGCTCCACTGTCGACAACAGTGGAGCGACAAAACCTTCTGTCCATCCATCATCCATCAACTTTTAGCTAAATTTGCTCAGTCATTTATATTTGAAATCTTCCGAAACCTGGCATAAATACTCTTTGGGTAAGGCTCTACAAAATAGAGGAGACAGATTTTCAAAATGCTGTGTACTTTCAATTTTTTTTTTTTTTTTTAGGAATTTTCAGAAATTTCCAGGAATACTCTTTGTTTTCAATGGGCAAAGCTCTACAAGAGGCTTCAGACAAATTCCAGCCAGCAGCCATCTGTTGTCCATCACCTTTTTGCTAAATTCTCAAGTCCTTGGTCATTTAAAATCTTATGAAACTTCACACAAATACTCTGTGGGTAAGGTTCTACAAAATTGGGAGACAGATTTTAAATTTTTGACTTTTTTATTTAATGATTTTTCAAATTTTGTAAAAAAATAAATAAATAAAATTAGTATCAGTAATTATCAGCTCAATGATGGTTGACCTACGGCCAAATAAGTTTCTGTTGTCATATATCACATATTTTACAAGTAAAACATTTTACAACAGAGCTCTATAGGCCAACGGGTCTCTTGTTATTCCTGATGTGTTGCTAAGTGTTGATATTATTTAATAATGTTAGATAATAATATATGTTAAAATATAGTGTATACAAAAACTCTTTTATACAGAAACAGTAATAGAAACATGCTGGCTGGCCACGGCCATTATGGGGAAATGCAAGGAGGCCCACTTCAGCCATTATGGGGTATAGAGGTTAATTAATTGACCACCTTCATAAAAGCAGAAGTTTTCACAGTTTCCTGGTCTGGAGCATTTTGGTGTGTGTTAACACAGTGTCACAGTTTTCCTAGGTGTGGACATCCCAGCAGATTCACCCTGAGGTCAAATCATGCAATGCTCAGAGAAATTGCAAAGAAACCAAGAAGGAAAGACTTTACAGGCCTCAGTTAACATGCAAAATGTTCATGACTCAGTTAGGAAAAGTCTGAACCACATTTGGACAATGCCAAACACAGCATATCAGCACAATCACCACATACCAAACATCAAGCACAGTGGAGGAGGGGGTAGTATTCTAGAGTAAAATGTGAAGCCTTCTGTCTGACAACTAAAGCTTGAGTCATGCACTAGGACAATGGTCCTAAACATACCTGTTAACCTACAGCAGAATAACTGAACAAGAAAAGAATCAAGATGTTGCAATGGCTCAGTCAAAGTCTAGGCCTCAGCCCGACTGAAATGCTATTGCAGAACCTTAAGAGAGCTGTACATAAAGGAATGCCAGCAAAACTTAATGAACTGAAGCTGCACTGTAAAAAACAAAAGAGTGGGCCAAAATTCCTCCACAAAGATCTGAGACACTGATAAAGTCATAAAGAAGACGATTACTTCAGGTTATTGCTGTTAAAGGTTGTTGAATCACAGAGTGTACTAAATTTATCAAAGGACTGCATAGACCCCTGTGAAAACATTCTTTTTCACATGACTGTACATACAAAGAAAGGTGCAGTAAAAAAAAAAAAAAGCCATTCGATTATTAGTTAATATATGAATTTCATTCTGACAACAATCCTTACTGGTCATTAGCTGAACTTTTGCTGTGTTTTTGAAGCCCCCCAATACTGGAAACATTCACCCGGCATATATCTGTTGGTGTTTCTTTTTTAAACAGATTGTATTTGAAGGAATTCGAGGTTCAGGCTTTGAGGGGGATATTGCCATTGATGACGTGTCCATCACCAGAGGCGAGTGCAAGCAACAGAACACTGTAGCCAACGCAGGTAAGACAGGTAAGATATACTGTCATTTTGGTGTGTGTGTGTGTGTAGAAATATGCTTAATGAACCAAAGAAGCAACTTTTAATTTTTGGTTTGTTCATCTTCATTTGTTTGTATTTAGACACATTCAGAGAAACTCCAATGACGCAGGAAATACCTAAAAGTGTTACTAAGAGAATTAATCAATCTAAACTAACCTGTGTTGAGCCAAGTGAAAATAAATTGAAGGGCAAGAGAAAATTTAATTGCTATAGAAACCATATTTTTAGAGCAATGACCAAAGTCTTCTGTAGTGTTTGGGAGGTGTTGGAATATATAGTACAGAGAAAATATTGTCTTTGTGGGGGCTGTACAGAGACAGCCTCCACAGACAAGCGGACACCACAGGACACCAGCATGGAGGCGAACTGGAAGCCTCATCATAATTTGTGGTCATTCTTGTGCCTGTTTTTTTTTTTTTTACTGTATTTTTTCCTTCTTTCTTTTCATCCCCTAACTGTTCATACCGTATCCTGCTGCATCCTCCACACCTACTGTCATTATATCTATTCTTGGTTCCTTTTACCCTACATTCTTGAGCTACCCTTTATTATCTGTATACCTCTGCACCCTGCTCTTCATCTTTAAAAGCTGCTGTTATTTACTCTTTAGCGAGAAAGAGAGGGAGAGAGAGATGACAGTGAGACTGTTTGGCAAAGAGGATCTAGATAAAATACAAAGAAAAACAGAACATAAGTGTAGAAAAGTAGGCAGAGGAAAAATACACCAGATACACATAAACTGGCCACTTTCTTCACAGAACTCAGGTTAACATGCTAAGCCACTTTCACCCATGATCCGACAGAATTAAAGGGGAAAAAAAAAATGCTTCAGTGAAGCACTATATGTCCATCTAAGTGTGTGGAAGGACTCCAGTAGCCTGCAGGTTAAGGGTATTGAGAAGAGACTGTGTGAGAGAAAAGGTCGAAAACACACTGTCAAAAATTATGTGTACGTGTGTGTAAATGTGTGTGTGCACTGGAGTGTACATGTGTCTGTTAATGTGAGAAAGACAGAAACAAAGCCAAAGAAAAAGTTGTCCAAAAACTAAAAGAGATGAGAGAATCCAAGATGCAAGCAGTTTACTGTAGTAAACTGTAGTTTGCCCTCTGCAAACCAAGTCATGCAAGCAAACATGTACACACATACAATCATGTACAATCATTACATTTTCTTTCATTGGTATTAATTTTTTATCAGTCTACAGACATACATGCATTGCCTTTCAAAGTGCCGTCTCTGGCATCCCAGATCCCAACTGCTAAAGAAGGTTCTGTGAGTTAGTAATTCTAAGAGTTGTCTTACTTATTTTTTTCCAAGAAATGTACTTCAAGAGAAAAAAAAAATCACAATCTACTGATCTGCAATTTGATTGACCAATTTTAATTGAAGACTTTTACATAGCCCACAACATGAGAAGTTTACCTCAGTGGTTTTACAGTCTCTGTAGTACAAAACAGCTTCTGTCCTTAGACTTCTAATTCAAAAACGGATCAAAACCCACTCTTTATTAGGGAAAGAATAAAAAAAGAAAGCAAAATAGAAAGAACCCCAGGTACAGACATAGACGCATTACTACAGAAAATGCTGTGTACTTTATTATACAGTATACAGCAACATGTGGTGAGAATGCTCTTGTTAACTTTTGCGAGAAATTACTACAAAAGAAAATATTAGAACCATGGAAACAAAAAAATGATAGTAATTTAAAGAAACACACAAGCCATTGAATTATTAACAACCTTCTCAAACCTGAAGTGCGAGTTGCTGTGTATGAGTGTGCTGATGAATGTGTGCTTGGATGTGCAGGGCGATCTCACACATATGTGCATGTAACAACACTGGCGGATAGAGTGAATAATGGATGAAGGTGTAAACAGGAAGAGGAAAGCTCTTGAGCTCTCAGAGCGGGCGCGTGTGCATTTGTGTCCTGCAGGTTTTATGCAGGCAGAGACACACAGTGCAGACAGATGGGCAATTATCAGGCAAGCAACTAAAAAGTCTTTGCCACTGCAAGAAACACAATGCATCTGTCTCGGGTACAAACTCTACCTCCATAAAGTTGGTGCGGATTAGAGAAGGAATAAACTCCACTGCATTGAGTTATGGCTTTTCTGAAAAATGCAAAATAATGATAACGTAGAATACACAACTAGATAAATTTAATGCATGATGCGCAGGCTCTTGGCAGGGAGGCTAGGTACAGGAATTTTCCACCACTATTGGCAGTTAACAATGTTAGTACACATTTATGAGTTATTAACAGAAAGGTACAAGTCTGTCTCATACTTGGAACCTTGTGTATATTTAGGAAAATAGGGTTGAAGTTGAATAGATAGATAGATAGATAGATAGATAGATAGATAGATAGATAGATAGATAGATAGACAGGGGGGGGGGGGGTATGATCCTGGGCCAGTGTGATTCTTCTTTGACGCTTTTCTTCTGCTCCCTGCACCTCAGAAGATGTGAAGGGAGTATAGGTGCACCTAGCAGGATCACCCTGCCGATACATCACACCTGTGTCTCTTTCACACTCATACACACACTTTCTCACCTTGCAAGTGTTTTTAGCAGGTACTTACTGTATATGTAACCATATATGCACGGTCTTAAATTCACAACTGGCAGCTGCAGCATAAGCATTCTCACATGCACATCTGCATACATTTATTTCAGGTCAGCTATGTGCACACACACGAGACTAATATCCTAAATGAAAGATGATTGTCTCTGACATGTTTGGTGCAACTCCTCCTGCATAAATCACAGAGCCCCACCTGGCTCAGATGTGTCTGGTTACAGGAGAAGAGGCAGTGGAAGGTAGGCTTGTCTCATCCACTTTTACTTTTAACTCAAGTCTCTGAATCATTCTCAGAGAATTAAGCAAAATAATAATAAAAGTATTTTATGGACAATACATACAAAAGCCTTAAAATTAAGTCAGTAAGTAGTCCAGGAAGATCTGATGGGCATTGACATGGAGAGTTCTGGTCGTGATATTAAATTTTTGGCTAGACAGCGAAACAAATGGACCTTTATCCTATTCTTAAAGGTTTAAATGAGTGTGGTGGTAAAAGTTGCAGCAGAATACTGAGTTTCTAAGAAAAAAAAAGAGCAGAAACCTCATTACATTTGATTCTGTGTGACAGGAAATAGGAGGTAAGGTAATGCCCACCTTTGTTTTCATTGAACTTAACACTGTTGTTTATTCTAAAAACAGCTTATCTAAAAAGCTGGAGTATCTCTATAATTTATTAACCTGATGATTAAAGTGGTGGTGGAAGGTTGCAAGACTCTGTTCACTGATGCAGTTTTACCTGACATACAACGATTTCTTGTTCAGTCACTTGTGCCACACAAAAAGCAGGCTTAGGTTGAGGTATGTAAGTGGATTAAAATGCTTTTGTGTTCTTTGTACCATTATATGCATTAAAACCCCTCACACCAACACATGCACACATAATGTGAAACAGTAGCATGTTTCCAGAGTCATCCTCCATCCTTTTAACTCCACTTTAATTCCCTGATATATCAGAAATACTGATTTACAGAGATCTGCGCAATCAAGTCGCATTTAATGACAGAAAATACAAGCTGCTCTTATAAAATGAGAGCATAGAGATCGTAAACGAATGAATGAGTGCATAAAGAGAAAGTAGGTTAAATGAGAGAGAGACGATATACCAATCAAAAATCAGCGCTCTAATTAAATAATGAAAAACATCTGCTAAGAGAACCACCCCAGAGGGTGGCACATCAGAGAAAGGCTTCATCTATCACACCAAAACACAATCAGATACAAAATATACTTTTACAGTAGTATAAGTATCAACATAGTACAATTATACACAATAATATTAAAAAAACACTAGGAAAAATACACGTAGAACAATATACATAGAAATGATTAAAAATTGTAGAAATGGTTCTCACTAAAGCTGACAATTGTTAAAAAAATAAGAAAAAACTTAAAAACCATGTTCCACTCAATTTGTTGCCTGCATATGAGGCTCTACTATAGGAATATATGTACGCATGTGTGCCTATTTAAGAGTGTGTCTCCTGCATACAGATACAAGATTTATTGCAAATATTGATTTTCTGCCTGAAGGATGGACCTTTAATATGAGATCATTTTGATCTTTTAAGTATAACACCTATGTTTTTATTTATAAAACTGTGTTTGAACAGTTTGCATTTGTAATTTAAGTATTAAAGAATGGTGTATGCTGTATGTATTTTTTTTAAATGTGTTTTGTAATAGAAATGAAAGCCTTATAAAGCTTTGGATAATCCTGTGTACGCAACTGATATTTTAATTTGCAAATTGAACAAATCTGAACAATTAAATTACACCACATAAAAGATGTCTGCACTGTGTCTCCCAACTCTGCACGAACAATCACAACCTGCAGAAAAAAAAAGCCAAGGAAAACAATTCAACACATATCGATGATGACATCAATCGTAACTTCTTTCTCTCATTAAAATCTCAAAGCTGTCATGGCAATGTATGGGATCTCAATGGTGAAGCACTCGGTTTCTCTTGTTTACTCAACCACCTCCTCATCCATGGCTCTGTCTGTCTTCTCATCTTTTCTTTTCCGCTCAACCCGTTCTTTCCTCCCTGACAGTTTCTGTGAAGCTTTTTCTACAAACTCTTTCTTTCAACATTCATAACTTGGTTTGATATTTTTCAAATGATATGTCTTGGTAAAAGTAACACTCTGGGGCACTTTCCACTGCTTGAATTAAATTTCATATGTTTAGAGTCAATAAATCATTCAAGGCTAGCCCTAATTTACATTTATGTTGAGCACTTAAATTTACAATAATACAATAAAAGAAACATAAAAGAAAAAGGAACACAATAAAACAATGCAGGATACAAATGCAAGTATACAAGATCCAGACAACTATCTTAGTCTATCTTAAATGCCACACTTTTGTCACATAAAAGCTTTCAAGGATAAGACCAAAAGAAGTAAGGATTTAAATTTTTACTGATTGCAGTCTTTTATTGTGAGATCTGTTGTATCCTTGATGATGAATTGATTATTTTTTGATTTCAGTAAACTGACTCATATTGTACATCTCTTACAAAAACTTGTGTATTGATCACTGAAAACTTTTTGAATCATCATATTTATGCAGCTCTTGCATCAAGTCAGTCATTGTGAGGCATATTTTTTTTCTGTGAGTTTTAAAAGATAAACTATGAATAAGTAGCCCTTGTAATCATTCACTACAACTTTAATTAGGGAAACATTACAACAAGCACATCAGCTGAGACCTGTACTATGAAGCAAGTTCAAGAAACCCTGAATGAATTGTCCTTATCTGGCTTCATCAACCTACTGTAACATCAGCATTCAGGCTAAGTGGTCACAAAAAGGTGGTTATTGGCTGGATAAGTCAAACCAGAGTTTCCTAATATAGGTACATGTATGACTGAGTTTATACAAAAGAGGTGGCGTTGCAAAAAAAAAAAACTAATATTACCAGATTAAGTCTGTAAGCAGACATACTTGCAAATTTTTATATAGGTACAACAAGTAAAAGGCTTAGGTGCCCTATTTTAGAACTATATTGCTCTATTATTTTGTTATTGTTGAAATTAAATTAAATTTGGATAAACTCTTTGAATAGAATAGAATAGAATGCCTTCATTGTCATTATACAAAATGTACAATGAGATTGGAGGGCCACTCCTGCTCAGTGTCATGCTGTAGAAAGTCACACTTTATAAAATATAAAATAGAACTTCTAAAAATATACAGAAAATAAAACAGAATGTATAAAAATATATACATTCTGTGTGCAGTTTGCTAGTGAGAATGTGAAGGATGATTGTATTGAAAGCTGAGCTGTAATCCACAAAGAGCATGCGAGCGTAGTTCTGCTGCTGCTCCAAGTGGCTCAACAGAGTGTAGAGCTACAACAATGGTGTCCTCTCAAAGCACTTCATGATTACCGGTGTGAGGGCCACAGGGCGGTAATCATTTAGGCTGGTGATGGATGACCTTTTTGTCACGGGGATGAATGTAGCTGTTTTTAGGCAGGGGGGGATGACTGCTCGGACCAGGGAGAGGTTGAAAATCCTGGTGAGAATCAGGGTAAGCTGGTGGGCACATGCTCTGATGACCTTGCCAGGTACTCCGTCTGGTCCAGCTGCCTTCCTGGTGTTCACTGCCAAGAGCACGTGTTGTACTTCATGCTACGGGACAGTGGGGTGGAGCTGGAGTCCGGTGGTGGGGTAGGGGGGGTGTCAGATGAGTGGTCCTGAGGTGTCTCAAAGCGAGCAAAGAAACAGTTAAGTTCCTCTGCTAGTGACACACTCAGGTCTCCTGCTGTCACATCACAGCCTCTGTAGTTTGTGATGTTCTGAATGTCCTGCCACACCTCCCCTGTGTTATTGCTGGACAGGTGGGATGTAACACCTTGTTTACATGGTGGTTCAAACAACCAGGTGTAAAGCCACAAGTAAAGCACACAGGGTCAGATTTACTGAGGCAGTGTGAGGTCACAATTGAAAGAATGCTCCTCTGCAAGATTCTACTAAAAATGCACTTCTTTCTAAACAACAATACAGTCGGTACATTTCAGTAATAACCAGCATTTTACTAATAGTGCTGGTCAAAAACAAGCAGACCTGATGAGAGAGCAAATAAGCTGCGAAACATTATATAGGATTTAGCAGTCGATATGTTATTTTTTTCTTGTTTTGGTTTATGTAGAAAACTCTGCAGCAAAACCAATTCAGAAAAAAATGTCTCAAATGTAAATAAAAGCAGGATACAATTATTTATAATTTTAAGAAAAATAGTAGTTTATTTGGAATTGGATCACAGCAATATGTCTCAGAAAAGCTGGGATGGGGCAACAAAAGACTGAAAAAGTAAGTGGTACTAAAAAGGAAACAGCTGGAGGAGCATTTTGCTATTAATTAGGTTAATTAGCAACAGGTCATTAACTGATTGGGTATAAAAAGATCCTCTTAGAGAGTTTCTCAGAAGTAAAGATGTGCAGAGGTTGCTCAATCTGCAAAATAGTGTGTCTACAAATTGAAGAACAAATTCAAAATACTGTTTATCAACATAAAATAGCATCAATTACAGTACATAATATCAAAAGATTCCAAGAATCTGGAAAAATCTCTGTGAGCAAGGCACAAGGCTGAAAATCTGTATCGGATGCCTGTGATCTTCGGGCGCTGAAGCAGTACCGCATTATAAGCAGGCATGATTCTGTCATAGAAATCACTGCGTGGGCTCAGGAACACTTCTAGATATCGTTGTCTGTTAATTCAGTTCACTGTGACATCCACAAATGCAGGTTAAAGCTCTGCCTTTGAAAGAAGAAGCCATATGTGAACATGATCCAGAAATGCTGCCATCTTCTCTGAGCCAAAGCTCAATTAAAATCGACTGAAGCAAAGTCTGTGGTTAGACGAATCGACAAAAGTT
The DNA here is from genome assembly GCF_007364275.1 of Archocentrus centrarchus. Classification (NCBI taxonomy): domain Eukaryota; kingdom Metazoa; phylum Chordata; class Actinopteri; order Cichliformes; family Cichlidae; genus Archocentrus; species Archocentrus centrarchus. The sequence goes on from NC_044348.1 coordinate 23,732,088, forward strand.
TCTACATTAAATTTAGCACAATTTGCAATGAATTTCATTCTGCAAACTTTAGTAAATCTCATTTGTGTGATTCATTTAAATATTCTCCTTTTAAAATTTTGTGCTCTGAAATGGAAAGTGCTACAAAGGCCAGCCACAAGAACACCTCAATATTCCTTTCAGTCACAAAATTGATACTGCATCTATTTAGTTGATTCTGATAGTAGTTTTTTAATGGCCAATCAGGGTTTTGTCCTGGTGCAGGGTCTTAGTAAATCTGGTCCAAAAACTTTAGACAACATTTTAAAAATGTATAATCCAATACAATCTGGGCACCAAGGTCTGACGGACATTTTCTAGAGAAGTAATTGGACAGTAGATGATGGTTTTGTCCATGTTGTTCTCTTATCACAAACATTAGATTTAGCTTTGCAAAATAAGTTAGCACGGCAGAAACGAACCACTGAAAAATCAGTTACACCGGAAGTTATCGCACCTCTTGCTTCATAGTACAGGCCAGTTTTGGAAGAGGCAGAGAGGATGATTTGGAAGAATACTGGAAGGATTTAATCTTAGTAGCAAAAGCTGGTCAAAAAAGTCTGGTAATATCTTATTTCTGTTCTTAAACTAACATTCCTCTTTCTTTTTTTTTTTGCTTCCACAGTTCTGATTGGAGGATCACACTCACTCCCACTGGCTAAATGGCTGACCTTTGGCCTCTCCTGCTTTCTCTCACTACTGTACAGATGATGAGCACTCCCCACAGCACCACCAACTGTCTGTGCTGACAGACACTGCCCTGACTTGCGCTCTTCTTTTTTCTCTTCCCTTCTCCCTGTCTTTTCCTCTGCGTACCTGTGTCCTTACTTCTCTGTCCTCTTCAGTTATGGTCTTGCTCTCCTTCATGCATCCAACAAGAAACACTATGTACTTGTCTAGTTTCTCGTCCTCTGCTTTCTTTGACTATTTCACCTATTCACTTAGTATAACCAACCAATGCTCATACTGTATTTAAGGTTAACATACTTAATGGTCTTTGACATTCAGACTTGAAATTCTCTCCTTTATCCCTTGATTAGATTCACTTTATCCATGTCAGTGTGTCACTTTGTCTTTTTCCTCTCCTTCGTCAACCTTCTTTGTCCATATGTGCACCCTTCATGTATCTTCGATCCCTTGAACCACTATCCTCGGCAGTCCCTCCACCCTATTCCCCAGACACACCAAAGTGTCGGACACTCAACCAAAGATGACAAAGAACCTGAGGGAATGAAATGAGGGAACAGGGATTCTAGGAAGAAAGTTAAAGAAAGAGTGAGAGAAGAGAGAAAGTGGTTGATAAGACCTTTTCAGTGAAGACTGTCTCCCTTCCAGACCAGCCTTTGGCACCATGGGAGCTACTGAATGATTAGGAGAAATGAAAAACTGATGACTGAATGAATAAATAAATGACTGAATGATGAGGAAATGACAAACCAGAACTGAGGATAAAAGAAGGGTAGCCTCTCTGCTTGCCACAAGAGACGAACCTCAGTGCGGATTATACGTGTACATTTATCTTATATATATAAATATATATTAAATATAACAAAGGTTAAACAAAAACACAGCTAGGGCAGTGGAGGACCTTACAAAGTGAAATTAAAGAAGCACAACGTTTATACAACCTCTGCTGTTCCTTTGGGTTTTATTCAACTTCTTATGTGATGTTGCAATTTGTCAGACCTATTCAATGTTTTTGATATTTGCTTTTTTGTTATGTTATGGCATCATAAGGGTCGAGGTAATTAAAGTATTACATTAATATTTATGAGGGGCAGAGACGATGATTTGTGATCCAGAACCTGGTCGGGCACGTGGATGGAAATGCAAAGATGACCCAAACCATGTGGTAACCTCAAATGTTCTTCACACATACTGCACTGAATGCGCACACATGCACCCAGACATATATGGTACCAGTCAAAAGTTTGGACACACTCCAAACTTTTGACAGTTTTCATTACTGAAATCACAGTCAAATACAGTCTCATCTGATGGGTAACAGAAAGAAAACCATGGGTGGTAGATGCAATACCAGATACTCCCCTTTTTTATAAACTTCCTTACACTGGATCTATGACTCAGATACCTGGATTAATCAGAACAGGCAGACATGCCTCAAATGTAAAGCAAAATGTGGTGTTATATGGGAAACGGATAAGTGCCTGGAGTAAGTTTCAGCACTCTTCCTGCACAGTTTATTGAATGTCATGTATGGATTCCCCCTACTCAATGGTCAATGAGTGAAAGGTGGAGAAGATTATCAGTCTCTGCCAGGTGTGCAGTGTGGATTGCATAACACATTCTTTGTCATTGTTTAATTAATGAATGTCTGTAGTATAAACACTTCTCATAGTCCCATAGATATGATTGTTAAAATTAAGCAATACTCATATCTATATATTTGTTTGTTTTTTAAAAGAAGTATCCTGAAAAATTATCATGTCCAAATCTTTTATGGTTTCTTGCAGTTACCAGTGTAATTGTGGTAACTGTAGCCATTTTAATTTGAGTGTGCTTCCATTTTTCTATATTGTGCTTCAGCTTATCTCAAAAAACTCCACACTGATCAGCCATTTAAGTCCTAATCCACTATGCTAATCATCTTCATCACCATATGTATCCATGTATACATCTCTTTTCTCTGCATTATGCCACAGTGATCATCGAATTCATTTCACTTCTTGTTTATTTTGTTTTTTGTTGTTGTTGTTGTAGTTCGTTAAAAAAAAAGAGGTTTTTCATCCATAAATAGAAGAAATTATGTGCCTATTTAACTTGCTCAGACTGCTGCGAGTGGCAGTCCTTCTGCTTGCACAGCTTATGTGTATGACATCATACTGTGTAACTGCTGCAAAGCTGTGTAACACATGTTGGATATCTCTGTGAAACACCACAGACGGTAGTGTATCATATGAACACTGAAGCCCTTTGAAGCCTACTCCAAGCAAATCATCAATATTGCAAAAATGCTCCTGTATCTTAGCTTTAGCTTGTCTCTGTCGTCATCCATCTACTTTGATCTGACAAGTGCACCTGGTGAATGGTTTGGTTCAAATTATACAAAGTATTTGAGGGGAATTTTAGGGATATGCTTTCTTGTAAATGTAGCTTGATCATTCTGCAAGTGGCCTAATATACTTTCAGTTCCCGGTAATGTCTTCAAAATGGCCATCAATTTACAAACCACAACAGAGCACAAAGTGGGTTTTGTTTGTTTATGTGTTTTTGTTTTTTCAGCATTGATTTCAATGCCTCCCCTCTTATGTGACTAGATACATTTGTTACATGAGGCATTCATATCAGCTTTAGTTGTACAGTATCACAAGCATTAACAAGCACAATAACAGTGCAGTAGTAAATGCATTTTAGAAATATTAAGCATTGTTGTATGTGGCATTTCATCATTCTAGGATCATATCATTCCTCATATTGCTTTATTTGTCATTAGTGATAAGGTTCTTATTATCACTGCTTTTGAAAATGTGACAGCTGCAAATTAAAGATGGAAATCCCATGATGCATTTTCTTTAACCGTTATTTTAGAAATGCACGTGCTTTTAATTTTTTTCTTTTGGATTTCTATGACAACTTATAATTGAAGGGGAAGGCATCGTATTAATGGTCCCACATAAGAACAGATTATCAGCATAAAGGTACACTATGATTATTATTTAAAACTGACTGATTAAAAATCAATGTGTTGCATTTTAATTTAAATATGTGACAATACAGCAGTGTTTAAAGGTACCTCATAATGTGTGCATCTGTGCGTCTATAATAGAGCAAAACAGCATTAATTATTATATCAAGCATGAACTAACAGGATAATTATTCTGAAGTGGTACAAAATAATCAATTTAGAGGTACAGTTATGTCCATAATTTGTTGGACAAAGACAGTATTAAAAGAAAATAAAACTACTATTGTGTTGTAGAGGCCAAATCAACAAATTACAGACCTAACTACTATTAACAGCACTGGATCCCTTTTCAAATGATCATCTAAACAGTTAAACATTTTTTCAAAAATTTAATTAAACAACTGTCTTTATGGTTGTATTAGTTTTTATATTAATTTAATTTATAGTAATGTTTTAATTATTATCCATTGGCTCAATTTAATATTGATCAGTTTGAGTGTAATCACACCTGTAGCAACACTTAAGTAAGGTTTGCATATATCTTCCATAATAAAATTACCTGCTGATTACATGCTTTTGAATTCCTTTGTTTTAAAGTAACACTTGTCATAAATTCATTATTTAAAAAACATGGTTATCTTTATTTAAACTTGAAAAAGTGTTTTTGTTTTTTGTTGTTTTTAATAATGTGTAACACTTTAAAAAATCATAGTTAACAAAGTAGACACAACCAAAAAGTGAAACCAAACCAAAGAAAAGAAAACAATTTAAATATTTAACACATACACTAGTGATGGAAAATTATGTGAGCAGTTTAATGTTATCTTATCTGGTGATTTATTAAATATAAAATCTGCTCCAGTATTTAGATCAGTTGCAATCCTCAGTGAAACACCAATGCTCCATGTGGTCTTCCTAAAATGACGGAACTCTTAAAAGCTTGTTTGTGTCCATTAAATGCTAATTTCCACTTTGCATTTGCAGCATTCTCATTCATCTGCTTGCTTAGCCATGCACAGACACACAAACACACATCTACATCTGCATTTCTGCCATCATACACACAAATAATAACAAATAGAGTGGCACACTGACTGTTAATCTTCCACCAACTGTAAAATGTCTATTGTCTTGAAATGGTTCAACAGGACCTACAAGAGACAACGTGAAAGGAAAGAACAAAGCCTCCTCATTGAGCAGTTCAGTGGCAATATCTTTCTTCCTGACAACAAAAAAAAAAGTGAGACATACAGTACCAGTCAAAAATGTTGACCAGTACTGTACTTTCAAAAGTTTTTTCTGAGGTCAAAATAATATAATGTGAAACAATCATCATAAGTGCTGGTAAGCATTGTTTACTGTACACTCCTCAGTAAATCTTTCCTGTAATGTTACTTAAAATATCATTTGGGTCTTTCAGCCTTTGTTTATACACCAGAATAACCTTTTCCACTAAATACTCTGACCCTTGCCTGGTTTCCTAACAGAACGTTCAAGATCATGTTATGTTGTTGTAGAGAAAGATAATTTCAGTTTAATGTTTGATGAATTACACTCCAAGTTATCCAAATTGATTAACATGTGGCTGATGCGTATATCTTGGAAGTCCACAAGTAACTGAATGCCATTGTCTGAGTGGACTTTTTGATATTTAGCCCACCCATAATAGTGTCTCTGTGCTGTGCCATATGGCAGCACACAGCTTCAACATGATAAGCCTTAAAATCTTATAAATTACTTTTTAATGACTCACCTGACTGTTGTAACACACTGTAACAACATTGTCTTCATACCAAGTCAATTTTGGGAAACCGAACACTGGTCACAGTGCAGACTGTCAGATTTTACAGCATACAGCAGTCAATGTATTGATCCATTTTGGAACAAAATATGTGAAATGCACCTTTAATGGGAAGAAAAGGAAAAAAGGTAGCAAACAATGCTGCGTGTTGTATATCTCTGTCATGTAATAAAGCATTTTAGAGGAGAAATATATTTGAAATATTACCTGAGAGGTATAAATAAAAAAATGGTTAAACAAATAGACGTGTTTATTATTATTTGTTGCTGCTGTGTCTCTTGTGAAATGGGAATAGACACTCAAATAGTGGTCAAGATAATGTTAGGTGAGAGCCATACCTTTAGCATGTATGCTAAATTAGAGATGTCTATTAATGAAAGCAACCAGCTGCTCAAATGAGAGACTTTGTTCCTTTCATATATTATACTGACTATATCATTGTAACCTTGGACTCTGAATACATTTCAGTTCTGTTTATTATTATTTTTTAGATTAACCATTATTAAACAAATCTTACAAAAATAATATTCCAATATATAAATACTGTTAATAATTTTTTTTAGTTGTAGCTCTATGCTAGATTTGAAGCTAGAACAAGCAGCTGGTTAGCCTAGACTTCAAATTGTAATTTTGTGGTTGGCAGACTTTACTGTCTTTAGTTAAAGCTAAAGTAGCTGTTTTTCAGTTTACAGTTTGTGCTAAGCTAAGCTGACCATCTGCTGTTATCTAAATTTTGGCAAGAAAATAATAAATGAAGAAAATGTCTACTTATGTCAAATTATCTGCAACCTCAAGAGCAAAGCCCTTTTTAAATCTGAGACTCTACCTGCGTGTCTTTAAAGATAGCAAATCAGCTTGAGTTGAAAAAAATTGAGTATTGAAGCTTTGGCCTTGAAATGGAGTTCAAGTGGTTGATTTGAGTACCTTTAATCCCAAAGGACTACACGTTTTGCTAGAAAACAAAGTCTTAGAAGCTTAAAAAAGAAGGTGACTGGGCTTCTTTAAGTTTTTGAAGATATTTTAACTCTCAATCAAGAGGCTTCTTAAGTTCTGAAACCAAAAGGTGGAGAGGCCCAGGTATTTAAACCATAGTGGAGATTATCCCCTTTGGAGGCAGTCGCTGACCCACTATTAATCATGTGCATCATCACATGAGCCAAGGTGTGAAAAAAGGTGTGGGTGTTTACCACCAGGGGTTTCAGGTGAAACCACTGTGAGACCTTGCATATCATCTGACCTGTTGAGGTCACCTGAAATAAGGTGTGAGTGGGGGTTGAGGTGCCTGAGAAGAGATCTCAAGACTGCATTGTAGGTGGCTGACAATCGATGTCGTAAGCCACAAACTCTGTTTAATGGTGGACATTCACAGTGGGCATACAGTAGATTGCCTCTACTCCTCTCAAATCAGGTATCTTCTCAGTCCAAAATGTGAACATTGGCATCCTCAAAAGAGTGTCCTTTATCCTTCAGGTGCAGATGTACAGCTGAGTCTTGTCCTGTCAAGGTGGCTCTTCTATGATGTGCCATGTGTTTGTGGAGTGGCTTTTTGGTGTCTCCAATGCAGAGGTCCGAGCACTCCTCACTGCACTGCACTGCATACAGTACACTGTTGTTTAGCTTGTGTTTGACTGTTTTGTCCTTGGGATGGATCAGTTTCCTGAGTTTCTCTGACAAATCTACAATGGGAATGGCATGGTTATTCCGTTCATCATTCTGTACCTCCCTAGTTCAGTCCAGTTGCCTTCTTTTTTTAAGCTCCTAAGGCTACGATGACCTGGATGACTGAGAACCTACACAGACATAGAAAACAAAGCAATTATTCATATGAATGAGTGAATATGCCTAAACCTTTGACTGGCACTGTATGTTTAGTTACATTCTCACACAGTTATTTGCTGTAGATCATGTGTGACTTACTGTACTGCAAAGTGTTTCAACAAGTCACATCTAATACTCAGGCAGGCTGTTGCCACTTTTTTTTTCAAACAAAATACACCAAATGAACAGGAGGTTACATGCAGAGGCACTACACATGCCTAAAGATAAAAATTGCAACACAAACCTGTGTTTGATTAATAGACAAACATAATATGCAAGCAAAAACAAACAAAATAAATTAAATGATGTGTGTCTGTCGACCTACATCTATCATAATAGTGGAACAAAGTCACCGTCACAGACATTGTAAATAACTTGACTATAGGTTGAAGAAATAATCTGTGGATGAAGCCTTCTTTGACTTTTGCAACAATGTGCCAAACAGAAAGAATGGCAGATGACACATATGAAGTAATTAAGAGAAATTCTGAGAAATTGCTAAACTGCTAGAAAAACACACTTTCACATTAATAACTTTACTGACAAGACTGCCACAGTATGCATGTCTAATCTGTGAGATGTGTGAACAAGTGTAATGAAGTTAGTTTCAGCACCTCAGTTTAGGATGACACCACAGAGTCATACCATCACAATGAATACAGTAATGTCATTTACACTCCAACAAAGTGTGCAATTATCTTCTTATTTGCGCTAACATTATCACTGTCAATAAATGCCTTTTTTCTTTTTCTAACCATTACTTTTGTCTGTATTCATTCTGCCTGTTTTTGTGTTTTCTTCCATCACTGTCTCCCATTTCTGGTCTATGGCAACTAAAATAGATAGCAGATGTAAAAATGTACAGTAAGTATAACGGCTCTGTCTGCTCTTGACCTTCGTATAACGGGCTGTTCCTATTTAGCTTCCTCACTTCAGTCAGGAGAGCTGAGAAAAGTGATGGGTGTCATATAGTTGAGGTTTTCAGCTATTTTTGCTTAAATTATTTGCTGTAAGTTTCAGCCTTTGGCTTTGGCAGGGAGCTTTCTCCTCTCACAATAAACTCCAAGGTCCATTTGAGACAAGGCTGTTCTCTCTCTACCACAGTCACATTCATACACACTAGCATTCTTTTTTTCCTGTTCACTTACATTTATATTGAGTTTTAGATATTATAGCTTGCTCTTATATGCCTTAAAAATAGGAATAAATATAAATAACCCTGTCAGCTTACATGCACAGTATGAGACCTGGCATAAAGCTTTTTGTCCAGTCTTATCTTTTTTCTTTTTTTCTTTTTACACGCTCCTCCACTCATTTACTCTTTCAACTCAACTAGGCAGAGATGTACTGATAGAAGTTTAATTAATGTGTGCTTTCTACTTTGAGCTGCCTCCTAGTAGAGTGCTAGGTAGAGTGGATTGGGCTGAATGGTTCAAGGCTGTACTCTTCTCCTTTGTTGTCTCTGACACTGGGGAGGTAGGATTTCTCACTGACTGTGACTGCAGTTGTTTTGGACTTGTATGAGGAAGGAAGATGATCTTGTCACTATTCCTAGTAAATTTGAAGATTACCCAGGGTTCTTTACTAATAGTTCCAATTTTTGCTGCTGAGAAATCCCTGTTTTATTGAGGCAGTTTCCTACGATCAATATACAATTATCAAAGTTTAGACTAAAAAATTTTCTGTTTGTCAGACTGAATACACCAGTTACATTCTGACATATTGGTCCTATAAAAAACATTGCACTCAAAAGTTCAAGGGCTACATTTATTCACAATCTATACCCTCTTTAGTTCTGAAATTTTCCCTTTCAAAGCACAATATGTGGCTGTGTTAAGTGACTTATCAAATGAAAAAAAAAATAGTCAAACATTCATTCATCCATCCATCCATCCATCCACCCTCTTCCACTTATCCTGGGCCAAGTCTGTGCGGCAACAGCCTAAGCAGAGAAACCCAGACCTCCCTCTCCCTATCCACCTCTTCCAGCTTATCCAGGAGAATACTGAGGCATTCCAACAACTAAGAGATATAATCTCTCCAGCATGTCCTGGGTCTGCCCTGGGGTCACCCAAGAGGTGCCCATGAGGCATCCTAGTCAGATGTTTGTTTGTCTCCTTTTGATGTGAAGTGATTCTCTGAGCCCCTCCCGAATGACTGCAGTCTTCATCATATCTCTAAGTGAGAGGCCAGCCACCCTTCAGAGAAAACTCATTTCTGCCGCTTCTATCCATGATCTCATTCGTGTGGTCACTACCGCTACATGATCATGAGGGTAGGGACATAGATGGACTGGCAAATCGACAGCTTTGATTTTACGCGTCCGCGTCACTACAGCTGCAGCGACAATCTGTCTGTCAGTCTCCCGCTCCCCTCTCCCCTTACTCATGAACAAGACCTTAAGATACTTAAATTCTTCCACTTGGGGCAACAACTCGTCCCTGACCTGGAGTGGGCACGCCACCCTTTTCCAGCTGACGACCATTGACGCAGTTGTACAGGGACTGAATGACTTGTAACAATGGGCCAGACAGCCCGTACTCCCACAGCATCCCAAAGGATGCCCCAAGAGATGCGGTTAAATAACTTCTCCAGGTTCACAAAACACATGTATACTGGACGGGCAAACTCCCATGCACACACAAATATCCTTGAGAGAATAAAGAGCTGGTCCAGCATTCCACAGCCAGGACAAAACTGCATCGTTCCTGTCAAATCCAAGTTTTGACTGATGGACAAACTCTCCTTTCCTGCACCATGGCATAGACCTTCTGAGGAGTGTGATACCCCGAATGTTGGAGCACACCCTCTGGTCTCCCTTCTTGAAGATGGGGGCCACCACCCCAGTCTGCCAATCCAGTGGCACCGCCCCAGACCTCCATGCAACAGTGCAGTGGCATGTCAACCAGGACAGTCCTACAACATCCAGAGCCTTCAGAAACAGGACAAATCTCAACCACACCCGGGACCCTGCCACCAAGGAGTTTTTTTTAACTACCTTAGTGACCTCATCCCCAGTGATGAGTGAGTCCCCCTTGTCCCCAGACTCTGCTTCCTCTGCAGGAGGTGTGTCAGTGCGATTAAGGAGGTCCTCAAAGTTTTCTTTCCACTGCCTGACTATAGCCTCAATTGAAGCCAGCAGCGCCCCACCCACATTATACACCATATGAGCATAGCACCACTTCCTCTTTCTGAGTCACTTGATGGGTTGCCAGAATTTCTTTGAAGCAGTCCAAAAGTCTTTTTCCATGCCCTCACCAAACTCCTCCCACACCCAAGTTTTTACTTCAACCACCAACCAAGCTGCATTCCGCTTGGTCTGTCGGTACCCATCAGCTGCCTCCGAAGTCCCACAGGCTAACCAATCCCGATAAGACTCCAGTGACCACCATCTGGTTCAGGGATTACTACCACAACAGGCACCAACCACCGTGCTGTGGAGCAGCCTCAACAATGGAGGTGCAGAACATGTTTCCAATCAGACTCAAAGTCCTCAGCCTCCCTCGGAATTCTATTAAACTTCTGCTGGAGGTAGGAGTTGAAAATCCTCTGGCTCTGCCAGGCATTCCCAGCACACCTTCACTACATGTTAGGGTGTGCCAGGTCTCTCCAGCATCCTCCCCTGCCACCTGATCCAACTCAGCCACAGGTGATGATCAGTTGGCAGCTCAGCTCCTCTCTTCACCAGAGTGTCCACAACACATGACCGCAGATCTGATGATACAATTACAAAATCAGTCATCATCCTGCAACCTAGGGAGTACTGGCTCCAGAGCCAGGTCCTCTGTCCCTGGCTGCCACCTGGCGCACACTGCTCCCAACCTCTATGATCTCTTGTATGGGTGGTGGGACTACAGGAGGGCAGGCCCATGTCTCCTCTTCGGGTTGCCAGGCCCCACAGCCTAAGGCCTGGCCACCAGGAGCTCTCCCTCTAACACCCTCCCTAGGCCTGGCTCCAGGATGGAGCCCCAGTAAACCCTGAAGACCCTACTAGGGGGCAAAAGCTCCTGGACAACATAGCCCCTGGGATCACTGGGACACACAAACCCATTTACCATGATAAGGTGGCAATTCGGAAACAAATAAAACAAAACAACGACAACAAAAATGAAAATGAGTGAAAAAGTAGCCAATATTCCAATGGAAATTTTTTGAAAGACCTAAAGAAAACCCAAATAATTGTTGCTCAAGACCACTTAAAAAAATTACAAGTCTAGCTCCTTGAAAACAAAGCATAAAGAAATGGAAGGTGGCTCAAGAATTTTGCACAGTTTACAGTAAGCAGAGTGGTTTTCAATGTTTCACATTTCTATGCAGAAATAGGTCTGTAATGAAAATAGCAGAGTATTGAATCTGTTACATAATGTATTGAATTGTCTGTCAAAACAAAGCTAATACAATATGTCTCAGAAGCATCGTACAATGATCATCAGATTCCTCTCTTGACCTACAGAATCATAAAAAACATACAGTAAAAGATGAGAGTGATGCAGGCATTTATGCAAGAGGCACAGCAGGAGTAGTTTTATTCATAAAATGTGAGCAGCACAGGTTCTGATGGTGAATAATGTTTTGTGTCCTTCTATGCGAGGTACAGATGAGCTAAAATCTAAAATTTCAGATTCATATGGTGGATTTTTTTGTATTAATACAGCCGTTCTCTGGATAAATGCTACTCTCCACCTGAGCTGTAAGATTTTTTCAGCGAACAGCTGGCCCAACATCCAAGACCCCACACAGTCCCCATCAATTTCTAACACAAGAGTTTTCCTTACATAACAACATATTGATTCTCCTGATCAAAACTGCCATGCTGCTTACAAAGAGAAACCATAAAACCTACACTGTATTATTTTTGTTAATATATTTCTCACTCCACCATCGGGTCTGCTCAGTTTTGACCTTTGATCATTTGTATTGCTCTCGAAAGACTGTGTTGGTCATTACTGAAATAGACTGGCTGCATCTGGGCTCATAAAACACTAAGCCCAGACACTGCTAAGACTTAGTAAGTCTGACCTTAAGTAGCTTCTACTAACCCCTTTGTGATAATGTTGTTTAATATTTAAAGCTTTGAAAATGAGATGATGGATCTCAGTACACCTAAATTGCTTATATCTGAATTTGAACAAATAAAAGTAAAATCTTTACCAAAAGGTACAGCAGTAATATGTTGCACATTAAATGGAACTATGTAGACATTTTTGTACACATTTATACCAAAAAGTAACGCAAGAGATGTTCTAGGATTGCTGTGTCAGTTACATTGCATTCATTTACATTCCTCAACAAGTGCGTAAAAACTGAGCCATCAGTGGTTTTTCAAACAGAGAATATGAGGGTTATATTTAGAGACGTGTTATACACTGTTGTGTGGAATTCAAACGTGGACCCAAATGCAGGATGCTGAAGACAGAATTAACCTAAGGCAAACCTTTATTGCTGACGGTCGCCGAGGTTTACAAAGTCCAAAAATAATCCAGATAACACTAGAAAACGGACTCAGAAACAGACAAACAAACGTAAACACAATGTAAACATCCAACGAACAGTAGAAAGCATAAGAAACATCAACACTAGCGATCACTAGGAAATTCACAACAGAGAGGGCCAACTCAACAAAGGAGACTGAGACAATAAATACAAGAGGTAATGAGGCAAGAGGAAACAGGTGGGGAACACAGCTGAAACTAATCACAGACCAGACATGGGAAGTAAAACTATATACAAGGCACAAGAGACAAAGACTACCAAAATAAAACAGGAAGTAACTAAACAGAGACAACAGGCTCTAACATACAAGCCAGGCACACACCCTAAGCACAATACTAATAGCAAAAACATTAACTGGAACAAAGAGCTAAAGCTCAAGACACTAATGGGCATGACAAACAAGTACAAACAACAAACTCTGAACCAAATAGAACATTAAATAACATACAATAATTCAAAGTACACAAATGGATAACTCTAGGTCCAAACCCCAGAACTATGACTGAGAAGTACAATTCAAGACTTTACTTTTTCTACCCATCTTCCTTACCTCCATCCTTTCTTTCCTCTTGAGTATACCAGTGCATCTCATGGCTGAAAGCTTCACACATACACATACACATACTTCAGCATGCGCCTGGCTCTCAAAGGAGTGGCAAATAGAGGAAACATTCTGTTATGCTCGAGGAGTGAATTTCACTTGTTTGATATTCAACCACTGGAGGTCTTATGTGCTTTATTCTAGACACTCTAGGGGGAAAAAGTTCTACATCCTTATGATTGTCCTCTTTACATTATTCATCAAACACTGCTCTACTGTGGTGTTTTTAAATGCTTCTTCAGTGGCAGGAATCTGAGGATAAAATGTTGAATTGTTCTGATAAATGTTTCAGGGTCTCATGAGAATGATTTACTATACAGAAAAAAGATCTGAATAGCCAACAAAGGTCACATCTTCCTTTCAGACACAGTATTCTGACATTCTGCACATAGTGGTCTATGTAATAATAAATATACTACACACTCAACAGTCACTTCATCAATTACACCTTGCTAGTACCAGGTTGGACCCTCACTTGGATTCCTGGCATCGATTCAACAAAGTGCTGCAAACATTTTTAGAAGATTTTGGTCCATATTGATGGGATAGCATCACACAGTTGATGCAGATTTATTGATTGTACATCCGTGGTGAGAATCTCCTGTTCCACCACCTCACAAAGGTGCTCTACTGGATTGAGATCTGGTAACTGAAGTTCATGTGAGTACAGTGAACTCATTGTAATGTTCAAGAAACCTGTTTGTAATATTTGAGTTTTGTGACACGGCACCTTATCCTGCTGGAAGCAGCCATCAAAAGATGGGCACATTGTAGCCATCAAGAGAAGGACATGGTCAACAATAATACCAAATAACACCCAAAGTAGGCCAAGAAAATATCCCACATGTTTACACCACCAGCAGCCTGAACTGTTGACCAGGCAGGGTGGATGCATGCCTTCACGTAGTTCACTCCCATCTAAATGTTGCAGCAAAAGTTTGGACTTATCAGACCAGGCAACATTTTCCCAATCCTCTATTGATCAAATTTGATGAGCCTGTGTGACTCATAGCCTTGGTTTCCTGTTTTTACCTGACGGAAATGGTACCAGGTGTGGTCTTCGGCTGTTGTAGCTTCAAGGTCTTGCTCTTTTGTGTTTGTTGGTTGTAATGAGTAGTTATTTTAGTTACTGCTACCTTCCTATCAGATTGAAATGCTCTGGCTGTTGTCCTCTGACATCAACAAGGCATTTTTGCACAGAGAACTGGTGCTCACTGGATATTTTCTTCTTTTCAGACCATTCTCTGTAAACCCTAGAGATAGTTGTGTGGGACAATCCCAGTAGATCAGGAGTTTCTGAAATACTCAGACCAACTCAGCTAGCACCAACAATCATGCTATGTTGAAAGTAAATTAAATCACCATTCTTCCCATTTCTGATGCTCTGAATTTTAGCAGGTTAATTTGAACATACCTAAACATATTGACTTGCTGCCATGTGACTGATTTAGACATTGGCATGTCGACCATTTGAAAAGATGTACGTAATGAAGTGACCTATGAGTTTGTACGTATGCTAAAATCAGATTTAAAATAACCTGTTTTCGTTTGTTGTTTGTTTAGTTCAAATTCTCCTTCTTTAGAACCTGTTGATGGATGTCATCTATATAAAAGAATAAATCAAAAATCTGTATATCACCGTGGAAAATGAGAGCTAGACAGAATATAGTGACCTTAACAAGCAGAACAGACAGAACAATGTCAGTGCAACAAAAAAAGTAATTAACAAGCTGATGACTCACTCACCAGTATAAAACCTGAGCCTTATTCCAAAATGAAGTTTTTTTTTAAAAAAAGCAAGTGATGTCTATGCACACATTGCACATACAAAATTTATGTATGGGCTAGAATCATGAAACTGTGTATGACTAGCACACTGAGTAATTTGGAAATCATATTTTAGTAATCATATTTTAAGGTTTCATATCATGCCATAGCCTCAAAGAATGATGCCCTAACTCTAACCAGCCTTAACCACTAGTAGTTATTTGAGTAGTTACTTGGCATACAAATTGTGCTGTATAAGTGGCACTCCATTTATCTACAATTACAGTACATGTTAGGATATATGCATGTATGTGGAATGCAATCAAGTAATTCAAGTGAGTCCTATCCTGAGAGCATAATGGTTTGTCTTCAGACAGCAACAGCCTACAAGATTCTGATAATCCTGTAACTAACTAACTCACCACCACATTTTAGTAAAAGTGTTCCAATAACTGTTAGATGGATTGGCATGAAAATGTGACCTTTCTTGTGCCACCATGGGTTTGAAATGGTTTAAGCACCATGAGGCGACTGATGTTGTGATTTGGCGTTATATAAATAAAACTGAATTAAATTGAAATATGTGATGTTAAATTAAATGTCTAATTAAACCAAGAGTTTTCCTGAGATTGAACATAAAAGAGTAGCTGCATAGCCTCAAAGAGCTGTTAGTATATATGTAGTCTCTTCTGTGATCAGTCCTACTGTCTCTCCTGCAATTCCATCTTAATCTTTCTTTATGTCAGTCACTAATTTAATGACATATTTAATGAATTTTCTTTTTTGTCATTGCATTGTCATGATGAGGACGACTGTTTAAACACTAGCTCTAATTGAACCAGGACATTTATTGGTCGATTCGAGGATCAAACACCTGTTGTGAATTTTGCCGTTAAGCTCCTCGTTAGAGAAGAGCAACTTGTGCAAAAAGTTCTCAAACATTTAACAGTTGGACATGTGCATTCAAAAGCTTAGAGAAGGTCACATTAAGTTCACCTGTAAAGATTTGAATGCATTTAGGCTCGTCCTGAAATTTCACCCAAAAACCAAATATCCCTAACTTTTTGTGAGTAGTGTATGTTCATTGGCATGTAGATGGAATCAAAGTGACTTAATAATCACAGCTATTGACTGGGCTGCGCTACATAAACAAGGTCACATCAACAACAGAGACAAGAATGGCTGAAGTACAGGAAGCAGGTGGAATAAAAAAAATGCAACATCAACCATTTTAAATTTACAACACTTCATCAGAAAAAGATATGATATAGACATTGTACAGGAAATACTGATGCTAATTTATGTTTTTACATTTTACACTATTGCACCTACAGTAAACTATCCATTCATACACTACAGACTGGAAGCAATTAGCAGTCAATAGTCCAAGGTCAACAACAAGCTAATGTTTAGTAATCCATTTTATTTTCATAAAGACACAACCATGAAGGATCAAACTATGAAAATTCCTTAATTCATATATTAGCCATCTCCCAGACTCAAAGAGGCATTTTAGTGACAGAGAAATAAAAGAAGAGGTTGATTTCAATGACTCATTTGACTAATTAAAAATGGCATGAAGACAAAATAAGAGAAACATTCTCACTCTTTTTTAAAGTCTTGTTACATCAAATTGAAATTTTACACATATTACAAATATATACTTATATATATTATGTAAATTATTGTGTGTTATCTCTGCAATTATAATAGAAGAATAATAATGTTGCTGTTATTTGTTATTTGACAATTCAAAATCAAAGCTGATTTTGAATTTTATTTATTGAATTTGAATAATTTTTGCCTATTTATTAAACACCATACACATTGTTACATAGTCCATCACAGGGATCCTTGGAGGTATTTCTACTATCCCATTATCTGTGATCAAGATATATTAAGTTAGAGCAGTTGTGTTTCTCTCGCGCTCTGTGTGTGTGTGTGTGTGTGTGTGTGTGTGTGTGTGTGTGTGTGTGTGTGTGTGTGTGTACGTGTGCATTCACTGATTTAAGAGAAACAGAGTGAAAGAGAGAAAGCAAGAGGTTGGTATGTGTGATCATGAAGCACTGTGAGGGGCCTTTATGTGTTCATTGCTGAGACACCTACATCACACTGTATGTCATATGTATAAAGTCATATTTGTATCTTCCTACATCCTGAATGTTTTATTGCTGTTTGATAATAATTTATCCACTCTAACCTCTCTTTTTCTTCTATGTTGCAAAACCAAACAACTGTTCGAAATTAATTGCAACATACATTCACTGGCTACTTTTTAGGAATACCTGTTCAGTGGCTTTATTAGCCAATGAGCCAATCACATGGCAGCAACAAAATGTATTTAGGTATGTAGATATGGTCAAGGCCTGCTGAAGCTCAAACTGAACATCAGAATGGGGGCTAAAGGTGATTTGAGTGATTTGAACATAGCATGGTGCCAGATAACACAGTCATTGCCAGGGGTTATGGAGAATGGTCTAAAAAAGAGAAAACAACTAGTGAGCGGAAGTACCCTGTACAATAATGGTGAGTTGATGGTAGCGATCAGAGGAGAATGGCCATGAGGAGGGAAACTCAAATAACAAATAATCACTCAATACAAATAAGGTATGCAGAGCAGCATCTCTTAATGCACAACACATCCAACATTGAAGCAGATGGGTTACAGCAGCAGAAGACCACATCAGGTGCTAATTTCCAGCTAAGAACAGAAACTTGAGGCTACAGTTTGCATGGGCTCACCAATTTTGTGTGTGTGTGTGTGTGTGTGTGTGTGTGTGTGTGTGTGTGTGTGTGTGTGTGTGTGTGTGTGTGTGTGTGTGTGTGTGTGTGTGTGTGTGTGTGTGTGTGTGTGTACCCTTTCTCTGAAAGTTAGCTGGCCTCTCCCTTCAATATGGGGTGAGTAGTGAACAGTACAGTCATTTGAGAGGGGCTCACAGTAGAGCTGCTACTCCTCCACATCAAAAGGAGCCAGCTGATGTGGTTCGGGCATCTGACTAAGATGCCTCCTGGGCACCAGGTGTTCTGGTCCAGGAAGCCCTGGGGCAGACCCAGGGTACACTGGAGAAATTATATCTCTCCGTTGGGCTGGGAATGCCTCAGTGTTCCCCCGGATAAGCTGGAGGAGATGGCTGGGGACAGAGAGGTCTGGGTTTTTCTGCATAGGCTGCTGCCCCCACGACCAGGTCCTGGATAAGTGGAAGAAAAAGGATGGATGAACTTACATAAATCATCCAGTAGATTACAGATGTTGAATTAGTAGAAATGGGACACACCACAGATACAAATCTAAATACAAAATGTCTCTACTGTTTTTGCAGTGTTATTTATTTCAGTATCATTTATTTGTTATTTATTTCTTAGAGTAATTATTCAATTATAGCCACCTTAACTATCAGTTTCTTAAAATAAAATATAATTTTTTAGTAATGTGGCCTTATCTGACAGAACTGGTGAGAAACGATAAACCTACATCATTTTTGGACAGATAAATAGACAGACATCACTGACCTTGTGCAGATTTTTCCAGTTCTGTGATTTCTTTTTCGAACAAGCTAAATATCTGTGCGAGTAATTAAGCCAGTGGTTTTATTACTGGCCAATTAGTCTGATACCCACTCTCACTGAATTGCCTGCTTATCTGTTTCTGTGTTTGCACACTCTCTGCATAAATGTGCTGACACAAACACATACATGCACACACCAATATACACTAACAGACACAATCAGCATAAAGTGTGTAGTCTGCTTCAGCATGGACCTGATAGAGAACATTGTGCTAAGTATGTTTGCTCTCCATTGGTGCTAACAGCTAGATAACAGTTAATACAATCACCAAAGTGACTGGCTTATCTTTCAGCTCTGTTGTTGAAAAGTTACTGGAAAAGTATGACAGCAAAACTTTAGCATTTGTGATTAACAGAAAGTCAGCCAAAGGGGAAACAAGTACATAGATTAAAGAAAATAGGTTATGTTAGTTCTAAAACTAAATTAGTATTAAAATGTTCACATATGTAGCAGGTTTTAAAATTTTAAAAGGCTTAACGGAATAAAGCATATCCCATAAGAGCCCACACCCATTTCTCCTGGAAGGAAAATTTATTCAGAATTTCAAAAATCTTTTTAATTAAAAACTTATTTAAGAAAATTTCCAGAACATGTGAAACTGTGACACCCTTGTTACAGTGGGAGCTTATGGGATGTGCCGTCTCACTTTCTGTTGCCCAGTTTCTGTGCGAGCCCTTTCTCCTTCTGTCTTAGCTCTGCTCCCTTTCCTGTTGGTCTCCTTCAGGCAGTGCTGGCTGTCCCTTGACCTCGTCTTGTTTGTTTTTCTTTCCTGGTCTGTCTTTCAAGTCCTCCTGTCTCAGAGCTATATTAGGTGAGATGTCCACTATAAGTTGGTGGCAAAAACTTGATTGAGTTGCATTTCATATATTGCCACGGTATCTCTATAGATACTTGAGCAAGAGAGAAAGCAAATGCATCCACATTATTTTGAGGAGAAACTTTATGGTTTCAGTACCACACTGTTTATCTTTTGAAATTAAACTGATATCAGTGATTATTATTTTTATTCTCAGTTACATTGGTTGTAATGTAATGTTACTAACAGGGCTGCCAGCTCTTGTACACTGAGTGTGAGATGCAATTGATACATGCACGCGTGAAGCAGACATTGACAGCTCATGGATAGATAAGACAGAGGAGCACAGCACAACAGTGAGTTACAGGCAGTAAGTGAGGAATATCCACAAATCTATTACATTCTAATTTATTCCAATCCACAGTGCTCAGAGTATTCTCAGTCAGTAGCTCATCTGCAGCACAGGGTTCTTTCACACTGTGCACACACAGGCAGCCTCCCTACCAATTATAGATCTTTCCAAGTTTGCACCACTATTGTAAAACATAATCAGGTGTCCATGGTACTACTAGCTTCCTTCTTCTGTTTGTCCACTTTACAGAAACACTCCTATGCATCAGTCTCTGCTGATAAAATGAGACACCTAAATCCTGAGAAATACAGTTTAGGGAGACTCATATTGAGACGATACTAAAGGTCCAAACTGATGAGAAATTGATTGTCTAACAAGACTTCAAGGTTTGGTTTGCAGATGAAAACACAAAGATAAAACTACAGTGCATATTGCATCCTGCTCACAAGATTGTGTGTTTCGATTAGTTTGAGTGTGTGTGTGTGTGTGTGTGTGTGTGTGTGTGTGTGTGTGTGTGTGTGTGTGTATGAGAACCAAAACGTAGACACAGACGAGGAACAAAAATATATTTTCGAGTTAATGTTCTCTCTATATTGTCTACCCTCTCTCTGTGGAACTTTGAACCAGATTATTTGGGTTTCTGAATTGGGTGGTTTGTACAAATTTACTGAGAGAAATTGTGGGGGAGGTGGAAAGGGAGCTGGTGGTAATATTAAAATATTGTTCCTACCTGAATCACAGGAGCATGCTGCCCAAAATGTGAAAGAATACAATAAATCTATCTACACACTCTGCTTCCTTGATTTCCCTGTGACATTAGTTAAAATATATTTGGGCGTCATTATTAAATTTAGGTAGGCCTCTATTGTTGCAACACCACCACCTCCAAAATATAGCATTTTCTGTTTTTAGCCACACTCAGGTGTGAGGGTAGAAATCAGTTGCAGTTGACAAACAACTGGATGACAAACAACTGGATGCCTTATCATAATATTTACGTTTTTAATCACCACTTACTGGATAGGTTATTAAAAGGATTGAGTCCTGCCTTTTCCACTTTGAGAATATCTTGACTTTCCTGTTACAGCCAGCATGAAGGAATCCTTTTTAATTGTCTAAATAAACATTGTAGTTTCTATTTGTACAAAAAGAAAAAAAGAGAAAAAATGAAGCCTATTCTAATCAGCCTTGGCATTGCTTTCAGTTTATTTCAGCTCATTAAATGTAGTTTAGCATGTTCACAAAATGGCAAATGTCAGCAAATCACTGTTAGTCAAAGCACTGCATTCCCTATATACCCTACATACCCTCCAAAGCTGGAAGTTTGGTCTCTGATTCACAAAAATGACAAATATCACATGCAATATTCTAAGACAGTTTACAGTGAAAATGATCAAAATAGCTGTAATAGCTGTCATTGGAAGAAAACAGTCATGCTGACTTACTGGGTCCACTGGCTAAACAATCAGTTCATGAGGTATGAGCAAAGGTTTTAAACAGAATAACAGAGTTAGTGATTTGCTGAATCAGATTGTTTATGCGTCTTGTGTATTGTTATATAGTAAACAAGTACTTCTGCTTGTTTTGGTAGGGTGCATTGTGGGGAGCTAATGAAAGAACACAGTTGGGCGGAGTTTCTTTGTTAGATTAAAAAGGATACACACACACACACACACGCACACACACAGTGGAGGGCATTGAGGAGTCAGGCTCTATATTAGAGGTTTAGAGACAAAGTCATGCTCACTGCAACACTCTGCTGTGTAAGAGTAGAGAAAGATCCACACAAATGAAGGGTGTAAAGAGGGGGGAAAAATCTGCATCCGGCACTTTAATTTGCAGGCCCTCTCAAACAAAACCCGGCTTAATGAATTGGAAATTGCATCATCCACAAAGGAACATGGCCATAAATACAGTAGGGCTCGAGGTGAGCACTGCTTGGAAAGTAAAGCCATCACTCGACCAGCATTCTGAATGATAAATGAAATGCAGAAAATGTATTGAAACAACATGGCAAACACAGTATCAGTTTATTCTATATTTAGCTATGTGTACAAGCCTGCTTACATGCAAAACATGTCTTTGGGAGGGTTGTGTGAGTGCTCTTCACACTATTTTTAATTTCTTCTGTTTACTCTTGTCATGGCCGGGGAGGAAACGGGCAAGGAAGGGCAAAACCGCAGGACTCCAGGGGTAACTTAAAAGGGCGTTTATTCCACCGGGGAAACACAAAAATACAAAAACCTTGGAAGGGAGGCACAGGGAGACGAAGGGCAGGCGCAGGGAACACGGGAACACAGGAACACAGAAACACACGGACACACAACGTCAACGACGCGACAACAGGCATAGAAAACGCAGGACTTAAATACACAGAAGGGCTGATGAGGGAAGAGGAAACAGGTGGGAACACAGGTGACACAGATAACTAAGACGAGACCAGAGGGAAGCAAAACTGAATACAACAGACAGGGGCTGGACGAATATCAAAATAAAACAGGAAGTATGACAAGGGAACAGAGACGCAAACCTGACACAGAATACAGAGAGACACGAGGGACTAGAAATAACTGAGGGCAACTCTAACAGATAACAAAACAACCTGAGAAAACGGAAACCATACCAAGAAAACATAAAACACTGGGCCACCGGCCCAGGACATGACAGTACCCCCCCCTCAAAGGCCGGCCCCCGACGGCCAAAACAAGAAAACAAAACCAGACCCGGGCGGGAGGCGGGGGGACCAGGAAGGAGGGCCTGAAACAAAAAACAAAAACCAGGCAGGGAGCAACAAGGACGAAGGCCCAGGGACAAAACCAAAACACTGGGGAAGCACAGGGGCAAGACCTAGAACACAAGGGCAAAAAGACAATAAGCAGAATAAACAGAATAAACAAAAGCAATGGCGCAAGGCTGGAGAGCTCCAAAGTCCAATACAAGGGTCAAAGTTCACGAACAGAGCAGGAGCCAAAACAAAACAAAAAACAGCAAACTGCAGGGGAAAAACAGTCCACAGTTCAGGGGAGTCAGTGGGAAATCCAAAAACAAAAAACACACAGTCCAGGAGGCCGCAGAGGCCAAGGGGCCACAAAGCAAAATCCCAACGAGGGAGGCCGACCGCGCTCCCAGCGGCGGCGGCGACGAGGACGAGAAGGAATCACTGGAGGCCGACCGCGCTCCCAGCGGCGGCGGCGACGAGGACGAGAAGGAATCACTGGAGGCCGACCGCGCTCCCAGCGGCGGCGGCGACGAGGACGAGAAGGAATCACTGGAGGCCGACCGCGCTCCCAGCGGCGGCGGCGACGAGGACGAGGGGGAGTCACTGGAGGCCGACCGCGCTCCCAGCGGCGGCGGCGACGACGAGGGGGAGTCACTGGAGGCCCACCGCGCTCCCAGCGGCGGCGGCGGAGACGAGGAGAAGACACTGGAGGCCGACCGCGCTCCCAGCGGCGGCGGCGGAGACGAGGAGAAGACACTGGAGGCCGACCGCGCTCCCAGCGGCGGCGGCGGAGACGAGGAGAAGACACTGGAGGCCGACCGCGCCCCCAGCGGCGGCGGCGGCGACGACGAAGACACACCAGAGCCGCAACATGCCCGGACTCCCCTGAGCCCAGGGCGGTCAAGGACACAGGAAACTCGGAAGGTCCGAACCGAGCGGGACCCCCTGGCGGCTCGGACTGAGCGGAACACTCCGAAGACTCCGGCGGCTCGGACTGAGCGGAACACTCCGAAGACTCCGGCGGCTCGGACTGAGCGGGACCCCCTGGCGGCTCGGACTGAGCGGGACCCCCTGGCGGCTCGGACTGAGCAGGACACTCCGAAGACTCCGGAGGCTCGGACTGAGCGGGACCCCCTGGCGGCTCGGACTGAGCGGAACACTCCGAAGACTCGGACTGAGCGGGACCCCCTGGCGGCTCGGACTGAGCGGGACCCCCTGGCGGCTCGGACTGAGCGGGACCCCCTGGCGGCTCGGACTGAGCGGAACACTCTGAGGACTCTGGCGGCTCGGACTGAGCAGGACTCTCCGGCGCGGAGCGCTCGGACTGAGCGGAGACCCCCATCGGCTCGGACTGAGCGGGACCCTCTGGCGCGGAGCGCTCGGACTGAGCGGGACCCCCTGGCTCGGACTGAGCGGAGACCCCCATCGGCTCGGACTGAGCGGGACCCTCTGGCGCGGAGCGCTCGGACTGAGCGGAGACCCCCATCGGCTCGGACTGAGCGGAGACCCCCATCGGCTCGGACTGAGCGGGACCCTCTGGCGCGGAGCGCTCGGACTGAGCGGAGACCCCCATCGGCTCGGACTGAGCGGGACCCCCTGGCTCGGACTGAGCGGAGACCCCCATCGGCTCGGACTGAGCGGAACTCCCTGGCTGCATTGCAGGGCACGCAGCCGTCTCCTCCGACGACTGGGGCTGCTTTGCAGATAGATCGGGTGAGTCAGATGGTGAGGATGAGGGTGACAGGAGAGCTGACTGAGGGCGAGCTAGTGCTACACTAGCGAACTGCGTGGAAGCAGACTGAGACTGGGAGGTGGCTGGAGCTACAGCAGACTGAGGACGAGGGAGAGCGGCTGGCTGAGAGCTAGGGAAATCAGGCTGCGTGGAAACTGACCGAGAGCTAGGGAAATCAGGCTGCGTGGAAACTGACCGAGAGCTAGGGAAATCAGGCTGCGTGGAAACTGACCGAGAGCTAGGGAAATCAGGCTGCGTGGAAACTGACCGAGAGCTAGGGAAATCAGGCTGCGTGGAAACTGACCGAGAGCTAGGGAGATCTGGCTGCGTGGAAACAGACCGAGAGCTAGGGAGATCTGGCTGCGTGGAAACAGACCGAGAGCTAGGGAGATCTGGCTGCGTGGAAACAGACCGAGAGCTAGCTAACACTGGGGCCTGAGAGGGAGCTGACACAACTGGAGCTACAGAAGGAGCAGGAGCTGAGGGAACTGGGACCAAAACCGAAGGAACTAAGACAGGGGCTGAGGAAACTGACTGAGAGGGCACTGAAACAGCTGACACTGGGGACCGAGGAAGAGTTACTGGAGCTAGAGCTGACTGAGGGCGAGGGAGAGCGACTGGAGCTAGAGCTGACTGAGGGCGAGGGAGAGCTGCTGGCTGCGTGGGAGCAGACTGAGGGAGAGCCGACTGCGTGGAGACTGACTGAGAGCTAGAGAGAGCTGACTGCGTGGAGACAGACTGAAGAGGCACTGTGGACGACACTGAAAACTGCTGTGAAGGCTTGGACCTGGCTGCCCCCACCCGCGGAACAGGAGCGGGCGCAGAGGACAGCCCGTCCGTGGCTGCCTCCCCCCGCGAAACAGGTACGGGTGCAGAGGACAGCCCGTCCGTGGCTGCCTCCCCCCGCGAAACAGGTACGGGTGCAGCGGACAGCCCGTCCGTGGCTGCCCCCACCCGCGGAACAGGAACGGGTGCAGAGGTCAGCCCGTCCGTGGCTGCCCCCACCCGCGGAACAGGAACGGGTGCAGAGGACAGCCCGTCCGTGGCTGCCCCCACCCGCGGAACAGGAACGGGTGCAGAGAGCTTCACAGAGGCTGGCGGAACCTGGGGCTCCTGGAGACGAGCTGGCATCACAGCAGACAGGGGCGAGCGCGACCGGGGGGGAGCGTGACGATGCCGGGTGCGCTGCTTCCTCCGCTTTCTGTTGGAGTGGGAGGCACGATTCTCTACATCCAGAATGTCCACTAGCAGAGGAGAATCAATGATTTCTACATCTTGCGGCAGCCAACAGAGGTCGGGCTGCGCGACGGTGGAGTGGGAAAAAGTCTCATCACTTGCCGCAATAATATCGAGCCCGGGGGTACTCACGGAGGTGGTGGCCTGTGCGTGAAGCGGTGACAATGTCCGCGGCGTTATACCGCTCGGGTCTTGGGGAGAGGTGAGTGGAATGGAAGATGGCAGGGCCGGAGAGCAAGGCAGTGCCGGTGGCGATGAGGGGCCATGGAGAGGAGGAGACGAGGATAAGCCGTCTGGCTGCAGGAGAGGTGCATTAGTGATGGCTTGAAGAAAAAAATTTGAGTCCCTGCCCTGGACTGGGCGGCCAATATTGTGCAGTTCATATTGTAGGTTCTTTCGGAGCATGATTATTGAATGGGCAAGTGAAGCGGTGTCAGGATGGGTGAGGAGCCAGGTGGAGGACGCAATAAGTCCACAACAGAAAGCTAATTGTATTAACCGGTGGTGACTGGTGGGGGCCTGAACAATTTTCTCGGAGAAATCCTTGAGCTCCAGGATCTTCTCTTCTTGCTCAGAGAGGGTCCTTATATCTGCGGGGTCCATAGTTTGGTCGCGTCGTTCTGTCATGGCCGGGGAGGAAACGGGCAAGGAAGGGCAAAAACGCAGGACTCCAGGGGTAACTTAAAAGGGCGTTTATTCCACCGGGGAAACACAAAAATACAAAAACCTTGGAAGGGAGGCACAGGGAGACGAAGGGCAGGCGCAGGGAACACGGGAACACAGGAACACAGAAACACACGGACACACAACGTCAACGACGCGACAACAGGCATAGAAAACGCAGGACTTAAATACACAGAAGGGCTGATGAGGGAAGAGGAAACAGGTGGGAACACAGGTGACACAGATAACTAAGACGAGACCAGAGGGAAGCAAAACTGAATACAACAGACAGGGGCTGGACGAATATCAAAATAAAACAGGAAGTATGACAAGGGAACAGAGACGCAAACCTGACACAGAATACAGAGAGACACGAGGGACTAGAAATAACTGAGGGCAACTCTAACAGATAACAAAACAACCTGAGAAAACGGAAACCATACCAAGAAAACATAAAACACTGGGCCACCGGCCCAGGACATGACAACTCTAAAGACACTTTTTGTACAAATGTGTACCATACATCAATATTTATTTAGAAATGTTACTTTGGAGCCAAGTAAAGAACTCTCATCCTGTGCCCTGCAGCAATACAGACATCGGGGCACATTTTGGCTCATAATCCAACTTCAGATAAATCCTATGGTTCTGTGTTTACATTTTACTTATTTCTTCATTGATTAATTTCATGCAAAAGGTTGAAGTAGCAGGAATCAATAAACCAGTCAATTAATCTATATGTTTGTCTAGTATAAAAGGCTTTTCTACTATGCTGGAGAGTGAGAGGAGGGTATAGCGCAGATCTGCAGACTACATATGTTGGTTGTTCAAAGACTGCTGAGATTTCATTGGAAGAAAAGCAACCCATAGTTCATGAAGCTTTGTTCTAGTTAAGAAGCATGCAATTCCTCAAAACCATGATGCAATGTATGTCCACCTTTTTTAAAAATCCTCCCAAGTTATGTGACTGTAGTTGGTATCTTATACTGTAGCTCGTGTTTCAGTATTAAGAAACTTGGTACAGGATGAGAAAGGTTAGGGGCTTTTAGAATGTAGTACATGAGCTTTGTTTCAGATTAATATTGATTAATTGATTAATATTACTAGGTTATGCTAAATATATATCAGTATATAGTATCTATCACTATTAAAGCTTGCCAATTCAATTCAATAGCTTAATGTGCAAGGGGGAAAAATATGCTGACATTTTACTACAATGAGCATTCAGATTCTTTAGGGTGTGTATGAGATGCAATTCTCATGATTTGCTTAATTTGTACTTAATGTACTGTACAGATTGCTGGCATGGCAGTCACGTATTTCTCTTTGAAGAGTGGTATGCACTGCATCTGCTACTTATCTGGAAAAATATTCACACTGTCTAGATTAATAACTTATAGCTGAACATATTTTCCTAAATACAACAGCTACAATCTAATTTTCTTCCTTTGAGCAACAAAAACACAAAAAATATAGTCACTTCACATGGGAGCAAATGAACCAAATTAATCATTACACGTACCATACCATACCATACTACTTTATTTACAAAGCACTTTGAAAAATGATAACAGGGCTGACCAAAATGCTGTACAATAACAGCATAGTAAGATAAAAGACAAACACAGGCCAGAAGGTAAAAGATCTGGAAACAAAAGAGCTATAGAAGTTGAAGAATAAAGGAGTACATAAAAGTAACTCAAAATCACAGTCAACATCTCACACAAGGCCAAAAGTGTGTCTTTAAAGGAGATTTAAAAGCAACAAGTGAAGGAGCCCACCTGACGTGCAGTGGCAACTCATTCTACAATTTTGGAGCTGCAACGGTGCAAGCTCTATCACCATTTGCACTATGTATTTTGAACCAGTAAAAGCATTTGGTCTGGTGACCTGAGAGAACGAGATGGGACATTTGGGTGCAGCAGCTCAGATAGATAAAATGGGGAATGACCATTAAGAGACTTAAAAACAATTAAAAAGGATTTTAAAATGGGTTTGTAAATGAACTAGAAGCCAGTGAAAGGAAGCTAAAATTGGAGCGGCATGCTCTTGCTTGCACCAGATAAAACTTGAGAATCAGCATTTTTGCACCAGCTGTGGAGGCCTGACTAATTCTGATTTTAAAAAACTACATTGCAGTAATTGACGTGAGACAGTATAAAAACATGTATTAACATTTCAAAATTGGTTAGGACAGAAGAGAGTTGAGTTTTGACAGCAGTCTCAACAGTAAAAAGAAGGATTTTACCACTGTATTTACATGAGTATCAAGCTTTAGAGCAGGATCAATTTTCACACCTAAATTTGTGATAATGGATTTCTTGTATGGGGGCTGAGAGGTAAGGTCAACAAAGAGAGTCTTGTGAGGGAGTCTTGTTTTCATTAAAATTTAGAAAACTTTACGTCATCCATTCCCTGATGTCAGTAAGTCAGTTAAGGAGAGGTTGGGCACAGCCAATAGTGCCAAGTGGCAGCAGGTACAAAGAGAAAAAGAGAGGTCCAAGAATGGAGCCTTGTGGTACCTCCCAGGGGAGATCAGCAGAGAGCAGAGGTAAAGTCAACAAAGCTGACACAGAAACTTTTATCAGAGAGGCAGGACCTAAACCACTGGAGAGCCATGCCTGTGATGCAAACCCCAGTGTCAATGTCAGCTGATAAGTCCAATAGCATGAGTAGCACAGTCACCAGAATTTATTGCTAAAAGAATATAAAAACCCTTAACAGAGCAGACTTAGTGCTGTGGTGAGTTTTAAACCCAAACTGGAACACTCGTCAAGGAAGGACTTAAGTTGGGTGTAGACAATTTTTCCAAGAGTTTAGACAAAAACAGGAGCTTGGAGATGGGTCGGAAGTTTAACAAAACAAAAGGGTCCAGGCCAGATTTTTTCAGCAAGGATTGCACAACAGCAAGTTTAAAAAAATGTTGGCACCACATTGGAGGCCAAATAACTATTAATAATGACAAGAATAAATGGACAGAGGGTAGGAAAGCCCTACTTGAGAAGTTGAGGAGGGACAACGTTAAAATGGAAACCCGATTGCTTCATGCTAGAAACCAGCTGCTCTAAAAAGAAGAGGGAGACAGGTAGGTGTACAAGGCTTACACACAGAGACAGACAACCATTGATGCTCACATTCACAGTTATGGCCAATTTTGTCATAATTAAATGATTGCTTAGATTCAAAGGAACAATTTTTTGTTTCAAAGGAGCTCTTTAAGCAGCAGTTTAACAAGCTTTATTACATGAATTACTAGAAAGAACAACACCAGGAGCTGCAACAGGTATCTCTTTTACAGGAGCTAGGTGGGGAGCCCTGCCAGGGAGCAAATAGGAGATAGTTTCAGCCAGAGGTGAGTGTTTCAGAATTGATCTCGATAATAAGTAGATTACTTGGGTATTTCTTGTGTTAGGTACATGAGGGGTTACTGGTGGGCCGGAGGATTCCGGGGGGAGTGGAGAAGGAGAAGTGTGGAGAATGGGCAGTCAGGTGAATTACAGGTGTTTAATCCTTTGAAAGGCATGTGACCAGCATACGGGAACAGGTAAGTGTATCAAGAGGTTTGTGCTCAGATCGCTTCACAGAGTACAGGAGTAGGAGAGAAGGACCTCCTTTCACCAGGGAAGTCACTGGAGGTAGACTAGAAGGCAGGATTAAATGAAACACAAAGCAAGTGCAAGGTAAGAGCATGAAAGAGCCAATTACCACCATGGAGGTGACAACGATCTGGCAGAGAGTGGAAGCACAAGCTGGTCCCTCTCTCTGATGTGGAGATGGGAAACAGGTGGGATGGCTGAAGCCCGTGAAAATCAGAAGCTCCGCCAGCGGGCAGGTCCAGCGTGAACAGCCGTTCCACAACTCCACCTGAGAGAAGAGGGATAGTGTGAGGTGAGGGAGAAAGAAAGTGAGAGAAGGAAAAAACCCAGATGCCTGGACCATGACAAATTTAAATGCAACAATGAAACTAACCTGCATCTCTGTGGACCGGAGTACCCCAAGAAAACCCACATAGGCATAACAAACACAAAGAAACTCTCCAGATAAAGGTTATGTGCACAATATAATCAAAGCATAAGTATGATTTGTATCTCACTCACATATTTATTGTGTTCAATATTGTAATGTTGTCTTGAAATATATTGTTTTCTACTATGACTACTGCAGGGCTACAGAGTATTTGTAGTCAAAACTTCTCTAAGGCTGCACTAAACTTACAAAGGAACATCTACCATATTAAAAATATGCTTCATGCTTAAATTAATTTATATTGTCCAATTAGAGTTCTACATTCAAATCAGTGGTTAGTCATGTATTCACTGTATTAGGCCTTAGCTTTGCCTCCTTACATGTTTGTGCAATTCAGGTTCTCGATGGCCCAATCCCAGACCGGTTATTACCAAAAATCAAAGAACAGCTGCTGTGAGAATGAGGGAAGGAGCTGGATCAAGCTGCATATTTTGGTGAATGTGAAGGTGTCAGAAACTTAGGAAGGGAGAAAAAAGGATAGGAAGAAAAATTACACAGAAGGTCCAAAATAACATAAATCTGACTGAAATGTGACGTGAGGAAACAAAACATGCTAGAGGGAGGAAGGAAGGAACAGAGCTTTTAAAAGCTGAACAGGGAAAGTACAAGAAATATAAATAAGATTAGTGGTGCAGCGGGATGGTATAATGAAGAACCATTTAGTTAATTTACAGCGTAAACCATTAATGTGAGGAGAAACTGAGTTAAATTTATTAATTACTCGTACACTAGTATATAGCTGCACCACCTGCCTTGGCACATTTCTCAAAAGTAATGTTTAAGAGGATGGGTAAGCAGGAAAGCATAGTGTAACTCAAGACTTACTCAGCATGGCCAATGGAAACCTTCAGCTGTTGGCTCACACTTTCACACTGGTCAGCAAAAAAGTCAGTCTTTGTAATGGCTCTGGTTAATCTTATAATAGCTTGTAAACAAGCTTTTCTTGCATAATTATTTATTCACTTCTCATGACTTGGATTTTCTATTTGCCACTGAAATCTAACTTCCAGCTAGTGGAAGTAACGCATTTATGTAACCTCTTCTTGATTGTGGTTATATACATGCACGTGTCGGATGTGTCTGAAATTTGTCACATGCATATCTTAAAATTTGTGAGTTTAATTCACTGCTACACCTGCTCTTTTTGGTGTAAAACATTGTGCTACTTCATGCACCCTGTGTGCTATTAACCCTGAATGCTGTACAGTAAGTGCTGAGGAACTAATCACCCCTTTTGACTCAATTTACTCTAATATCCTGGACAGTGTTGCTCCATTTAGGATTAAACTCAATAATCCAGCTCCCCATGCTTTCAGATGAGCATGCTGAAAGCTAGTGGGAGGAGGGTAAGCTCAACGTCTGCTTTTGTGTGACTGCTTATCAAAATACCCGAGACCGGAAAACAACCTGTTAAATCAAATATCATATCTAACCTATTCTCCAGTACTCATCTTCTTTTCATGTTTACAATAAAAACTAGATTATTGGTTATAATTCCATATTATAACAGCAGTCATTTAAAATTTCTGACTCTGTTAGAATTTGCCACAGGCTATCTTTGGCAGCAAGACTGTTAAAGCTCTGTTTTGGGCTACACTTTTTCTTTGCATATACTGCCCTTAGGGTCCATTTGAAGGAATGGAATTGGTATCAACTTATCATGCAAAGGTCTTGCATCATACCCAAGTTACCATCATACCTAACTTAGGTCCACCAACCAGATGATGTTCTGAGATCCTGGCACAACATTAAAGGCAGTGGGGGCCCATAATCTGTGGAATGTCTTACCTTTCCATAAAATATCATATAACTGCTCAAACTTTGGATGGATGGATGGATGGATGGATGGATGGATGGATATCGTTCCAAGTTTATGGAGCCAGTTTGTAAAACCCATTTGTTAAAATGCTCACATACCTCAAGCAATTCTCTTTCTAGTTCTTGAAATGCATTTGTAATTCTTTCCTTCCTCTCTCCAAGTTCTTTATTAGGGGACCAAATAGCAATTGGTGGGTGAACTCTGATTTGTATTCCTTCAACTCTAATTAAATTTGTTCTGGTAATACAAAAGAAAAAAGCCATCAATAATAACAGCAAACAAGCAAGTGGGGTGCATGCATAAAACAAGATGAACAAATCTGCTTTGGGGCTGATTGTGTTCAGATGTGATTGATACAAAGTAACTCTCTGTGATGAAAATGAGTAAATGAAGAGGCCTGATTTAAGTTTGCGTTGTTTTTTTCCCCCCTGCTACTTGTTGTAACACTTGTATTAGGGCTTCCTTCATCATTTCACACAGTGAAGTGAAAATATATATTGAATTTCAAGCACTCAACAATAATTGCTCATTTTGAATCATTCTTGCTTTTTTAGTAGAATATTTTTAACCAGCCCCTGCACAGTATCTTAGCTGTTCCAAGGGCTGCACTCATCTGAACAGAGAATCCACTTTGGAATCTACCTTCCACATCTGCTCCAACATTCAGCTTCAGCCCCTAGTACTTCTTGATTTTCCAGTGCTCATTTTTGCTCTCCACTAGCAATGCTACATCTGAACTATAGACTTGTAGAATGTAGCAGATGAGCTTTGTTTCAGGCCAACTACTATGGATTCTGAGTAGCAAACAGTGTCTCACTGCAGTCTGAGCTGTTGTGCTTCACTCTTGCACCTGGGAGTATATCCTGGGTGTGTCTTTGGACAACAGGCCATTTATTCTCTTGGCTTCACTTT
The DNA here is from genome assembly GCF_007364275.1 of Archocentrus centrarchus. NCBI lineage: Eukaryota > Metazoa > Chordata > Actinopteri > Cichliformes > Cichlidae > Archocentrus > Archocentrus centrarchus. The sequence goes on from NC_044348.1 coordinate 23,765,054, forward strand.
GGTGTATCTCTGCAGCCTAGAAACCAAAGCTGTGAGTCATTGGCAATCTCTAGAACCTCATTTGTAGACACCTTGTTACACTTCTTATCCATCCAGGACCTGTCTCTTGACAGGTCTGACTACTATCTGTATCCTCAGCTCTCTAGATGTCACAGCAGGTGGGTAGTCATCACTGCTCTCTTCTGCCGGGCTGGATTCATTCTTTCCATACTCCTTATTATTGTTCCCTTCACACCATAACCTCTGGATCTCCAGCTTTATTAGTAGCTTCTTTCTATTGATGTTAAAACATTAAACAACCAGGTGTTGCTTAGTCAGTGATGGATGTTGGGCTCCTGTTCATCCATACTTTGGTTTCATCTGTCATAGCAGCATTTCATCAGTTCCATATGACATAGAATGGATGCGGGCCCTTTCACCTCTACCTAAAAATCACATTTTAATGTCTTGTGATTATCCAGCAAGCTAATAGAGTTTAACCACTGATGAATTTGAGTCTGGCCAAAAAACAAAAAGTAAAAAATTTGTAATACTCATTGCAATGGTCAAAAAATTGCATTTTGCATTACTGTAATTATGAGATGATTTGACCTACTGGAAAAATTCAAATGGTTTCTGAAAGCTGAGAAATTGCACTTCATAGCCAACATGTGGTTATTACAGTATTTCACTCACACTGTTCCACAAAGCCTGCCAATCCACTCCTTCATTCATCTCAACCCCTCAAACACACATGGTGTAGAAGGCAGTGGAGGTATCGAAAAGGCCACTCTTTCTCAAAACTGTCAGTGTGACAAGTTCAGTGTTAAAGGAAATAAATTCCTCAGAAACAAAAAAAAACACATCAGATCTCAATGGAAAAAAAAATCATGCTGTATATCTATACTGATGTGTATGGAAACTTGTTTCCACCATTTAAAAAAAAAACTCGGAATTTTGAGTTAAGTATCTCAAAATTTCGAATTAATATGTCGAAATTGTCCCAAAAGTTTGAGAAAACAAGATAAAAATTTGTGATACACTGCTAGCTAACTGAAACTGTTCCTACCCAGTTTTGAGTAAGCATGTATTGGTGTCGTCTGCTTCTGGGCAACAAGGAAATGACCTCTTTCACGGAGCTTCGTGATTCGCAGAGCTAAGCCAAAATTTCGCCTGGGAGACACAGCAAACCTTCTAGCAATGAAGGTTTGCTGTGTGTGTGCTGGAGGAGTTGGACTGCTTGTGCAACCTCTCTAGAATCAAGATAACACCTCATGCTACTAGTAGTGACACTGACCCTACTCAAATGAAAAAGACAAAAAAACCCCAGAAAAGATGAGGAGGGTAAAATGTCAGTGTCCTCCACCTTTAAAACCATTCCTGCTTTGGGGGTTGTCTCATTGTTGCCCCTATAGTGCACAAGTTGTTAATTTCATTAACACCAAAGCAGCTGAAACTGGTTAACAACCCCCTCTGCTACTTAACTGACCAGATCAATATCCCTTAAATTGAATTGAACTGATATACTCTGATTAAAAAGGGTTTCTTTAATTTTTTTTGAGCAGTATATTTTGTAACACACAAGATACACTGAGTGCAGTACAATTTTTTTTACAATTAACTATGCTATTGAATGGTCTCTTGTGGCTACATTACAGTATGTCTTTCAAAATATATTTGTTGTAGTAAATTATTAGCATGTAAACATCAGTAGTAGGTGTTAGGAGTTGGTGTATCATTCAGTGATTTCAGATTTTATCATCTTTAGAAGCCATAGACAGGTTTCTAATAACACAAATTAAACTATAAAATAGACCACCTTTGACTTCACTAAAACATCATCTGTACAGGTGGAAGAGTAAATAATAATGATAACCAAAATTCAAATGCAGCACTTCTACTGATAACAGTTTTAAAATAAGCTTGAGATACAAAATGAGTAAATGAGTAAGTATCAGAACACAGTTAATAATCTTCAGACATTTGCTCCTTTAGAACTGCTTTGAAAACATTAAAAAAGACACCTTCTTTTCTTTTGCTAACTTTATTTTGTTGGTTACTTTCAGCCGCAAACCAGTTGGCTTAGGTACTCAGCCACAGCTAATGGAGACTTCATTTGAGCTCATGCTGACAAATCTAAACTGAAGTCAGCCTGAGAGGACCTCTGCAAGACCTGTGCGCCGTGGGATTCATTTGATCTCACTCTACATCTCACTGGTGAACATGAGGAAGAGAAAGTGGTATCTATTAGTATGAAGCAGAAAATGAAGAGAACTCAGACTCACACCATGCTCTCTCTCAGTAAGTATACACAGAGGTATAGGGGTACAGTTTGGGGAAGAAAAAAAAGAAGTAGGAAAAGAAAGTGTGTGTGTGTGTGGGTGTGTGTGTGTGTGTGTGTGTGTGTGTGTGTGTGTGCGTATGTTTATAATACCTTGTGGGGACAATTTTCCTGACATATACTACGTTGTGGGGACCAATTGCTCCTTGTGGGGACTGGAACCTTGTCCCCACAAGGGGAAACCCTGTTTTTGGGTCAGGGGTCAGAGTTAGGGCTAAGGTATGAATTGAGTTTAGGTTAGGGTTAGGGTTAGGTATGTGATGGTTAGGGTTAGGAAAAGGGTAAAGGTAAGGTTTAGGCTGTAGAAATGAATGGAAGTCAATGGAAATTCCCCACAAAGATAGCAAAACACACTTGTGTGTGTGTGTGTGTGTGTGTGTGTGTGTGTGTGTGTGTGTGTGTGTGTGTGTGTGTGTGTGTGTGTGTGTGTGTGTGTGTGTTTGGGAGTACATTCACAGGCATGTATTTTTTGCAAATCCTTTAAAATATTTACTTCTCTTAAATAAATGGGGCATGGCTTCAACTTTCATGATGTTAATTATTTGCCCACATACATTAACAACCAATTGTGGCAGAGCTGCCATAGAGATACTGCAACCAAGAGAAATTCTGCATTCATTCTCTTCCTCAATGACAATCTGGACTACCCAAACGTTTTTTAGCTGCAAATATATATAAAAGTGAGAATGCTGTGGACATATAACAGTATTCCAACATAATAGATTACTACGTTGCAATTTTTGTGCAATTCATGGCAGCATGCAAATGCCTACAGGCACACTGGATTGTGCATTTGTTGTCTCAACTTCAGGTTCTCAACACTATCTAAGCTTGACAATAAGTTGGTTGAAAGAAGTGTAAGCTCCTTATCTTGTCCACTTAGTGACGATAAACAACACATTTAATCATTTTATTTTATTCCATTAACGTGGGCAGGGAACCAACATGAAGTGAGCCAGATGGCTGCCATTTCAAATCCCTTGCAGGTCAGAAAACACACAAGCATGAAAAAGCTGTCTTGCACCATTAAGCAATTTAATTGGAAGAAATATGGTGTCATCTTTAATGGTATCAAGTGTACTCAACAACAATCCCACCTGACTTGAATCAAATTGAACTTAATGCTTTAATGTCATTGTTCCTGCACTTCCAATATAGTCAACAATGAAATACTGTTTCTCACAGACTAAAAAACAGAGTACATAAAAAACTGAAATAAAATGATTTCCTCCTTAGCTACCATCATATCCATGAGTAACCCTACCTGCACCTTTAAAACTGTTGGATGTTATAACACATAGGATTTAGGGTCCAGAAGGTCCAGTTGTCTAATCTAAGCCTACATTTGTACCAGAGAAAGCAATTAGTTAATTTGTGTCCACTTTGGGTAGTAAATGATTGTTTGACCATAATGGTTTTGAAGCATTTGTTGAGTTTTCTTAACAATAAAATGCAAGTAGGAGTAATAATAAGCTGCTTTTACAATTGACCTATGAAATTTTCTTTTATAGGAGGACAATTCACTTTTATTTCAACTCCTAACATCAATTCCTCAGTTAAATGTATACCACTACTTCTTTCTGTGCTTCTTCCTGGCTCTCCTTTACTTTAGTTCTCTCTCCCTTTCAGCTAGCTAATCTCACTTTTTAATTCACCTCTTGATATTGCTTGTTTTACCATTACCCCTCCACATGCAAACACATGCTTAAACTACCATTTGAGCTAAATAGCAGTTTATTTCCACATCATGACAAAGATATTGTGAGTTAATTATAAGGTGCAAATGAACACCACAGCAATTTGTGAAGGAGGCAAATGGAGGGAGTAGATATAGAAGACAGCTGATAAGGCCAACTACTATTTGTTTCCCACATTCTAAGAGTAGTGGGACCACTTCGTTTGACTGGCTGTCTAACATATTTGTTTTTTCCAGCAAATGTCTCAAAATGAGCTTATATTCCAATGACAAGATTTGTTGCAGCAGTGACGGGGTAAAGAAAGAAGTCAGTTGACAATGTTTTCTAAGTCTATCAGGAGGTTAAGGTGGATAGATGGCTCAACAAAACAGAAAGAATAGCTACAATAAGTAGCTAAGAAGGTCGCTTTTAGAGATTTTAAATCTGTTTTAGCACTTTGCTTCTACTAGTATTTCACTCTGTATTTTGGATATTCAAAATTCAGGGATATTATTTTACAACATTTTTATAATTCAGGCATATTATTTAGTAAGGTTTAAAAATGCAATTACTAATTTACACTATATAATGCATGTTATGTATCAGCTAAGTAAGCATCATAAAACCCAAATGACAGTGTGTTTCGTACATTTGTTGATTAGTACAATCAACAAATTGTAGCTGATTAGTACAGTCAACAAATGAAAGGAGCAAAACTATAAAGAACAGAAGGCCAAAAGAAAATAGTAAGAAAATAATAAAATCATAAGATGCTAACATGCTTCAATTTGCTAAGTAAACTATAAAACAGTGCAAGAATTCAAACTTTTTTTTTTTTTTTTTACCCAGACTAAAATCAGCAGCGTCTTTGCTCCCACTGTACCTAAAAGAAAAAGTCATGTATGAGTGTTTTGGAAAAGCTCCCTGGCCGAGCCACACTTGCCTTAGTATAATGGGATCAACAAAGCTGCCAAGCTAATGGTAACTATTACTTAGTAGATACAGAACAGATAAAAATGATTAGTATACACAAGCCGGAATGGACCAAGCTATAACCAGCCACTACAAGACAGTCATCACATAACATATGACAATCAGTAACCATGGATACAATGTAGAGAAGATAAGAGCACACACACAACAGCTGCTCAAATTAATGATGTACTCACACAGGGCACTTGTACTGTGTCCAAGCATGATTGTCTACCCTCCCGAATCTACCACTGACCTGCACTCTGGAACCGAGTATGCTTTAGTTTGTCTCAGCATCTCAATCCTTTCTTTCTCACACTCATGCTTTCTCTTTCATGTACAGAAGCACTTTTGAAAAGTGCTCTCACAGAAGACAGTGAGGATCATGATTAATACAATTACATTTGGCAAGAGAGGAATTTTTTTAGGAACAGTGACACACTCTTCTCATGTCTTATAAATTTGGTAATTAGTTTACACTGCAATTTTCAGCGAGGCAGCTATAGTTGAGGAAGGGTTGAAGTTTGGTGCTTGGCTGTGGTAATTAATCACAGGTATACAAATGTCAGATATGGATTGTCTAGTGAGAGTTCAATTCAATTCAATTTTATTTACATAGCGCCAAATCACAACAAACAGTCACCTCAAGGTGCTTTATATTGTAAAGTTAAAACCATACACTAATTACAGAGAAAACCCATCCATCCATCCATCCATTTTCTTCCGCTTATCCGGGGCCGGGTCGCGGGGGCAGAAGCCTAAGCAGAGAAGCCCAAGCTTCCCTCTCCCCAGCCACCTCCTCCAGCTCATCCGGAGGGACCCCAAGGCGTTCCCAGGCCAGCCGAGATACATAATCTCTCCAGCGTGTCCTGGGTCTACCACGGGGCCTCTTCCCGGTGGGACATGCCCGGAACACCTCACCCAGGAGGCGGCCAGGAGGCATCCTAATCAGATGCCCGAGCCACCTCAACTGGCTCCTTTCGATGTGGAGGAGCAGCGGCTCTACTCTGAGCCCCTCCCGGATGGCCGCACTCCTCACCTTATCTCTAAGGGAGAGGCCAGCCACCCTTCGAAGGAAACTCATTTCTGCCGCTTGTATTCGCGATCTTATTCTTTCGGTCACTACCCAAAGCTCGTGACCATAGGTGAGGGTAGGAACGTAGATCGACCGGTAAATCGAGAGCTTCGCTTTTACGCTAAGCTCCCTCTTCACCACGACGGTGCAGAGAAAACCCAACAGTCAAAAAAAAAAACCCTACGAGCAAGCACTTGGCGACAGTGGGAAGGAAAAACTCCCTTTTAACAGGAAGAAATGTCCAGTGAGACCAGGTTTAGGAGGGCAGGTGAGAGTGAGGGAGACAGGACATTGCAGCATAACTAAGGGATGGTTCAAGGTCTCCTGATCCAGGCCTAACTACAAGCTTGATCAAAAAGAAGGTTTTAAGCCTAATCTTAAAAATAGAGAGGGTGTCTGTCTCCCGAATTCAAACTGGGAGCTGGTTCCACAGAAGAGGTGCCTGAAAGCTGAAGCCTCTGCTTCCCATTCTACTCTTACTATCCTAGGAACCACAAGTAAACCAGCAGTCTGAGAGTGAAGTGCTCTATTAGGGTGATGTGGTACTATGAGATCTTTAAAATAAGGTGGGGCCTGATTATTCAAGGCCTTGTATGTGAGGAGAGTGATTTTAAATTCTATTCTGGATTTAACAGGGAGCCAATGAAGGGAAGTCAATATGGGAGAAATATGCTCTCTCTTTCTAGTCCCTGTCAGTACTCTAGCTGCAGCATTTTGGATCAGCTGAAGGCTTTTCAGGGAGCTTTTAGGACAACCTGATTATGAATTACAATAGTCCAGCCTAGACATAATAAATGTGTAAATTAGCTTTTCAGCATCACGCTCAGACAAGATGTTTCTAATTTTAGAAATATTGAACAAATGCAAAAAAGCAGTCCTACATATTTGTGTAATATATGCACAAACGGACATATACTGGTTAAAAATGACTCCAAGATTCCTCACAATGTTACTGGAGGGCAAGGTAATGCCATCCAGAGTAAGTATCTGGTCAGACACCATGTTTCTAAGGTTTGTAGGGCCGAGTACAAGAACTTCATTTTTGTCTGAATTTAGATGCAGGAAATTAGAGGTTACCCAGGTCTTTAAGACATTCCTACAGTTTAACTAACTGATGTATATCATCTGGCTTCATGGACAGATAAAGCTGGGTATCATCTGCATAACAGTGAAAATGTATGCAATGCTTTCTTATAATACTGCCTAAGGGAAGTATGTATAGTGTACATATCACTGGTCCCAGCACAGAACCCTGTGGAACTTCATAATTAACTTTAGTGCGTGAAGAAGACTCTCCATTTACATGAACAAACTGGAGTCTATTAGATAAATATGATTTAAATCACTGTAGTGCAGTACCCATAATGCCTATAGCATGCTGTAATCTCTGTAATAAAATGTCATGGACAACAATATTGGATGCTGCACTAAGGTCTGGCAGGACAAGCACAAAGATGAGTCCACTGTCAGAGGCTGTAAGAAGATCATTTGTAATCTTCACTAATGCTGTTTCTGTACTGTGATGAATTCTGAAACCTGACTGAAACTCTTCAAATAAACCAATCTTCTGCAGATGATCAGTTAGCTGTTCATCTGCAGAAGAAGAGTCAAATGTTGTACATCTACTCTATCAAGATTTTTTTTAGATAAAAAGAAGGTTGGAGTTTGGCCTATAATTAGCTAAAACAGCTGGCTCAAGTGATGGCTTTTTAAGTAAAGGTTTGATTACTGCCAACCTAAAAGCCTTGGCATGTAGCCAACTAATAAAGATAGATTGATCATATTTAAGGTTGAAGCATTAATTTATGGTAGGACTGCTTTGAACAATTTTGTAGGAATGGGGTCTAATAGACATGTTGATGGCTTGGAGGAAGTAACTACTGAAGCTAACTCAGAAAGATCAATTGGAGAGAAAGAATCTGAATAAGTATAAGCAGTACTGAAAGTAGCTGTACAGAAAGGTACGTCTGTGAGATGGTCATGAATAATTTTATCTCTAATGGGTAAAATTTTATTTGTGAATAAATTCATGAAGTCATTACTAGTGAAAGTTACAGGAATACTCGGCTCAACAGAGCTCTGACTCTTGGTCAGCTTGGCTACAGTGCTGAAAAGAAACCTGGGGTTGTTCTTATTTTTTCAATCAGTGGCAAATAGGAAGATGTCCTAACTTTATGAAGGTTTTTTTTATTTATAGAGCAACAAACTCTTTTTCCGGGTTAAATGAAGATCTTCTAAATTAGTGAGACGCCATTTCCTCTCTATCTTATGGGTTATCTGCTTTAATTTTCAGTACGCATTTGTGGGTTATACCATTGAGTCAGGCACTTCTGATTTGAAGCTTTCTTTTTCAGAGAAGCCAGAGTATCCAGAGTCCTACGCAGTGAGGATGTGAAACTACTGACAGCTGCTCTGCACTGTTGGCACATGGCATTGAGGAGCATAATAATGGAGGAATTATATCCTTGAACTTAGTTACGGCACTTTCAGAAAGACGTCTACTGTAATAAAATGTATTTCCCACTGTTGTGTAATCCATTAAAGTAAATTTAAATGTTATTAAGAAATGATCAGACAAAAGAGGGTTTTCAGGGAATACTATTAAGTCTTCAGTTACTAACAAGGACTTAAAAGAGAGAGACCTAATGTTTATAATCCACATTTAACTCTTTCACTCTTGGTGTAGTTGAGGATGCTAAAATGTTCTTTCTTTGTGATTTTACACTTAAATTGTTTTTATGCTGGTTTGGTTTTGGTTTTGTTTGTTTTTTGGTGGTCTGGGAGCAGGTACCGCCTCTATGGGGATGGGGTTTTGGGGGGATAGCAGGAGGAGAGAAGCTGAAGAGGTGTGTAAGACTGCTTCCTGGTTTCAACCCTAGGTAGTCACATTTTGGAAGGTATAATAAATTGCAAAATAAAACTCAAAATTGCAAAACAACAATAAACAGAGAATCTATTTTCATAACCAGTTATCCAGTTCAGGGTCATGGGGAGTACTGGAGCCTATCTTGGCTGTCACAGGGTAAGAGATGGGGTAAACCCTGGACAGGTTGCCAATCTATCAGATTAAATCAGGTGTTTTATTTATTTTATATTTCTGCAAACAGGTTCAAGGTTAATTCCATTTTCAATTCAAATTTATTTATAAAGTATGAAATACTCAACAACAATCTCCTCAGGTCACTATGTTTTGCAAGGTAAAGAACCTATAATATTACAGGAAAGGCCAAACAATCAGACAAGCTCTGATGAGCTAACACTTGGCAAGTGTAGGAAAGAACTCCCTTTGAACAAAAAGAGACCTCTCGCAGATCCACTCTCCCTGAGCCTGGTTCCGCCAGAGGTCCCTTTTATCAAGAAGAGACCTCTGGCCGAACCAGGCTCAGGGAGGGACAGCAATCTGCCCTGACCTGTTGGGGGTAAGGGGAAAGAGAAGAGAAAAGCAAGAGCATAGGGACAAAAGGACAAAACAAAAACTGTGGGTGTTATGGTCCCTAAAGTAATGGCTCAAAGGAACCCAACATGCCACAAACAGCTGACACTCAACAAGCTTTTAATAATGAAATCATGGTTACTCAAAAACAGACAGACAGAATCGAAAGAGATGGGAGCCGTGGCGAACACAAAAAAGGAAGAAGACCATGAACCAACCATCCAATGGGCAGTCAGATTCAGGCTTCTCCTCTAAACTGCAGAACCCCAGGCTCCACCTTCTCTAGGTTTATATCATGCTGCAATCCATCAGCAACCAATCAGAGCTGGGGACAAACCAGAAAAGTGAGAGAGCAGGTTAATGAGGGTGACAATAAGTCAATAAGAGAATAACTGGACCAACACCCTGAGGTTGTGTGTAACACCTCCACCCCCAAATGTTGAATAGTGGGAAGACACAACCAGAATTCAACACCGTGAAAAAATGCACTGTAAAAAGAATGCCCAATGCATCAGCCCCTGGTTCAAATTATGCATTTGATTAACAAAAAACAGAGGGTTGGGATCCATGTACACCATATTTAGAGGGTGGAAGTAGCCTAAGTAAACCTCAAAGTGCTTCGGGGCCAAAATCAATGTGAGAATCTCCTTTTCAATAGTGGAATAAACCTTCTGGTGATGACTGAATTTTTTGAGAAATAGCACACAGGATGCTCCACCCCATCAGAGCTGTCTTGCAAGAGAACAGCACCCGCTCCTGTATCACTTGCATCAATGGCCATTTTGAAAGCCAGCGCAAATGATAGCACAGTGAGAATGGGTGCGCAAGTGAGGAGGGTTTTATTACTGTCAAATACATGTTGGCAAAGGGGAGACCAGGTGAATTTCACTTTGGGACTCAAAAAGTCAGTGAGTGGAGTGGCGACAACAGAAAGGTTTTTACAGAAAATCCTGTAATAACCCACCATTCCTAAGAAGTGCTACAACTCATGCCTGGATGAGGGAACTGGGAACGTCACAATAGCCTTCATTTTTGAGTGGATGGGCTTTTCTTCCGCCCACAATTTTCAGCAGTTGCACCATCATGGCTTGCCCTAAGTCACACTTAGACAAGTTAATGGTCAAGTTTGTGCCTGCCAGCCACTCAAACACCGCTCTCAACCATTCAACATGCTCATTCCAAGAACCCGAGTAAATCACAATATCATCCAAATAGGCCTCATAGCCTGGCACCCCGGCCAAAACAAGGTTGACCGGCCATTGAAAGGTGGCGGGTACTTTGCGCACTCCAAAAAGGCATGTGTGTGTGTGTGGGGGTGGGGGGGGGGGGTCCAAGGGCACCTGCCAATAGCCTTTCAGAAGGTCCAGCTTATTCACAAAAGCTGCAGAACCCACACAATCCTCCATTCGTGGAAGAGGGTAAAAGTCTGGCTTGGTGACACTGTTAACCTTCCTGTACAAAAACGGTCAGACCCATCAGACTTATCGGCCAGTAGACAGGGCAAACTCCATGCTACAGCTAGGTTCCGCAATACCGTGCATCAGCATATAGTCACCCTGCTTCTGTAAGTGCTGTCCCTTTTCTGGGTTCACTCTGTAGGGATGTTGCTTTATTGGGCATGCATCCCCCACATCAATATTGTGCTGTAACACATGAGTGTTACATGGCATGTCCAAGAACAGAGATTGGTGTGCCTTTATGAGGCCGATCAAGTCCTTTTGGTGCAACTCACTCAAATGCATAAAATATGAGTCAAGCCCCACCAGGAAAGCAGAATTCTGCAAGCGACCCTGCATCATTGCCACAGACGGTCCCTCGATATCACTCATTTCATCACCAGCCTACACAGATGACGCAGAGGACACACAAGGACCACAACCCGTTACAGGCACAGTGGAAACATCGGTACCGGACGTGCACATGGGACAACATCAAAGCAGCTTTTACTCCACTGACCGAGCTCTAACCAGGCAAAACTTTTTCCCGCTCATAATATGGTTTCATTAGATTTTGTGACATGTTCTGCTGTGTCGGGTTCAGTCCAGGGTGGCAATGATGTAATCAGTGTCACTACCTTTCTTCTCTACAAGGTATGGGCCACTATAACGCATCTGCAGACTGGCACTGGGAATGGGCAAGAAAACTAACACCCTATCACCTGGTTGATACTGTCTAGTTTTGGCTTTTCTATCAAACCAACCCTTCATTTTTTTCTGTACCACGGCCAGATTTTGTTTTGCAATCTTGTAGGCCCTGTGAATCCAAAAACAGAAAGCACTGACATAATCCAGGACATTTTGTGATTCATCATCTCTGAGCCATTTTGCGTGCAGCAGCTTCAAAGGTCCACACACACCAGTGTTGTAGTCAAGACCACCTAACCCAAGACCAAGTCAAGACCAAGGCCAGAGTGTATCGAGACCGAGACAAGACCAAGACTTTTAGGGTCCAAGACCAAGACTGAGGGAGGGCGAGACCGAGTCAAGACCAAGGCCAGTGCCCCACGCTACATGACACAATAAAATGTGAAACATGATCACTTGACTGGTCTTGAAATAAAATCCTTGGTCCTCAATGACCAATCTTGTCTTGGACTCGACCGAGACCATCAAAAAGTGGTCTTGAGACCGGTCTCGAATACTACAACATTAACACATGCTATAGCAAACACAAGCTTAGCTGGACTGAAACCAAGTGAACATCAAACAATGAATATCCTATCCCAGTCTTTATCAAACTCAAGGCAATACACTTGGAGTATGGTTTTGAGTGTTTGATGAAACCTATCCAATGTGCTCTGGCTCTCGGGTTGGCATGCACTGGAATAACAGTGAGAGATGTTTAGGTGCTGAAGAGCCTGCTTGAAGACCCAGGACATAAAGTTGGTGCCTTGATCTGTCTCTATCTCCTTCAGCAGGCACTGAAGGTGATACTAAGGTGTTCCCAGGCCAAGAGACATAATCTCTCCAGCATGTCCTATGTCTACCCCGGGGCCTGCTCCCAGTAGGAGCCGGACAGAATACTGACAGACGGTGAGTATTCTGGAGTCTATACCCAATGTCTTAAGCTGCCATAGGAAGAAGAGTAGCTGTCTCAGATCCTTATTGATGTTTATCCCTAATAATTTGAAGGCCCCTCACCTATTTGGATTTCCATCCATCCATTCTCTTCCGCTTATCCTGTTCAGGGTTATGCGGGGGAGGCTGGAGCCTATCCCAGCTGACATAGGGCGGGGAGAACAAGCAAACTCCACACACTCCCCACTCCAAGGTGGAATCAGACCCAGACCTTCTAGATGTCATTCTAACTGTGAGGCAGTGCTAACCACCACGCCACTGTGCTGCCCCCTATTTGGACTTGAAGCCTGTAAACTGTATATTTTTTGTTTTAAAAATACTTTTGTCTTTCTTTGAGAATACCCCTGCAAAAGAGAACAATCCTCACAAAGTAATTAAATTCTCCAAACTAAAATCTGAAGCAGGATATAGTGGAAATTAAAATACTATGTTCTACATTATGCAAACAGTGTACACTGAGGGAAACTAACATGCTTGACACTCAGATGGGGCCAATTTGAATAATTCTAACCAGCATTTCTTCAGCTGATTCAGTAGTTCTATGGTGCACAGTGTAAGTCAAAAACATGCGCATTCTTTTGGTCATACAGAACATTTAGTTATATGCATTTATGTTTCCTGATATTTATTTACAATGAACTGAAGTAGTCATTGTCTATTCTGAACAAATGGAATTTCAACTGGTTCTCAGAGGAGACTGTTAAAAATCTGAAGCCTAATACTTCCCTCAGCACTTAACTGTGATTTACTTGTAATGTTTTAGTATTCAGGGGGTTAACGCCAGTGTTATTTAATGTTCCCATCTCCATGCAAGGTCTGCGATTGTGCATAATTAGGCAACTGACAGCAGCAGATAGCAGCAGTGATAAATCTAGGTGAGAAGATGTTTATTAACCTCATATGATGAAAAACTGACAGTTTTCTGTGGGGTTGTATTATTTTTTACTCTTTAAACTTCAGATTAGGCACACATCAGAAGCTTGATATGTATGTCCAAGAGCAGGTAGTGGAGCAGCAGACCTGAAGAGACTATTGCCTTCTATCACCTGGGGAAAACCATCTACCTTATTTTCATTTCCAATGACTAGTGTTAGAGGAGGAAGGCAGGACTTCAGGGAAACAAGAGGCTTAATTGGCTGAGCTGATGGCAACACACTTAAAGTTAGAAGTGCATGAGGCATAGATCGCAGACCTGGGCCAGTTCCCAGGTGAGGGCTCTGCTAGAGGCGCTTTATAAGTCTCAGAGCAATTTGCTGTGAATGAAGAGAGGAATATAAAGAGGGAGCAAGAGGAAGATTGGGATACAAAGAGAAATTATGCATAAAAACTGGTGTACCATGTTCTCTGTCATCTGTTTGCCTGCAACTTCTACCCACGTCTTTTAATTTTGTTTTCCTGTCATATCCTATATCCAAACTACCAAATACAAGTTAATTAGGCCAAGACAGTTCCTCAGTATTGCAAACTTTATGCAGGCTCAAACAGGCCGTCTTTCTTTCTTTCTTCCTTCCTTCGTTCCTTCCTTCCTTCCTTCCTTCCTTCCTTGGTATGTTGCCTTGTACTGTAACCTTAGGGCGAAAGCTGCCCTGGAACACTTGATATATACCACCTTCCAGTCATGCTTGATGTTGCAATGCTTTACAGTACATGAACTGTACATTGTTACAGTTAATGAATGCTGTTCCGCCTGTTGTCCTTATGCTTGCAGTTTTTTCTTAGTCTAAATTAGCATTTGTTTTCTTTCCCTGTGTATACAAGAAAAGAAAATGACAAATCCTATTAAAAAAGTAATGAGAATTTTTTTATTTTTTTATTTTTATGGTTAGGGTGCTTCAGGAATGTCACTAATGTAGGGGGAATCATTTAATGCTTATCTTTATTATAGATTTTTGCCACAACTATATGTTGATGTTTTTATGCCATCCATCCATCTTCTGCCATTTGTCCATATCCTAGTCTAAGTCACAGAAGTAGAAATCTAAGCCTAGACCTCCTTCTCCCCAGCCATCTCCTTTAGCTCTTTTTGTAGAACACTGAGGCATTACCAAGCCAGCCAACAGATATAATCTCTCCATCATGCCCTGGTCTACCCCAGAGTCTCCTCCCAGTTGCACATGCCCAAAACACTTAATCCAGCAAGAAGACATTCTATTTAGATGACTGAATCCCTCAGCTGACACCTTTAGATGCAGTGGAGTAACAGCTCGCCTCTAAGCTCCTCTGTCTATATTTAACTGAGACCCCAGATACCGTTTGGAGAAAAAAAACTTTTTCTTATTGACAGCTATGATAGCTTTTTTTCAAAAAAAAAAAAAAAAAAGTCATCCAGGCTCAGGTCCTGGGAACTTGAGGCATCTGCACAGTATCTTAGCTTTTCCTGGGACTGCGCTCTTCGGACAGAACTCTCAGGTGTCCTTCCCGGAATCTGCTGGAGCAACTCTCCCAGTTTGGGGCTCATTGCCCCAAGTGTTCCAATTACCTTCACCCCAAGTGTTACCGGTTACCTTCACCTTCCACATCCTCTCTATCTCATCTCTCATTATTTCTCCAGGTTCCTTGTGAGATGACATACACATGGGTGACCATGGGTGACAGTGTAAGGCTTGAGAGTTCGAGAGTTTTACAACTTCCTTAAAAGCTTGACAACTCCACCCTGGGAATTTCATCCAGGAAATTTCACCCAGGAAATCTGTTGTTCAAAAGAATTTGCACCAATTACCAAAAAGGCATTCAGGTTTGTTATACTTCAGACATATTTCAAGTCCTAAAAAAAAAACAAACCAATCATATGTATGTTGTTGATCAACTCAGGGCAGCGGTTTACCGTTGGGGTATGGGATGCCTGAGGAGAAGGCCAAAAGAATCACCAACTCACAGGTGCATTTTGTCCCCTACACACACATGCACGCATATACACAAACAATAAAGTGCAACTCAAACCAAAACAATACATAAATGGCCACTTCACACAGTAGCAGATCCCACCACCCTTGGCACCCAGTCACCTCCCCTCCTGAAAAAAAGAAGCAAAATTCTTACTGTATCCAAAACATAACACTCAAATATATTGTGTAGTTAACCCTGCTGCAGAATACACTGGCAATCTGCAGCTAACAAAAGCCTCCTTTCAGTGGGGTAACACACACCAAAAAAAGAAAAAATCTAAGTCAGTTATGCATAAAACTAATGCCCAGCCAGTTACCGATATGGGAACGCTCTCTTTTCTACCTTCAGACGTGACCCAGAAAGTTAACACAAGAGCAATAAAAAGATCACTTTTAAAAAAGGGAAGTCAGTGCAGCAGTTCTTCTGCAATGTAGTAGCAGTGGTGGCGATCAGCCACCTACCTAGGTGGCCGATTGGTTGTGATTTGGCACTATACGGCAGCTGCACTGAGGCAGACAGGGTCCGGCTTCAGAGGGTAGTCAAGACAGCACAAAGAATCGTTGGCTGCCCTCTCCCCTCCCTGATGGACATCTACACCTCCCGCTGCATCAGCAGAGCCAGGAACATCATCAAGGACAGCTCACACCCTGGCTTTGACCTGTTTGCCCTGCTGCCCTCTGGCAGGCGCTACAGGTGCATCAAAGCCAGAACAAACAGACTCAAGAACAGTTTCTTCGCCAGAGCAATCACCACCCTGAACTCACACACTCACCCACCGTAACTGTGCAACACCCACATCTCTGTGCAATATTATTCATACTGAACAATATCTATCACTCCTATATTGTGTACAATCCAGTATTCATTCACTAGTGCAATATTCATTCACCAAGTGCAATATTCATCATCTTCATTATTATATGTATACATGCATTTACTTTCTTACAATGTACAGATGCACCAATGTAGGTATGTATGTATATATTTTTATACATTCTATTTTTTGTATATTTTACACATTGTTTATTTTCTGTATATCTCTTGATCATATTGATTATACTAGATTATAATATTTTTATAATATTTTTATTTTCATTTTAGAGAGTTTGATTTTCTGTTACATGGCACTGAACAGGAGTGGCCCTCCAATCTCATTGTACATCCTGTATAATGACAATAAAGGCATTCTATTCTATTCTATTCTATTCTATTCTATTCTATTCTATTCTATTCTATATAAATAGAATTGAATTGAACTGGGGTCTTGCCTTGTATGGTAGACCCTAACCTCTGTCAATCTTATGCTTAGAGTTTGTTCTTGTGCTGCCATGATTAGTGCCTCTGTGCTATCCTTTAGCCCTGCTTTGTTCAACCATTGGCAGGATTTGTCAATATCGGCAACCTCTTCTATCTGCCAATGGTACATGCCATGCAGGGGCCTGTCATTCCATGATGGTTCCTGTGCTTTCTCCTTTCTTGGGTTTCTGCTGTCTGACATATTCTCTTCATGGTTCCCATTTGCCTGTGGGATTCCAAGGTACTTGCAGCTGTCCTCAATGTCTGCAATGTTGCTTTCTGGTAGTGCAATCCCCTCAGTTCTGACTACCTTCCCTCTTTTTCTTACATCTGACTACACTTCTGACATCTGACTCCAGTCCAAATGACATTCTGCTGTCATCCCACACTTCATCGTTATTTGTGCAATTAGATTCAAGTTGGCCTCTAGTGTTGCTCTCCACATTGCCATTGAGTTTCTGATGAAGGCTCTTAAAGTCCTGTTGATCTTGTACAGTTCTAGGCATTCCAGTATCCATGTGTGTGGCATCAAGTCATAGGCTTTCTTGTAATCAATCCAGGCAGTGCACAGGTTGGTCAGTCTAGTCTTACAGTCTAGAGTGACTGCTCTATCTAAAGCTAGCTACTGTTTTGCTCCCCTGGTATCTCTGTCAAATCCTTTCTGGGCCCCTTGTGTATTAAGCCATGTGCCTGTTCATCGATCACTGGTTTCAGTGATGGTCAAAGTAGAAATTGTCTATACTGCTGCATTTGCGTCTTGTAGTAGAAGAGTGTCATCTTCTAGTAGACTTTCAGAGGGTACTTCACGTAGTCTTGGTAATCGGCCTTGAGGGGTCCAGGTTTCCACCTTAGCTATGATCTTATCTTTAAGGTCAGCTGCTCTGGCATTCAATGCACCAGTTGGTATTGAGGCTTGGTACCCAATCTCGGAGTGTGGGGATGATGATATCTCCTCCCTGACCTCTCTACCTTGCCATAGCATTTGTGCTATACCTCATCAATCTCTAGTTGCAATAGCAGATATATATATATATATATATATATATATATATTATGGAATGTCATTTAGGAAATATAATATATATATATATATTAAAATGAGAATCTGAATATATAGAATGAAACTTGAATATATACAATGAACTCTGAATATATTGAATGAAAGTCTGAATATATGGAACGAAACTTGAATATATTGAATGAAAGTCTGAATATATTGAATGAAAGTCTGAATATATTGAATGAAAACTGACGTCACGGAAGCTCTTGCGCCATCTAGTGTTTTCGTTACGTAAAGCACATTATGTCGCTACAAGAAATGGCACTATGAGTCAATCTGCAGGGAATTTAGTGGCAGAAATCCCAAATAATGAGTAGCTAATTAACACCCTGGCAAATGCATGAACTGGCCAACATAATGCTAGCAGCAGTGTTCCTAATCATACTACTGATGAAGAGTTTTATTCAGTGAATCTCTCAGGTCAGACAGCTCCTGCGTATCAAGCTAACAATAAGCAGAACATGGCTTCCACATCCACATCTCAGATTCTAGACGGCGCCTGTTGTTGTGGAGGGTGCCTGTGCATGTTCTGCGTAATGTTAGCTTGCATGCAGGAGCTGTCTGACCTGAGAGGTTCGCTGCATTTGGTCTTCCACGATGAAACAGTGAAGATGAACTGCAGATTGACTCATAGTGCCGCTTCTTGTAGCGATATTATGCGCTTTACGTAACGAAAACACTAGATGGCGCTTCCGTGACCACAGCTTTAATTCAATATATTCAGACTTTCATTCAATATATTCAGACTTTCATTCAATATATTCAGAGTTCATTCTATATATTCAGAGTTCATTCAATATATTCAGAGTTCATTCAATATATTCAGAGTTCATTCTATATATTCAGACTTTCATTCAATATATTCAGACTTTCATTCAATATATTCAGAGTTCATTAAATATATTCAAGTTTCATTCCATATATTCAGACTTTCATTCAATATATTCAGACTCTCATTTTAATATATATATATAATATTTCCTAAACGGCATTCCATAATATGTATATATATATATATATATATATATATATATATATATATATATATATATATAATATACAGTGCCTTGCGAAAGTATTCGGCCCCCTTGAACTTTTCAACCTTTTGCCACATTTCAGGCTTCAAACATAAAGATATAAAATTGTAATTTTTTGTGAAGAATCAACAACAAGTGGGACACAATTGTGAAGTGGAATGAAATTTATTGGATGTGTCAAACTTTTTTAACAAATAAAAAACTGAAAAGTGGGGCGTGCAATATTAATTGGCCCGTTTACTTTCAGTGCAGCAAACTCACTCCAGAGTTCAGTGAGGATCTCTGAATGATCCAATGTTGTCCCAAATGACTGATGATGATAAATAGAATCCACCTGTGTGTAATCAAGTCTCCGTATAAATGCACCTGCTCTGTGATAGTCTCAGGGTTCTTTTCAAAGCGCAGAGAGCTTCATGAAGACCAAGGAACACACCAGGCAGGTCCAAGATACTGTTGTGGAGAAGTTCAAAGCTGGATTTGGATACAAAAAGATTTCCCAAGCTTTAAACATCTCAAGGAGCACTGTGCAAGCAATCATATTGAAATGGAAGGAGTATCAGACCACTGCAAATCTACCAAGACCCGGCCGTCCCTCTAAACTTTCATCTCAAACGAGGAGAAGACTGATCAGAGATGCAGCCAAGAGGCCCATGATCACTCTGGATGAACTGCAGAGATCTACAGCTGAGGTGGGAAAGTCTGTCCATAGGACAACAATCAGTCATACACTGCACAAATCTGGCCTTTATGGAAGAGTGGCAAGAAGAAAGCCATTTCTCAAAGATATCCATAAAAAGTCTGATTTAAAGTTTGCCACAAGCCACCTGGGAGACACACCAAACATGTGGAAGAAGGTGCTCTGGTCAGATGAAACCAAAATCGAACTGTTTGGCCACAGTGCAAGACGATATGTTTGGCGTAAAAGCAACACATCTCATCACCCTGAACACAACATCCCCACTGTCAAACGTGGTGGTAGCAGCATCATGGTTTGGGCCTGCTTTTCATCAGCAGGGACAGGGAAGATGGTCAAAATTGATGGGAAGATGGATGGGGCTAAATACAGGACCAAACCTGTTGTAGTCTGCAACAGACCTGAGACTGGGACGGAGATTTATCTTCCAACAAGACAATGATCCAAAACATAAAGCCAAATCTACAATGGAATGGTTCACAAATAAACGTATCCAGGTGTTGGAATGGCCAAGTCAAAGTCCAGACCTGAATCCAATCGAGAATCTGTGGAAAGAGCTGAAGACTGCTGTTCACAAACGCTCTCCATCCAACCTCACTGAGCTCGAGCTGCTTTGCAAGGAAGAATGGGCAAGAATTTCAGTCTCTCGATGTGCAAAACTGATAGAGACATACACCAAGTGACTTGCAGCTGTAAATGCAGCAAAAGGTGGCACTACAAAGTTTTAACGCAAGGGGGCCGAATAATACTGCATGCCCCACTTTTCAGTTTTTTATTTGTTACAAAAGTTTGACACATCCAATAAATTTCATTCCACTTCACGATTGTGTCCCACTTGTTGATTCTTCACAAAAAATTAAAATTTTATATCTTTATGTTTGAAGACTGAAATGTGGCAAAAGGTTGAAAAGTTCAAGGGGGCCGAATACTTTCGCAAGGCACTGTAAATATACAGATGCAGCCACCGAAAATGGCCGGCCGATCCGTGACGCGACCTTGGCCGGTCCTTGGCCGATTCGTGGCCGAACCTTGGCCTAAACGCGATCCCCCGCTAATGACGTAGGAATTCCGGCCACTGGTGGGAACGCCCCTAAGCAGCATTTGGGGAAAATGGTGGTAATGTCTTGTTGATCCACCAGGAGGAGCAGTAATAGTGGAAGCGCATTCATTTACAGCCCGCTGTATACTGTACCAAGGATCCTCACATCATTGAACTGTAATTGTAAGCGGAACTGTCCATTAAAAACAATAGAAAGATGAGAGTAAAGCGGTCATTATAGTGGAGCGGTGAGTATTGTCTGGAGGGACGGGCTGGGCTTGAAGTTCAGCCCGGGACCTCGGACAGGCTCTGAGCGCTGCACCGCCAGCGAAACTGGGTAAAAAAATAATTAAAATAATTCTGATCACCAGCTGGTTTGGCCTGGGAATGACCTGGGAAGCCTAATCCTCTCATCAGTGTCACATTGTTCTTCCAAGTCTTCACAATGTTAAGCTTTTTGTTTGTTTATATTTTCCCTTTTATTTTATAATCAAAACTGCGACCAAAATGACTCCTTCCCAAACTAATAATACCGGCAGTCGTTATTGTATGCTGAGCTAGGGTTAGGGTTAGTAATTGCATAATAAGTGGATTAATATTTACTTCTTTGACTCTCCTCCACCTGCTTCATCAAACCTCAGCAGTAACATGTATGAAGGCAGCAGCTGACACAGTAACAGTGAGCGCAGCACACTGTGCAGTCTAAACTCTGCTCTGATTAATTATATGAATGTACAGCGAGTCAATCAGGATTGTGAAACGTCAGCTGCAGAGTCTCCATCATCAGAGCCCTGCCCGGTTCATTTTCCATTTTATAAACAATACTTTAGAGGTTTTAGTGAAGTCACACTGTGACAGTGACGTGCATTAGTGTGTGTGTGTCATCAGTGGCTATAAAAGGCCTTTTCTTAAAGGATAAAGTGGTGTTTGAGCCACAGTTACGACGGAGCGGCGGCTCTTTGAAATGGGACGCAGCCTTCCTGCGGCAGACAGCTAGCAGCAGGAACCGGACGCGCCAGGTTAGCCTAAGAAGCTGCTGAGGCGTCCGTGACAACCACCATAGAAACAGCCTTTTAAGACCGTTTTAAAAACATCCTCAGAGTTCAAACGAGCAAAAATATATGATTTGAAACAGTTACAGCTGCAGAGCTGTGGCGGCTTCTTTAAACGTTGTTTACATAGATGATCATGAATGATACGATGTAGCTAGCAGTGTAGCTAGCAGTGAATGAGGTGACGTCATTGTGTGCGCATTTCACAGCTGTCTGTCTCAGTCTGTTGTTGATATTACTCCAATTAACATGTGTTTACTTTCTCTGGACCATCTCAGGTCCACCGTTACAATTTCAGCCTACAAAATGATTTAAATATGAACACACACTCTAACATCAGTGCGCTTTATGAAGTCCAATCCTTAAAATAAATATTATGTTTGTAAACATTCATGTCTCTGAAATAAGTACAGCTGTTCATGTTTGTCATTACCATTTTATTTGTTTAGAGAATTGTGAACTTCACATTGTGTATCTAATCAGAGTCTCAGCAACCTTCAGTCAGAGACTGAGACTGGATCACAGCTTTAACCTCTGCAGAGTCACAGACAGACACAAACCTTCCAAATCACACACAAGCAGCCCAGTCTCATCATTTTTGGATGCCTCTACGGTACACTACACTGTGATCAATATATTAAAAATTATAAATGAAAAGATAACATTCACATAAAGCTGTTTGAAAGTAAAATTAATAGGTACTTTCCAATAATATTTTTAAGGATCTCTGTCAGAGACCAGACAGAGCCATGACTCTCAAGAACCAGAGACTGAAATATGGAAAGAAAAAAAAATCCCTATGAGAAATAAATGTGCAACAGTAAATATTTTGTCCAGTGGAAAATAAACGTTTTGAATCAAAAGCTTCGGATATCATCAAACCAGAAAAATAGAACTCATTTTTTTCTTTAATAACACACCTTAGCATGTAGTAATGTGACACATTTCCAAACAACAATACATAGATTTTATTCAATGTTTTGATTGTGGCAGTGAAAACACATGTTGCTGTGCACTGAGACCATGAAGCCCACTTCTCTGAAGCAGCTTCTTCTTCTTCTTGGCATCAAAACAGAGGTGGGAGAAATCTACCAAAAGGAGAAAGAACATCTGAGGTGAAACCAGTCAGGACAAATGATTAAATTATATATAGTAGTTCAATACAGCCTCTCAGGTAGCTTTGTGTTGATTTCAGCTCACTGATCCTGTCTGTGGACCCGTGGTTTTTATGTTTGTAACCATTTAACTTCCATTCATCTATTTAACTCAGGGAGGAGAAATGTCAGGTTGGTGCAGGCTGGTGAGTTTAGGAGGGAGGTGCGTTTGGTTCTCTGTTGTCATTATCTGAAAGATTTGGTTCACCCTGTGGCTGGGCTGTATCTGGGGTTACGTTGGACCTGTCACACTTAGCAAGTTTCCCAGGTTGGTGTTTATGGTTTAGAACTTCTAGCTCTGGAGCAGCATCTGTGGCTGTGTAGGGTCCCGTTGGTTTTTGCTGTTTCTCCAGATCTGCGTTGGAAATTAGGTTATTGATCTCAGTGCATTCCTAAACAGGCTGAACAAGGTTATATATCGTCACCCTCCTAAAAAAATGGTCAAAGACATTTTTTAAATTTTATTTTTGTCCAAATTAAATTTTCAACATTCAGTTCAGTTTTTTGTGTTTTCTGAAAAGCCTGAAAAAAATCAAGGGAGGGTGACGACATGTTTCATGGCTAAATAACATAACTGCTGCAGTCTGATGGTGATAGCAAGATCTGAAGCAGTGGGTGACGAGGAAGAGGAGGAATACAACAATTTGAAGAGATCCCTCAGTCTACAGTCAGCACAACGGCTACATTAGTGGCTGTTTGAGTTTCCTTCCATCTGCTGTGAACCTGAAGCACGGAGAACACAAAACATCTCTTCAAAATCTGGGATCTCAATTACAAATATGTTCTTATTAAAGGTGAAATATGTGTTGTGACCTGGCTTTTTATACACCTGGCGACCCTGGGTCATCAGTGGTAACCCATCCCCACCCCCACACCCATCCCACACACATTCCGATCTACTGGCCCCGTGTACATAACAAAAGGTGGCCTAATGAGATGTAAACTGCCATTTGGAGGCGCTTGGTAGAAAAAGGAGTAGTGTGAAAATGCTGGTAGTTCTAGTGGTCCAAGTTGTTCACCCACTCTACTCTAAGTCTCAGAGTGGGCTTGGTTTGTGGCCTGAACTTGAGTTCAAGCTTCTCCAAACTCCACTGGTGTTGCTCTGCTGTAGCTGGTCCTCCATCTTCTTTCTGTAGGTGTTTTTTCCATCCCTGATTTTCCTTCTGTGATCCTTCTGCACAGCTCTCAGCTCCTCCTTATTTCCTGATCTAAAGGCTCTCTTCTTCTCCTTCAGGAGAGCCTTTGTTTCAGAGCCACAGTTATGTACAACAAGTAATACTCAAGTGAATGTTAAACATGTATTAAAAGAAAAATGATTCAGCTCAGCTCACAAGAAACTGCTGGATACTATTCTGGAAATGCCTAATGAATACAAGGCCACTGTGAGCAATGACAAACCTTTAAACATGATAATCAAAAAGTACACATTAAGTATCATTGCTCACCTTTATTTATGAGAATGTCACTTCTCAAAATGATTGCATGCTGTCAGCTCTCATGGGTGAAGTTTGGCTTTGAGGGTTGGAGAAGAAGCTTTCCAGCACCTTTGGATTTCCAATTCAGTTCTGAAAGAGCAAAGACACAAACTACAATGATGTATGAACTGGACATGTTTGATTGTTGCTGCAGCACAAAACAGGTTTATAAACTGGTAGCTGATATAGCCTGAATATTAAAGATGAACCTCCTCTTCCACAAAAATGCCAAAAATTACTGATTCATTAATATGTAAAACATATTAATGAATCAGTAACAAAATTATGGTGTTGAAAGTAAGTAGCCTGATGCTTCTAGATTAGTGATTCCAAAGCAGGCTGAGTCAAAACCTGAGATGGAGACTGGGTTTGTTTAAAGCTGAGGACAGTGAATCAGTCCCTGCTCACTGACAGGATTCCCAGAGTCTGGAAGCTAATACACTGTAAGTAATACACTGTAATACACTGTAAGTTTCAGCTCATTGTCAGGTGCTGGCAGGTTTCATGGATCCTCAGGTTTGTCACAGAGGATTAAAGGCAGCCAGACTTTCAGTTTTATGTGTATAGCGCCAAATCACAACAGTCACCTCAAGGCTCTTTCCACAGAAGAGCTGAAGGCTCTGCATCCCATTCTACTCTTAAGTATCATAGGAACCACAAGTAAGCCAGCAGTCTGAAGTATAAACAGACTGCTCTTTGTTTATATAGTGAATATAAGAAACTTGCTAATATAAGGTTTGTTTACAGTGAATATAAAGAAATCACGGGAACCTCCCCAGCAGTCTAGGCCTATAGCAGCATAACTAAGAGAGGCTTCAGGGTCACCTGATCCAGCAACTGTGTTCAGACCAGTATCATTTTATTTTACATTGTGATAAGCCTGGGTCAGTTCAATGCAGATTAAACGAAGCACTGTACTCGCAGATATTGAATATGGATGCACTGAAGCTCATCAGGATATTTATTTGGAATCTGTGGCTGAAAATAATCATTTTACTTAACTAGCAAGTCCAGAAGCTCATATTTCTGTCATAACATTGTTTAAATAGTGAACGCTTTCCTACGATATCCGCTAACATTTGCACAGAAAATTTAAGCTAGCGTCTCAAAGACGGCAAAACCCGCAATAATCTCTACAAATGCATCTCAGAGTTGGGATATCAGCGCTCTCTTACACCACATTAATCTAATTTCAAGTGCTTATTGAACTCACTGCCTTAATAATATCACTATATAAACGCTGTCCATTGAAATCCTCTTACCTGAACACTGCAGCATCCGCCGGAAGTCAGCGAGCATGGCTTCTGTAGTCCTTCTTCTGTAGTCCTTCATCCGTCTGTCAGTGATCCTCCGTTAGAACGATAACTACCTTCTCGACTGACTACGAGGTGCAGACGGCCCTTGCTGGCCCATATCTACAGGCCTGAAAACCGCTAATAAAGTCAGTAATTACCTGATAACACCCGAAGCAGGTGAACTAATGCAATTTACCTGGACAGCAACGGGAATACGCGTGACCATGGTTACGGCCGATGGGGTGATGGGTACTGTAGTTCATTTATTTATTCATCGTTGGTTCATGGATTTAACACAGAGGAAAAACGGCTTCAGACCACGGAACTCACAGAAAAAATTGGACACCGAATATAGCACTAACCATAAACACGTAAATATAAATTTAGACCTAAAAAGCCCCACAAATGTCATCGTTACAACCATAAGCAGCACCCCACATTAAATGAAACAAGGAGAAATTCATGTCAAAAGGAAAAGTGGCGCTTAAGGATCGCAATTAAAGGCATAATTCAGCTTCTGAGCTTCCAGTTCAAAAGAAAAGGGGGGAAAAAAGGGGGACAGGGGCAAAAAAAAAAAAAAACTATACTGCAGCTTAGAAGCCGTGCTCAGAGGCACGAACTTTATCCCACTGCATTTACGGCAGGTTAGAAGTCGTGCCGAGTAACACGAAAAAAAGAGGGAATTCGTGTTCATGAGCACGAATCAATAGATTAAATTTCGTGACTACTGCACGAACTGCCGTGAGACCGGGTTGGCTCAGCGCAGCACCGCTTCTTTTTTAACCTACTGTATTTATTTACTTATTTAGTTAAAAGATGAAGTGAAACAAAGGAATCTTTTGGTGATTCGCAATGGAAATGTGTGAAAGGTCATACTGACAAAAATTTTAGGCATCTATTTTAGGTTTTCAAAACTTGATACTTCACCAAAACTTTTTTGAATCACAGAACTCAACGTTTTTGTTAAGAAGGCGCCACCTTTTGGTGACAGTCTACAATTGAGGGAAAGGGGTGTGTTCATGCTGGAAAGTAGATACGCCCAGGAGAAGGAGGGGGACTTCCAGCCCGACGACAGCCGGACGTCGGCCAGCTGGGAGCTGGACTTCAGCTGGCCGACGTCTGGCTGGATGCGGCAACATTAGGTGGCTGCATCTGTAAGTTTGGACATACTCACCCATTCATATGAATGGGTGATATGACCATATATATACACACAGCAAACCTGGCAACGTCACGTATTGATGTGCCATCCCGGAGGAGCTGGACTACCTGTGCAACCACTGTAGGATCATGCTACCAGTAGTGATACTGACCCTAGCCAAATACAAAACAAGTGAAACAGACGGAAAAGATGAGGAGGGGGAAAAATGTCAGTACCCCCCACCCTTAAAACCATTCCTGTTTTGGGGGTTGTCTCATGGCTGCCCCTCTAGTGCACCTGTTGTTAATTTTATTAACACCTAAGCAGCTGAAACTGATTAACAACCCCCTCTGCTACTTAACTGACCAGCTCAATATCCCAGAAGTTTAACTGACTTGATGTTATACTGTGATTAAAAGGTGTTTCTTTTATTTTTTAGAGCAGTATGAATAGGAATATTGTGGTTTAAAAACAACAGGACCATGCCAACTGTAACTCCTGTAATGTAATTTATGTATTTTACTATAGTGAGGTTCTCTGCCTTTTCCTATGTAATTTCTAATTCCTATCTTTCCCTAAGCCATTTTTTTTACAGTGGGGGCCAAGGAAAAATTTTAGAAGACATAGGGTATAATATTTTTGACTATTTGACACCATTATTTGATACCAAAATTGTGCCAAATCAAATGTACGGAGTTACTTGCTGTGGTGACCCCCTGTGAATAAGGGAGCGGTTGAAAGTAGCTTTTCAATTGATAGAAATATCTGCATATCTACATGAGCGCTTTTAGGATTCCAATGCCCAGATTATACTTCATTGATTCTGATTATTGCCAAAAAATACCAGGAGACACAAAAATCTTAGGAAAAAAAGTGGTTAGTGTTAGTAATAAACTCCTGTCAGCCAAAAGAAGAGCTACAACAGGAGAACACCAGCAGAAGCTTCTCACAGTAAAGCATCATACACTAAAGCTTATCCTACAGAGCCCACTGGACACAGTGCACTGTTCACTGTACAGAACAGTTTCACACAGTTTCACACGCAGTGCGGTTGTTTGTCTAAGTCACTACTCAAGGTTTTTTGTTTAATTCAGTTCAACTCAATTTTATTTATATAGGACCAAATCAGTAATAAAAGGTTATGGTCATTCATTTACTTCTCAAATGAACAGCCGACCACTTGCAGTCAGTGTGACCAAAGCCTTACTCACAAATAGCAAAAATCATATCACAATGTGCCTTGTAACAATTATTTGCACTCTCATCTGCACCCGCTGATGCAGATGAGGGTGCCTCCTGTGAATAATTTGTGATAAAGTCTCTTATCATATCTAAGAGCTAATACAGATAGCAAATACAAAATATAAATGAATGGAATCCAGTGATGTTTAGTATGTCATATTTTCTCTTTGAACTCCCTACTCCTTTCCTGGACCTTCACAGACTTTAAAGACACCAAATCACCAGACAGTAATCATTCGAAATTACCACCAGATTATTTGTGTGTTATTAATATGGATTTCCAACAACACATTTGCAGTTCTGTAAGTCTGTTGTACCTGAAAGTGCAGATTTTTCTGGGACTTTGGGTTTCCATCAGCTAAATATAGATGAGCTTGTCTGTTAAACATGACCCAGAAACAGCTGATGTTGTCCATTGTCTTATAGATGAAACCTTTATGTTGCTGTACAAGGAAGATGATGTTTGCCTTGAAGTCCAGGTGATGAAGTCTCAACCTGTAAAATTAAAACAGGTGCAGCATAGTCTCCTCCCACTACCATGCTAGAATTATCAAAACTGCAATAAACACAGAAATCTAAAATGAAATTCCCTATGCCGCTGTGGTTGGTTCAGTGACAACAAAGTGTCCAGCTGTCTTGCCTTTTTTTCTGTTCCAGCAATCAGATGAGATATCATTGCTATACTTCAAGGGGCAGTGACTCAACAAATCCTTTCCCACAGCAATTACATGATACATTGCAGCAAATGCAAGTGTGAAGCACTACTTTTGCCCTTTGAATCTGGAGCCTTTTGATGGCTGTATATATGTCATTTGATATAGTGATCGAAGTTTGTTCTTTTCATGCAGTTGTTATGCCTAAGGCATATTTTTGTATCCAAAAGCCTTCTTTTCTTGTATACTACTATAATAACTGTAGGTTGACCATGGGTCATCATAGCAGTTTGTAAACCAAAATTAAAGAAGTGAGCTGTATTTTTTTTTTCCAGCTGCAATGTCTGGCATTGTCAGTTGCCTGGAGTTGATAATTTTACAAAGACCATTTCTTCACAACCTCACTCAGCAGTGCTTTTGATGGCTTCTAAGGCTTCTAAGCATAGTGTGCATGTATGAGCTTATCATTCTATCAACTCCTCAATGTGTCAGGATGCAGATTGTGTCTGGTTTCTTCTTCTAATCCATGTGTTTGGCCATAGGAGCTTTTCAAAATGTTGCTTTGGTATAAAAGAGTCTGCATGTCCTGTCAAAGTGCTCAGACCAGTGGGCAGTTCTTCAGTGGTAGACAAAATCTGAAGGATTTTTTTTCCTGGTAATGGCCCCACTAGTTTTGTTTTTTGTTTGTGTAGAAGAAGAGGACTGTAGGCTAGTTGGTGCCACACTCATATAGCTAAGCTAGACAGATGTTGTTACCTTAAAGGGGAGTATCCCCAGGGTTCACCAAGGTCTTGAAAACTAATACAACTAAATAGAACCCGACAGTGATAATTGATGTCATGCTGCATTCACTAGTGAAGAATCTAGTTCTGACTTGAGTCGACCCAGCTTGTAAATTCAGGTAAATGTAAATTTCTGAAGTTGTAAACATTTGTTTTCTTAAGATAATGAACAAATCTGTTTTAAACACATTCCAAACAAATGCAACCTCTACTCCACATATTTTCTTTTCCCCCCTTTTTTTACTGTAAAAATGAACCGGCTCATCCAATTTGAATGACGGGTGGCATATATGAAGATGGGTGTGCTTTTCCACATAAAACATTGATCTTTGTAGCAATTTTTTCCCTTTTCTGTTTTTTTTTTGATAATGTCAGAAGTCAGAAGGGGGGAAAGCATAACCTGCAAAGTGACGAATGAAACCCTTTGGTGTTACTCCATGAACCATGTGTCACGTAAAATAATGTTCCTCTCTGAAATCATGAATTATACAGTGTAAAATACAATAACCATGGGTCCCCTATCCCATCGTGGCAGTTTGTCTGTGTGTAGTGTAAACCAAAATTAAAGAAGTGAGCTGGGGTCTTTTTGTTGTTTTGTTTGTTTGTTTTCAGCTGCAGTAGCTACTGGCTTGGGTTTGCATGGGTGTAAATAACTATCTTTCATCCCATGTTTGTCATTAGAACTGGTAATCAGATGGTGAATATCTTCTTAATACAGAAATTAGAAGCTTTGTAGTCCTCCAAACATAGTGCTCTTTATGTTTGCACATGAAATAGAGAAAGACATTTAGCCCTTCATTAATAAGCTCTGTTCAGGTTGGGAAGCTTTCAGCCTGTTTAGGATCCTGGTGATCTAAAGTGTCACATATTCACTCATGGTTGATTTTTGAGCCTTTTGTTGTGGATTTCACTTTCCTTTTTATTTGATTTCCATGCCTTTGATTTGTTCTTTTTTTTTTTTGTATTTTTGGCCACAGCAGCTTTTATTGACAGTACAGAGAGACAGGAAATGGGGGAAAGATACAGGAGAAGACACACGGGCAAATTGGTGACGGGCCGGGACGCGAACCAGTGCCGCCCACACCGCAACACAGCATATATATGTGGTCGCCGCCTTCACCACTAAGCCACGTAAGTATCGTTGCTAAGTGCATATGTATTAACCTCATTTGCATATTTTTTCCCCCAGTAATTGAGCGTAAATGAAATAATTCTTATTTTCTTACACTGCAGGCCAAACGTGTCTACTGTACCCAAAGCCTCACAAAATTGGTATAGCAAAAACAATAAAAACAAAGCAAAGCAAAACAAAACCTATCTCCTCCCCTTCCCACCACTCTCTTATCTCCTTTATTCTGTCTCTCAACCAACGTCACCTTTTTTCCTTTTCTTAAATAAATAAGGAAACAAAAGATTTCTGTCATGTCGTGATTCATGACTTGGTAACTGGACCAGTTCCCTCCAGTTCTCCCACTGTTTTGTGACTTTTTATATGAAAGTGTTTGTGTGTGTGTGTGTGTGTGTGTGTGTGTGTGTGTGTGTGTGTGTGTGTGTGTGTGCGTGCGTGCGTGAGTGAGAGAGACAGAGAGAAAGAGAGAGAGAGAGAGGGCATGCTGACTGTATATCACTAGAAACTGCAGATCAATTACAATTACATTGTGGTTGTACTAAAATTTGGATTGAATTTTGTTGCTGAATTGTTACAAACTGAGTTTTTGACTGTTTTTCCAGTCCGTTGGGCCCTTGAACCCTGTATGGGTACCCTGTATTATTGTGATGCCTCAGTAGTACTTTGGTGATAAATAATAGATAGACCAGGTGTTACATGATGCCTCTCAGACCCTTTGTGTCTCAGGAAAACCACAGAACAGGAAGTAGTGCACAGTTTCTCAAGAATAAAAATCTCTTTGAGTCATCACGTATCACCTAGTTTGTGAGTAATAAAAGATTCTCATGAAGATTTTTTTTTTCCATAATACTAAGCACTGATGATACACTAAATAATTTAACCCTGAATGTTTAGTATAATCTCTTTTATTACTGTGAATACTATTAGTAGGCTCAGTATTTTGTCATTGCATTTATGTAGTTATGTATTATGTATTTCCTTTAGTTCCAAATTTAACTGGCCAACACAGTGATTACAGAAATGCTTTGCTGGCTGAAAGTGCCTTGTTTTAGGCTCTTTCACCTAAGACACGTATACCTCTCATCCATAGGCCAGTGCTTCTCAAACAATATTAGGACTCCAGATCCTGTTTTGTGCTGTGCAGACCAAACATCCATCTCTGAAAACACAATTTGCTGGCAAAGAAGCTACAGTGAACTTTGTACTGGAAGAGACTTGCTGTGATTTTTCTTTCCTGGTAAGGCAAAATGGTGAAAAGTTAGGATCATGAGAAATGTTTTGCTGGTGTGTTTGTTAAGCATGTCCTGGAGCTGTAGGGAGCAGTGTACTGGGAAAACGGTGCATTATGGAAGAAGTGAGGGAGGGAACTGGCAGGAGAGGTGGGGGGGTGGGGGGGATCTTTGATGAGGCCCCGGGAGTGTCTCTAATGAGAAGCAATGTGAGGGAACTGCTTCTTTCTTTCACTGCAAACAGAGCTGTGCGACAATGGTATAATGAAGCCAAAGACATAACCAACGGCCGTAATTAAAAATCACAAAATCACCATTCTGCTTCATGCCTTCAGAAATGCAAACTCCAACATGGGAGATGATGCTGGGCTTGCTTTGACAGTGTGATTTATACTGTATCCAGAAACTGAGATGAGCAATTCATTCTGTGATTAGTCATTTTAGCAGATATCAGAAAGGCCAACAATAATATGTGAGATTCATCATATTAAATAGTAGGTCTTGCTTATGTAACCATGATCTATTAATCACTATACATGGCAACTTTCAAAATCCCTTGAGACATTTCATTCAAGTCACAGTAACAGTATTTAAAGCATAGAAGAGTATATTTATTTTATTTTCCTTGTTTATTTTTTTGTTTGTAGTTATATTGTCAAGTGCTGCCAATGTGGAACATCATCATATACATCGAATAGTGAATTTTTTTTACAGTAAATAGACACTGTGAACCAAACCAGAGTAAGCCTCACTTAAGTGTAATGAATATGGCATGAATGGGGGATTGAACATAAGCATGTAGTTATCTCGATGGCACTAAGCGTAAGTTATGGAGAATTTCAAACACATAACATTGTGGGGCGGGAGGCATGTGTGACTGATTGGGGTTACATTAACTTCCTTCTTACGACTGAGGTCAAGCATTTCCATGGTTACAATATTTTTTGTAGTTACAAATGTTACCCTGTACAACAACATTAGATCCCCTTCTTGTTTTAGAAATGCTACCCGCACCCCATTGCACTGGCACATCTACTATCGGGTTATTGTTTTTCTGTCATCTTTATTAACCTGGTTTCTCTTCGCTGATTCATCCTTTGTGCTGATTGGCTGCAGAAGACTCACCAGACACATATGAAGCCTGAGAACATAGAGAATGTTGGCTCTATCATTCTTGCTCCCCATTACCTCCATCAGCACCAGCATTATGCCCCAATTACACTTTGCAGTTTAGTTTTGTTTGTTTATTTATTATTACTGTAGCTGAGTTAGAAGTTATTGGCAATTCTGTTTTTAGTTTTGGTTCTATTGGTTTAGGTTACTAATATTAGTTTAGGAGAGAAGCCTGAATCCAGCAACCCATTGTGTGGTTGGTTCATGGTCTTCTTCCTCTTTTATTTTTGCCGGGTTTTCAGTTTATCCTATTAGTGTCATCATTTGAAGTTTGTTAAATTGCAGCAGCATTGTGGTATCTTATATGTTGGTTTCTTTAAGTAATGGATGGCATTACTTTGGCCTCCAGTAACACTGTGAGGAATCTTGGAGTCATTTTAGACCAGGATATGTCCTTCAATGCACATATTAAACAAATATGTAGGACTGCTTTTTTGCATTTGTGCAATATTTCTAAAATTAGAAACATCCTTTGTCAGAGTGATGCTGAAAAGTGAATTCATGCATTTATTACTTCTAGGGTGGACTATTGTAATTCATTATTATCAGGCTGTCCTAAAAGCTCCCTGAAAAGCCTTCAGCTGATCCAAAATGCTGCAGCTAGAGTACTGACAGGGACTAGAAAGAGAGAGCATATTTCTCCCATACTGGCTTCTCTTCATTGGCTCCCTGTTAAATCTAGAATAGAATTTAAAATTCTTCTCCTCACATACAAGGTCTTGAATAATCAGGCCCCATCTTATCTCAAAGACCTCATAGTACCATATCACCCCAACAGAGCACTTCACTCTCAGACTGCTGGCTTACTTGTGGTTCCTAGGATACTTAAGAGTAGAATGGGAGGCAGAGCCTTCAGCTTTCAGGCGCCTCTTCTGTGGAACCAGCTTCCAGCCTGGATTCGGGAGACAGACACCCTCTCTATTTTTAAGATTAGGCTTAAAACTTTCCTTTATGATAAAGCTTATAGTTAGGGCTGGATCAGGTGACCCTGAACCATCCCTTAGTTATGCTGCTATAGGCCTAGTCTGCTGGGGGGTTCACATAAAGCACTGTTTCTTCTCATTCACCTTATTTACTTTGTTTATACTCCACTCTGCATTTAATCATTAATTGATATTAATCTCTGGCTCTCTTCCACAGCATGTCTTTTTTTCCTCTCCCCTCAGCCCAACCGGTCACGGCAGATGACTGCCCCTCCCTGAGCCTGGTTCTGCTGGAGGTTTCTTCCTGTTAAAAGGGAGTTTTTCCTTTCCACTGTCGCCAAGTGCTGCTCACAGGGGGTCGTTTTGACTGTTGGGTTTTCTCTGTATTATTGTAGGGTCTTTACCCACAATACAAAGCGGCTTGAGGCGACTGTTTGTTGTGATTTGGCGCTATATAAATAAAACTGAATTGAATTGAATTGAAAGTAACAAAAGGAACTATGAACTGTCAGCAGTGCATTCTTATCCAACACACTGTCCACCCACCTTGGGTTAGTGGCCTGGATGTATGCATGGTGGACTCACCACACTGATTCACTGGCAGGAAAAGAGGTCGTCCAAATTCACATAGGGTAACTAAATTAATCAATAGGTCAATCAATTAAACAAAATTATCAAAAACCAGAAGTGGCAAAAGTACAAACATTCTGTACTTAAGTAGAAGTACAAATGCTTCAATATGTCAAAAAAAAATTCTCCAGTATAAATTGATACTAATTCAACTTCTTTACCCAAGTAAAAGTGAAAAAGTACAGGCTCTAAAATATACTCAAGACATAAAAGTAAAAAGTAGCTCTTTGGAAGATATTTCTACCAGCTATTTTTCCCAAGCTAAGTGAACCTCATGTCAGTGTCATAATCTGCACTGGTTGTCCTCTCTCAAACCTCCCCTTTGGGGCAGAGTTCAGAAGTTCCCACTTTTCAACCTCCTCACCTAAGTCTCATCAGCCTCATCAAGCACTAAGGGATCAGCTTCTACACCCGGTATCTGCCAGCTTGTCTGCCTCACTAGAGTAGAAATCAGGCTCACCTCAGTTTCTGCTATCCTTGTGATTCCCTGTAAGTAAGTAAAAATTTATTTGTATAGCACATTTCAGCAGCAAGGCAGTTCAAAGTGCTTTACATCATAAGAACATCAAACAAATGTGCAGTAAAATCATTAAAAGCATTAAAAACATCAATCAATCAATTACACAATAAATCATCAAAACATCAGAATCATCACACAAAATCATTAAACCATCAAGCAGATACACATGATAATCATAGGAGATGGTCAATGTGTAATAAGATATTTTGTTTAGAGCAGCTTCCACCCGGGTTTGTTTGCGGATTACTAATCAAAGGCAGCTCTAAACAGGTGGATTTTCAGCCTTGATTTAAAGGAATTTAGTGTTTCAGCTGTTTTTAAGTTTTCTGGGAGTTTGTTCCAGATTAAAGGTGCATAAAAACTGAAAGCTGCTTCTCCTTGTTTGGTTCTGGTTCTGGGGATACAAAGTAGACTGGAACCAGAAGACCTGAGTGTTCTGGATGGTTGATACGACAATAGTAAGTCTTTAATGTATGTGGTGCTAAACCGTTCAGCGATTTATAAACTAATACTGTGTAACCTTTCTTGTTGTCTCCAGAACTCACCTGCTGGCTGGAGAGCGTTCCGACTTATTTCTATCTCCTCTCTCCTCCTGTAAGCTGGTGCTTGCTCTCTTTGGAAACTCAAAACTGGAAACTTACCTTCTGACTCCTGCCTGCCTGCTCATCCTCCCACGGAAACACTCTCTCAGAAAAACCAGTGCTCTTTCCCACCTCAGGACTTGACCCCTTCAGAAATCCAAGTATGTCTTCTCACTCTCTACCTGTTCCACCTGAACCCAGACCTTGGGAATAATTCTTGTCTCCTTGTTCTCCAGTGGAACTTCCCCTCCTTCAACCAGGAAATAGGCATGTTCCCCAACTCCCAAAATAACTTGCTTTCAAAATAAAATGTGTACATAGTTATTTTTTGTGTCATCATTGGTTCTGCACTTGGGTCCATCATAGTTACTGAACTACCGGCCATGAAAGTCATACTACTATCATAATAAAATTATCTTGATATAAGGGAATATGAACTTTACTTCAATTTATATTCTATTCCTAATGAAATGATTCCATTTGAACATCTGTTATGTGGAGCTAAATTATTATAGTGAAGGATTAAAATGGGATTTGGCATGTGCGAATCCAAATATTGCTTGTAGTGGTGCAGTATGGTGAAAAATATCACTTAGAATCATATAGATATAAGCAGATGTTATTTGAGCTATCATGGCTGATTTCCAACCACTAATATGAAGGTGGAATTCAGCAAGTGACTCTAAACAGCACTGTCACCTTTAAAATGATGTCTGCCACCCCTGGTGTAACCTAACATTGACCATGAATACTACAGCCTGCTCTGTACCAGTT
This sequence comes from Archocentrus centrarchus, assembly GCF_007364275.1. NCBI lineage: Eukaryota > Metazoa > Chordata > Actinopteri > Cichliformes > Cichlidae > Archocentrus > Archocentrus centrarchus. The sequence goes on from NC_044348.1 coordinate 23,801,372, forward strand.
TAACATAGAACATCACTGTAAACTTCACCACAGTACTGTAAACCAACCAGTGTAGCCTGCAACCTTTGAATAACAAATAATTAGTATACTTCCATTTTTTTTGCAGAACACTTCACAATATGAAAAAGATAACTTCAGCAACACATCATGTATACAGCCCACCCCCAAAAAAACAAATTCTAAAAAAAAATGAGAACATTACATGCAAAGTTTAAATTTCCAGTTTATCAAATGTTACTGAGTAGTCCTTACCTGTTAAAAAAGATAATCTGTTTTCTTCCTTTCCTGTCTTGCCTTTCTTACATTTTTCTCCATCTCTGAGTGAAGTTTTCTCACATTCTTTTCACTCCCTGGGAAATGAAGGCGCTGTACTTTTAGCTAGCAGACACATTGTGTGACAAACTGCACAGACACAGTTTGTATGCTTGCTAATATTCGTTGAGCTGTTAGAAACAATGCATTTGAAATTACCAGCCACTTTATGCTCACTCCTCTTCTATAGGGCTAGCTAGATGCTGAAATACTATGGCCACAACTTATGGACATTTTCAAATACAGATGTCTAGCTTATTTGACCCCTGAATATAGTACTATAAATGATGCATAAATTATATTTTTTTGCCACTTTCATTTCTTCGTTTGTCTACTCTCAAAAAATTAAGGGCATAGTGCATAATGAATAAAATTCATTTATACGTAGAGGCGGCTTCTTGCCCTTGATGGTGTTGCACTCATATTTGTGCCAGTGGCTTTTTTGGTCTGCACTGTACATAAGAAGGAGGGGAGGTGGCTTTCTGAATAACAAAAGCACAGGATCAAACAGGCTTCATTCCATGGAAAGCTTAAATTTGGTGATTAAACAAAAACATAGGCACAATAACCACTTCTAAAAATATTTTATATGTCAGAAAATCCTGACAGGCCCAACTAGACCTTTTTCTTGAGCTGAAAGATTTGAAGTTGTACTGTTTAACATCTGTGAACTCAACAAACAATCTCATAATCCATCCATTAAAAAAAAAAAAAAATTATAATATGTGATGGCACACTATGGAAGACGGGTGGAAAGATAACAAACTGTCTAAGTGTCAGGGATTTGTCAACATTTAAACAGACAGCCTGCTTTTTTTTTAACTGTCTCTCAACCAGTCTGTCTGCCCACACACAGTACATCACCAGCAAACAATTTTCCAATTGACTGCACTTGTGCATGTACTTATGTGCGCAAACAAATTTATGTATGTTTTTACTGCATTAATAAGAGTGTGTATTCATCTCTCCCCTTCTCTCTCTTGCTCTCTGTGTGTGTGTGTGTGTGTGTGTGTGTGTGTGTGTGTGTGTGTGTGTGTTTTAGCCAGTGAACATGTTCCACTCTTCTTCAGCTCCACAGCCAAATACAGATTAGTCATATAAATATAGTCATAAAATACCTCAAATGCCTACTGTTCAATCAGCATTCTTGTTCACCAGCTTGCCCTTTCCAACCTGCAGTGTGTAATAAATTAATGAGCGTGTTCATGTATGAGTGAACAGAGACAAAATAAGCATGCAACATTTTCAATTACCTTAATTTGATAATTTGAGTTTAAATGCACCTTATTCTTGCTGAAACCCTGGCTCAACATTTGGCCAAACCAGACAGAGCTACTGTAAGACTGAAAGAAAAGCAAAACAAAACAAACACACAGAAAATGCAATGTGTAAGAGAAACGACTGTTGGCTTAGGTTAAATACACTCTGGCAAATGTTTCAGTAGTACAGCACTGTTATGAAAGATTGAGGATGAATAACACAGAGAGTAGATTAGAGTGACATATATTATTTACTCAATGATTATTTGCTGCAAAGTATGATTTTTTTTTTCATTACCAGGATCCCCTTTTTATCACAACCGTTCAACAGTCTTATTATGGTAATGGATATAAAGATAGCAGGAAGAATAATGTGCTCCATTATGTTGTCACTACTGTATATTTAATAAACCACTAGGAAGAAAGCAATATGCTTACGTAGAGCGTGGTGTCCAAATGAAAAGGAAATGAACACTTAGCTGTTTTACAATATTTTGTTATACTAACAAAACCAAGATAATTAACACTAAAAATTATTTATTAAACACAGAAAAACATCTTTATCATAAATAGTAAGTTGAAATGACAGACCGTATTTAATCAGACTCACATTTCAGCTCATGTCACACCTGGGAATTGCTAATTAAAAATCAATGCTTTAATGCAGCTTCATCAGCACACTCCATTTCACAGGCCACGTGCAGGTAGTTTTCTTCAATTTTTAATTACACTTTGCATGCTAATATGGAAAACAAACCAAACATTTACCAGTAGGGACACCTTTTCATTTCACGGTGGGATGCTCTCTTGTGTTTATGAAACAAGTGAGAGTGTCTGCCAGTGCATTACACAAGGATGATGTGTGTCTTCTTACCATCTGAGCTTAATTAGCTAGTTAGAAAATCAGCTAAATATCTCGTGACTGATGATGCTTTTGCCCAAGATGTGAGGACCACTTTTTCTAAGTCTGACTGGCGTTGTGTAACAACAGTAAACTTGGCTATTTCAGTCCCTTTTTTGAGGATTTTTCCAGTCATACTGTGTAATCTGCATGTTTTGGAAGGTATGCTGAGCTCCAGGATGACACTTGAACTGAAGAGGGCAGCTCACAATAATTCAACCCAGACTTGGAATTCTCTACATGCATTTGACAAATGCGCAGCTCAATTTACATACAGTGTCAGTGCAAAGTATGAGGTGCCTCAGAGACTGCAGTTTATGTTGCATCACTCCAACAAATAGTTTTGCCTAATTTCTCCCATTAACGTTTAACATATTGTAGCCATAGGCTGATACAGTAGAAATAAATACAGAAAAAAAATAGAAAGAGACAGTTCATAGAATACCTTTGTGGTTTTTTTGGACCCTGGTATAGTGCTCTTTTTGAGCACTGTACCAGATGACTTTTTTTTAACCTAACTTCCCCATGATGTGTTGTTTTCTCCTCCTGCCAAAGGTAGCGCTGCAAGTCGGCTGCATGACCCCAGGACACATATCCCCCCATGTGTGTTGTGTTTTGTGTATTCTTGGATGGTGTTCTGTAACTGCAATTTCCAATGTGTGAACTTGTTCACCCACATGGCAATAAACTCATTCATTCATTCATTCATTTAACGTTAAAAAATTATTGGCATAACATTTTGCATAGCTATGCAATTATTTGTGGCAAGGGGTTGTATGAATATACAGTGAAGGTCAAAAGTTTGGACACACTGTATATTCATACAACCCCTTGCCACAAATAATTGCATAGCTATGCAATTATTTGTGGCAAGGGGTTGTATGAATATACAGTGAAGGTCAAAAGTTTGGACACACTTTGTCCAAACTTTTGACTGGTACTGTATGTGACATAGCTTTATACTGGTCAGCTCTTTATGTTTTTTATATTGCATTATCTGTTAAGAACGAAGGGTTTGGTCTCCCAGGTGTGTGCCTACACACCTGTTTGACATCAACCTAATCAACTGCAGTATTTAAGGACCAGCTCCAGCACCCAGTTTTTGCTGTACTGTTGTACTCTGTTGGTATGGCATTGAATTTACCTTAAGTATTCCCTGTCCTAATTCCTGTGTTTCTCTCCTCCTTAGAGCTCCCTGCATGACTGGATAGTGGTTCTGTTTCCACCCTCACTAACCTGTCATTCCTGAACTGGTTCGCTCCCTCTGGAGACACTTGGCTGGATACCTGCATCTCATACTGAAATGCCTACTCATCCTCCTTTGGATCTGATTCACCCATGGAACCTGACCAATGGCTACCGCCCCAGTGCTTGTCCAACTCCTCTCAAGTAAGGCAGTTCTGTGAATCTCTGTGAATATTCTAGCTCCCAACACCCGTCTCCCCTTCTCTAAGACCGTAAACCTGAGGTACCAGTCTGACCCTGTCAAGTCCTCCCCGTCCCACTATTCCTAGTGAAGTGCTCTGTTGTGCTAATAAAATCTGTGAACTTAGTTGCTGTCTTCTGGGTCCTGCTTCAGAGTTCGCTTAGTGACCTCACCTTTTAAGGTCATGACAATATGATTTTTTTTTAAAGCTCTGCCACATAGTATTTAATTGACTGTTCTGGAAACTGCACAAAATCAGACAACGTGCAGTCTGCTCCTACCCTCAGGCTCAGTGAGACAGCATAACTGTGGCTATGAAGTTCAGCTACATATTATGATTAGAGATAATACATTTAATTGTCCCTGTGGGGAAAGTTGGACTCACAGCTGCGTTGATCCACTATAATTACAAATCATAAAACAAAACAGAGCTTCCTGCCATCAGGTAGACAACACATCCCACACATTTACAATAAAAAACACAATTACCAAAAGAAAAAAATAGTCTTTCATCCACTCATCTTACATTATCTAGTCTCTGGTCATTTTGTTGCTACATTTAATTGCTATTTAGCCTCTAACAATATGCTGCACTGAAGCACCCCAGGATATAAAGCTTATTGTGCCTAGTTTCATTATCAGCCATGCTATGCTGCTATCCACAGCTTACACAATGTTTGATATTAAACACCCAACGTTGGTGTGAAAATGCATTTGTTGAAAGAAAAAAAAATCATCATGGTTTATGAACTGATTATGTCAACAACGTGGACCACTTCATATTCATAAAACCTAACCTGCGTGATTGACTACCTGCATCCCTGATCACTACATTCCACACATTCCATTGCTCAACAGATCAGTGCTGTTTTGGTGGAACCAGACTGACCTACACAATATTAGGTAGTTGGTTTAAATGTCTCATATCTGGCCAGCATTCACTCACAATTTTGGATCAAACACCTGCACATGCTTATCACTGCACTTTGCAAAAGCATACCTAAAAGAGGCAATATGACAGACCACTGTTATTGTGCTTCAAGCCAAAAACTGTAGTGTCATAAGAGAATTTGATAACATAACGCAGTCGACAGCTTGAGGTGAAACAACCCTAGAGAGCTCTGATGCTGACTGATCTTGGTTCTGGCAGTTATTAGCCATTCTACAAACTATGAAAAATAATTAAACCCTCCTTTCATGTTGTGGCAAGAAGAATAAAGCATCCACTGCATTAAGCTATGCAGCTGTGCAGTGTTAAAAGCTGAATTAAAATCAACAAACACATGAATTACCACAGGAGTCTGACGCTTTGAACCAACTGTGTAATGCATCATCTGTGCTTCTCATTGATTGTAAGCAAACTAATAGCACACACTCACCCATAGACCACAGAAAGTGAATGATATTTGGGAACTGCAAGAGACTATGGGTGAAATAACTGCTGGCATCACAAAGGTGGCGGGACCCATGGTGAACTTTAGGGTGAGCAATTGAAGAGACTACCAGTGAGAGTGAAGGATACAGTTGATTGACATGTGATCTGTAGTAAATACATTAGAGGGTTACCTTCAAAGCAATGCACAGTTGCAGATATGGAGTCAGGTTCCTTATCTTCTGACCATTTTAGTGTATAACAGATATTATATGTAATTGAATCCTATTGCAAATGTCAAAACAAAGCAAGAAAACAAATGGTACAAACTGACTGTTCTCAAATTAAACAAGACTAGTAATGGTTTTTGTGTAAATACAGCATCTCAAGCTCTTAGGATAAATTCAAGCTATTAATAAATTGATTCGGACAGATAAATGAATCACTAAACACAAAGTACTCTGAGAGGTTCGATAACAGTTACTAAATAAAGGAAACCACTCTTTCTTTTCCTAAAGACTGCTTTTTGATATAAATACAGTCTTTATGGGCAATAATTTATCTGATATACAGTATAAATCCAGACCTTGATTGATTGATGTTAAGCTGTCAACACAGCTCAAATATGTTTTTTCAGTTCTTATTTCAACTGTTAAATGGACAAAAAAAAAAGTACTTGCATTCATAATATCCACTGAAATATTTTATACTTTAAAAACAACTCCTTCAATTGCATATCATCTGCTTAGGTACACACATCCACAAAACTTACTTAGACCTCTAAAAAGAATGAGGTTGGCCAATCAATAAACTCCTGGCGAATAGTAAAGCCACATTTTTTTAAGGCCTTTATAAAACACATATTTCTTCATGAGATTCTTAAAGGTCCTCCATTAAGCTTGATTAATTAATTAACCTTGTGCTAGTTTTAAATGACCTGCCTGAGATGAACATACCGATAATGATAACCCATTCACTTAAAGGAAAGAAACAAACGTTGCCTTAAGAGGGCTGCTGGCAGCACCTGAAAAAAACTGTTTGATTTAAGCTGGAGGAGGAGGTGAGAAAAACACTTGCATTTTAACCACACAAGCCTTATTCAAAGGTCTGTGATAAATGTCTTTGATTTACTTAGACCAACATATAACAGCAACAAGTCTTAATAAGTTTTTAGTTTCAGATTGATTGCAAATACCAAACAAATAATGTTTCAAATACAAAATAAAAACATTCTATGAAAACCTGTTATTAAATTTGTTATCATGTTAATAGCATCCTTCCCTTTATCCATTTCCAAACAGACCACTGATTGAAAGCCCGCTGATTTTGAAGAAGTAATTCTTTACTTTCTATGAGTTACTTTATTAATAAATGTCAATTTCCCATAGGATAGTGTTTCAAAGAGGCATAACTTTTAGACTGTGACAACTCTGCAAACTCAATCACCAAATCCAGTACCATTAATTTTTAACTGTAATCAGTTCATATTCTATTTGTGTAAGTAGTTGGGTTGGAGCTACAATTACAATCAATATATCCTTATATATTGTTAGCATTTAGCATAAAGTATCTTTTATTTGTTTAAATCTGTGGAATAATCTACTATTCATAAACATTTTAGTTTTATGTGCGACTAAATAACTAATTCGGAACTTTAATATAATCACAGGCCGTCTCTGCATTGCGTCAAGACAATTAATAATAAGAATAAGAATAATAATTGCGTCTCTTGTGGATTTTCCAAAAAGGTTGATTAACTGGTTATAAATTCTTAAAATGATATCTACTATTTATCCCTCGCTGAAAGATCCTCATTAACAGCTGCATAAATGTAAGGCCAAAGTGAATAGCCTAGAGCTCTAAAGATAAGAAATACTTTGGAAATTCTTTGAAATATAATAAATCTTCTTTTCACCTAATGATTCAAAATGAAGGTTGGCTGGTCCCGGGCCTTTCATTCTTTGCAGACATGACACAGTACTGCTTCTGCCCCAGGGTGAATGCATACTAGCAAGTCACAAAATGTGTGAAAGTTTGAAGTCAAGCAAAATCCTGTGTCGAGTAAGTTACTACTGGCACCTGTTGCATATGCATGGCCATGCTGGACTCTGTTCATGCACAAAATAAAGTGTTTAGAGCAGTTTTTGATCATACCACATAAGATTCCCTCAGTGCCAGAGTCCAAAATGATGAATTGTTGAGTTAAAAACCTCTTTGTGTGTGTCATTAAAATGTAACTTGGTTAATTGTTAGATTTAAATGCGCGTGGAAGGTCTGAATTTTAAGTAACAGCACTTCCCCCAGCTTTCTATGAACTCTGCCTCAGAATCAGTGTGCATGACAGATACCTAAATTGAAATAATCCTAGCAACAAGGGAGATGACAACATTTCTCAGTAGAAACAGCTGTGCTTGAACGATAACTGAGTCATACACTGGCAGGAAGCACAGGGCTTAAATTCCTTGACTTCCTGTCCAAGTTTGACACCTAAAGAAGGGAGAGAGGAAGATGGCATATGACCCTGTCACTTAAGCTTGTGAAACTGAGCGTAAATGAAGCAAATATTCACTGACAGGCTCATATGTACACACATACACAGTCAGTCATTTTCTACATATTCCTGCATGTGATTTCACCACCTGCTATTTTAGGATTTTTTTTTTTACATGTTAAAAAAAAAAAACAGGCAGTAACAAGCATTACAGAAAAACCAAACTGCTACTCAGACAACACTGCATGTGTGAGATTAGAAAACTTCAACAAACACAAATCAAATGTTATTTCTTTTAAAATGGCGATTCTGGATTCTTTGTAACAGGCACAATGCTGATTCTGAGCTGTAATGTCTCATGTTGTCAAGTTGGTATCCTAACATTTGGTAATCAACACACCACACAAATCTTGTGTTTGCAAGAGGGTGATGACGTAAGGTTACCAAAACCATAACATTTCATCCTGAGAGGGACATGAAAGTCTGTACCTAACTTTATGTTAGTCCATCCACTATGTATTGAAACATCCATCCATCCATCCATCCATCCATCCATCCATTTTCTTTCGCTTATCCTTCTGAGGCTAAAAATCAATATGGTCTATCCTCTGGAGTCCATGAATGTCATTTGTATCCATCAAAAAAATACAAAATCAGAGTGGACCAAAGAACTGACCAATATTCTCATGCTACTAAAATAGTCAAGAACCTCTAATGTGAACAAACTCTAAACCTACAAAAGACTGCTTTAGCCCTCACTGCTAGAGCTGTTGCAAAGAATATAGAAATGATAAAACATGGGACATGGATTCTGTGTTGGAAAAATGAATTGCCTTAAACCTGTATTCTATCTGAAGACCGCCAAAAGACTTACAGTCCTATAGAAGTCTATGGGGAAATGGCTTTCTGTCTTGATTTCTGTAAACAATTTCCTAGTAAGTTCATGGGCTCAGTCAGTCAGTTTTTTGCAACCAAGATGACGACCATGACAATGCTCATATCAAGGCATCAGAACAGGATTTCGGAACCCAGTGGGTGATGTTAGCTACGTTCATCTTTTATACTGTCTGTGGCAAAGACACAAGTGTTGCACCATACTACATAACTTATAACTCTTATAACCTAGCAACCACCATCAAAACAGCACAGATCAGCACAGAAGAACTGTTTATTGTTCACTACCTACTGACACCTTTTTACATTTCTGATACACCTTATTTTACAAAGAAAAATAATTTACAAGTCATTGTTTGGTTGTTCCTTGTTTATTTTTAAACTACGAATCGTTTTAGCATTGTGGCTAACCTCCACAATGCTGCAACTGTACAAAGCAATACAAAAGCCTAAGAATGCCATTTTAAACTCCAATGGTACACTTCAACAGCACGCTACAGTTATATGAAAATACTAGGTTGGATAACGGACAGGCAGGTTTTGTTACTTACAGATCCAGCAGATAATACCTCTCTGTTTTGAAGCCCCTTAAATCCCACAGCACTTACCATCATGTAAATGCTTATCTCAGGTTAGCTTGCTTTGTTCTGTATTCTGTCACTCTCTCTTTTCTTTCTTTGCTCCCACTGATAAAAACAGCTTTTTCTTTTAGATAGTTGTATTCCCAAAGGTGTTAGTGTATTAGTCAAGCCAGCTAACTAAAGACATCTACTCTTAACACTGAAGATAAATCTCTAGCATGAGCTACTTTCAAGTTTGTTTGTTCAAGTGCTACCTTACTTCCCTTTTGCCGTAATGCAAATCTCATAGCATGGGAAAAAGTCCAGCCCACTGGCTGCCTGTTGGCAGCAATGATAGAAAGATTTATAGGCAACCACAAGGTAAATGCTGATAGTATTGTTGTTTAATAACCATTAGAAAAAGTAAAGACAGAAGATTTCCTAATAAAAAGATTAAAACACAAGTGCTATCTAATGCCTTTTTAAAGGACTATATATATATATATATATATATATATATATATATATATATATATATATATATATATATATATATATATATATATATATATATATATATATATATATATATATATATATAGTGCATAACTAAACCTGCTTGGAACAACACCAGTGTGCCTCTTATTTTTTCTGCGGACCAAAGAAATTGTTTACTTTTACACTGTAATCACAGTCTAATGCCAAGCCAAGCTGTGAAACTACCCTTCCCTGTGAACCTGAATATGTCTTTTTTCAGGTCAGTTTCTTGTGATGTATGGTTACTGCAAGTTCTATCAAGGGAGTAAGAGTGTTTCACAGTATGTTTACTTTTCTGTCCAAAGCACAGCATGTGTAACTACTACTGTGATAGCAGGTAGTGCTGTTTGGGGACAACATACAAGGCAGACGGTATGTATGTGCATATTAATCTATACACACCTAAAACATATGCACTGGACAAGAAGGGAACCAAACACATACAAATGCAGAAAGTTGTGTGGTGCATCATGCTTTGTGGCAGTGATAGATGTAGTAGAGAAGGAAATCATAGGATGTGTACAGTGGTTCTTGGGTTACCCAGAATGGGTATGTTAATCAAGCTATAGCCAGGAGTTGGATTTTTCCTGACAGCACAATACATGGCCCTGAGTATGCACTGTACATACACATTCATAAAACTCATGCACACATAAATATACTATGCAAGTGCAAATGTAACTGAAAAGTAAAATTTATTGAATCTTAATTAACTTTGCTTAACTTAGTAGCTCAGTAATTAGTTTCTTTCTCAAATATGCTTATTGCTAATATTGCAAGAAGCATATTTGAGTAAAATATAAATAAGAACTTGGTCTTAATTAGATCCAATAAAGATTCAAGAAAAACAGAACTGAGCAGTTCTGAATGCATTAATTCAATTCTTACACCAAATTTTTCCCCTTAACCCTTTAACACCAGGGCATTGCCGTCAATACACCCGTTACCTGCCTTTAACAGCCTTTAACACCGAGCGTATCACTGCCAAAATGTCTGATCAAGCAAACTTTACTGTAACTACATGACAGTTTGCCCTATCAGAAAAATGTAAAAGGTTTCTGAAAGTTATCTGACAGAAAACATGGTTTGTTTAATAGATACTTATACTAACAGCCAATACAAGAAGTCTGTGTTCCTGTTTTATGGACTGGAAGGCTAGTATTTTATTATTATGTTGCTTACCACTAATTAGAAAGTTTGTGTATCTGTGTGACACATCCACATATTATCTATGGATGACAAGCTTGATAACAAGCTTGCTAGCATTAGCTCCTATATTTGCAATCCAACCTTTCATCCAAATATGATCATTTTTTGCTCATAAACAAAACAAGATGATTATACCCAAAATGGAGTCCACAAACAAATGAGTGACTATGTCTATTTATTGTATACATTCTATGAGAAAAAATTAAGTAATCAAAACCCATACCTAATCTCTTCCTGAAAGTTGTCTCCCTAGGAAATGCAAAACTCCAACTTGCACACCTGCTCTTTGTAGAATGTTAGAACCTGTTAGAACCACTATCACTTGTGCATCTGCCACAGGTCCTGAGCATCCATTACATGTTTAGGATTTATACTAGTAGTAGAAGTGTGCTGGCACTCCCTGAGTCTGTCAAAGCTCAAACCTCTTAAGTTACATTTTGGAAATTACAGTGAGCCAAATATCAGAGTGGTGGGTGCTGAGTGAAAATTGGTTTGGCAAAAACTATTGTGTTTTCAGTGTGCTGTGTGCCAGAAGAAGATGGCACACATTGCTTGTCCTCCCTCTGACATCTCAGAGCATTAAAGCAGAAATTTGCATTGACAGTCTGACCTTGGGGGATGAGTTCCCAAGCAAACCCTGTGAATGTTGGAAAGAGAATGAGCATGCTCCTGGTTGTGCTCCTGAACTCATCTTGCCCTTCAGGCTCTGACGCTACAGACTTCTTCACCAAAAACTGCTGCTCAGTCTCTGGGTCATGGCTGGAGGTCTGGCTGTTGTGTTGATTTTACACAGAAGTTGATGTTTGCTCTCTGAACAAGTTTGAAATCCATGGTGAAATTGCAGATGCACATATGCAAGTAGACAACAATGAGACAGCCTGCAAGGGGAGTTCGGCCATACATAAATTAGGTATAATTTTTATTTTATGGTTGAAGGTGCCCATTAAAAGTTGCCCCTCATTGATGTGGGTGTTTCCACTCAGCTATCTTTTCTAGCTTGGGAGATTAGAGACTTGCATTAGGTACTCTTAGAAAATTAGAGTCTATTAATTTAAATACATTTGTAAGAACCGTGTGTGATGTGTGAACACTTTGTAATAAAATCAAATGAGGTTGGTAATATGTGCACACTTCTTTAATGTATTGGTCTAAAATACTGTGAAGAGACTGGACATGGACCAAATCTGCTTCTTTAGCCTACCCTTCTATGTGCAATGACTTCCTGTGGTCGAACCATTTTGTCATAAGGAAGAAGATGGTCCAAGTACAGTCCCGAATGTATGCTTCATAGCTAGTTTTTCAGAGCAGCTCTTTTGAGTTCACTAATCTATGAACACCTGCACCAATACTGCATCAAAATAAATAATGAGTGGGGCACATATTTAGGAATTAGTAGTTGGAAAAAAAAAAAAAAAAAACAATTGCCAAAACATGTGCAAGAGTTTAAAAGTCTTAGTGGATATTTTAAGTTATGTATCTTTTCAACGTCAAACAGCAGAACAATAACTATCCCAAAAAAAAAACAAGACAAAAGGAGAAATATGATGAATTTTGTATCCATTTCAACAGCAAAGCATGAGGTAGTGTGCGGCAAAGAGTCATGAATCAAGTCCACAAATTCAGCAAGCCATGTGATACTTAAGAGTGTGAAAGGGAGCTAGTCAAAAAGTGTCAGAAACTCACACCAACGCAGCAACACTTCCATGTTTGTACACTTACTTCAAAACAGTCCATCTTCTAAAATATTTCACACCCAGTCATCATGATAGTGGCATGCCAAAACAACAAGCACCTTGTTAACACTTTATTATCACCCAGCGTTCTTCAGCGCTGCCCAACGGCTCCACTGCAACTGGGTATCTGTGGCTACACACATTTTACAGTAATGTTCACCTTTCTGCATAGTTACACTGTGGACCTTTATGTTTTCACATGTGTGGACTCAATTCAACACTTACAACACTGGAACTGTGGATCCACGCCCACAAATGTGACATTTAATAGTCAGTCTTTATCTTGCAGACACATGCATACATACAACACTCTCCTACACAGAGAACCATGCTGTGTGTTAAGCGGCGGGACCCAGATGGCAGCCACCTGGTGCGTGCTGATGGGCTCCTGCGATGGCTTCGGACAGGATATGGACACACACACAGATGGTGACCCACTGAGAGTGGACGGGAGATGGACGTGCTGACTATTGATTTGCTCAGATCAATGATTCACAACCTGGTCATCTGACACTGGGGGAGTTGCACCCACTGAGCTGGCACACTGGCTTGGCACATTTGGCACACATCAGTGCATCTATGCAGAGCACAAGTCAATGAAATTCATTTCAGTAAATATTTTTGTAGCCTTAGGAAATGCTCTGATTTTGAACACTTTTGCATTGCCCTCATATCAAGTTATGTCACTTTCTTTTGACAAATCAGTACATTAGTATGCAATAAGCGCTTTGTAAATATTAATAAGGCAAAAAAACAAAACATTTATGTTAAGAATTTCTGAAACAATTGCTCAGGCAGAAGCACATAAAATGTACCAAAAAGAATCTCACTATTATAAAAAGAAATTTAAAAATTAAGATTTATAATATATACCAGTAAAAAAAAAAAGAAGTTCCTAGTGTTTAATGGTTATAAAAGTGTTGAGGCATTAACTTTCTTTTGAAGAAAACTGACCGTACATAATAGTGTCCTAATCATAAGGTTATCCTTTGTATACCACATAGACATACCGTACATATTCCAAAAATTTCAGGTTCGTGACCATTTCAGTGCCCCTGTGAGGAAGTGCCCCTGGGTATTCTGTAATCTTAAAGTGTTCAAGTCACAGTGGGAGAAAATGATGGAGCGGATATGTTAATTTGCTGAGGCAATTAATGCTGAACACCAAGGAAGCCATTTAAGTTTCTTGGCTTATTAATTATGCACTTTGTACATACTAAAATATCCTCCTATACTGAAAAAACTCACTAATTAGTAAACCCCAAAATTAGTAGTTTTTCTTCTTAGGGCCTTTAAAATAGGACAAGTGATCCAAATAAAGTGTGTGAAACCAAGCCAAGATATCTTTTAACCTTGCTGTCATCCCTCCCTCATCGTTCATTTATACACCTTACCTACATCCTTTCATGACTGTATAACCCTTTTTAAAAGCATGCTCAGGCATTTTAGAAGTGTATTATTAATGTGCTTGCACAATGTGCTCTTCATATTGTCAGTGTTCATCAGGAGTCTTCCATCCCTCTATTCAGAGGACAAAATAAACACTCTGCACTTCCTTGTCAGCAGTTGAATTACTTAACGCTGTTCCTATCTGCCAACAAAGTAGACCAGTTGTCAAGGTTACTACTGGAATACCTCATTATTCATTAAGGTCATTCTGGGTTCAGCAAAGCTGAAGGAAAGAGGGATGAGGCCAACAGGATTCCTTCGCAAGGCAAAAGTATTTGTTGGGTTCATTGTCAGAATTAGTGTCGTTTTTATTTATTAATGTTGGTCTTATTTATTAGCAAACTTTGGTTTCTTAATCCCATGAATCAAAATGTTCTTTGGAGCCTAATCTAATAAAATAATTAATTAGACAGCATATGAACTGTCTTCTAAACTTTATACCATTTTGCTTCACAGAATATGTCTTGAACAATAACACTGTACCAGAATAAAAAAGGACTGTGCTATGCAAAAGCTGTAGATTTACATGAATCAATCCAGTTTTATCTGGGTATGGGTTGATGGAGCAGAAAGTCTAAGCAGAGATTCCCTGACCTTCCTCTGTGTCATGGTCCCTGGGTCGTTGACCCAGTATTTTGAGTTTTGTCATTTCTTCATTTGTTTGGGGTTTTGAGAAGTGGTTTATGTTTGTATTTTCTGTTAATAGTCTTTGTGCTTTTATTGCAGTTATTACTGATTTTGTTATACAGTAATCCCTCACTACTTCACAGTTTGCTTTTTGTGGCCTCGCTGTTTCGTGGGTTTTCAATCAATATTAGTGTAAAATATTTATTGCGGTATTTTCGCTGTTTCGCGGGTTTTTGCAGTTCTTCACATGCGTAGTACGACTACGCATGTGAAGAAGGAGTACGTGTTGTACAGTAATGTATATATTTGGTGTATAAGTGTGTGGGGAGGGTTTATAAAAACTTAAAATAATGTATAACTTCTAAAATAATGTATAAGTATTAAAATAAATATAGCGTCCCTGCTTCGTGGATTTTCACTTATCGCGGGTGGTCCTGGAACATAACACCCGCGATAAGTGAGGGATTACTGTATTCCTTATTTCGGTTTACCCTGCCTCTGCGGTGCCATTTATTGTCCAGTCTCTGTGTGTGATGTTTCTTTGTTCAGTTATTTCCTGTTTTGTTTTAGTCACCTTTGTCCTGTGTGTTTAATGCTCAGTTTTACTTTCCCCAGTCTCATTTCCTCAGTGAGTTTCAGTGGTGTTCCCTGGTGTTTCCAATCTCCCTAATTACCTGGTGTGTATTTTCCCGAGTCTCCCCTTGCTCTTTGTCATGTTGTCCCTCTTAGCTGTGCTTTCCCCAGTGTTTCTCATGACTCCTGTTCCTGCATTTAGGGCTTCAATCTACCACCACACTTTGTACAGCAGATTGTGCTCAGATGCACTTTGGACAAAGTAAATTTTTTTACTTGTGTTCTTGATTTTTTTATTTTCAGTAAATACCCACCTATTGTGACCATAGGTGAAGGTGGGAATGGAGAATAGTAAATTGACAGTTTTACTAGCATAATCAGCCCTCTCTTTGCCACCCTGTACAGACAGTACAGGTTACACTGTTCTTTGGACTCTCATCTGTGGACCCAGTTACTGAATGGCTAAGGTACGAGTTCAACTGTATTGAACAATGAAGTTCAAGTTGATCATACTATCTGCTACATGCCACTCCCCTACTCTCTTTCTCCATAATTTGTCTTTCTTGACACTAAATTAAAGTAATAAAGTTTAATTAAAAAAAAATATCTTTAGATATCTTTATCCATCCCTTTTTTTTTTTAGGTTCACATGAAGTCCACAAGCACATTATGAGTTAACTTGCATACTGTACAAAAAAAAAAAAAAATGCAAGTGAATCAGTTATGTGCCTGGGTGGGTGAGCAGCTTTCGTGGCCTTCCCAGCTCCACCGATGGGACACATGACCCAGAAAGGCAAACTGACATGTCTCACCTTGTTGGTTTGATCACACTCAATAGTTAAAAGAGAAAGACTGTATAAACCAATGTAAACGCAGTAAATACTCTAGGAGATGCTATTGCAGAATATGAGAAGTGGATTTACCTTCTGCTGCACTCCTTCATCAATAGTTACTTTGGGGAGAACTGGTCTTGTAAAATCAGAATGTAATGAGTCATTTCGTTTAGATAAAGGTGGAAGAAATACATCCACTGGAGTCTGTCCAAACAACGATGAATGCCCAGGATCTGGGGCTTCCGCTCGGATGACAATGACAAATACCTGCAGCAAGTTTCATTTCTTTTATTTATTTTTTTCTTGCATGATTCTAATCGGGGACCCATTGTTCTAAACTGGCCTCAGAAACTTATATTTCTTTAGGAACTGGGTTAGTAGTCCATGTGGATTTATTCCATGTGTAGTTTAAAGTTACATAATAGTGGCACTTACATTTGGCATCACAGTTTCTTACATTTTGATTCAAATGAGCATCGCTGGAAATTTCAAAAGCAACTGATAAAATTACATTACTCCTTCAGGAACAAAACAGTTCTGTACTTTCTTGCTTGAACAATTAGGAACAAAAACAAAACACCCCTTGAGTGTAGCAGCATTCCCGTTCATTTGTTATATAGGGATGAATGCGATGTTTTGTGGAATGAAAGGTAGTCAACAAAGAATAACAAAATAAATTAAAGCCGCAAGCGGCGTTTTACGGCCCTCGCTGCGTGCGCGACCGCCAAACCCAGCGCGAGCCGCAAGTGAGCCCCCGCGAACCCCCAGCGAGCCACCTACGAGCTCCGCAAATCTCCAGCCAGCCACCTGCGAGCCCCGCAAACCCCACTATATGCCGCCTGAGAGCCGCTGCTCCTGCAACCTGCGACCTGACTTCCCTGCGAACAACCTGCCCTGCAAACAGCCTGCAACCCACCTGCGAGCCACCTGAGATCCCCCTTCAAGCTGTCAGAGAGCCACCTGTTCTGCCAAATGTAATCCCCACTGGCAAAAGATGAAAATCTTGGCAAGGATGGACATGATAACACTGTTGAATCTATCTATTTGACTGTCGCGAAGTTGTCTACCTTTTTTCATGCATTTCAGAAAACCTAAATGTGATTCCCACCATCTAATGCTTTTGTTCCATCTGTAGGGGGCACTAGTGCACTTGTTGCTCTGAATCCACAAATCTAAATTAAGTCTTGTCCAGTACATAAGGGAAAGGAAATGGCAAGCAAAGTGCAGAAAGAGTGCGTGAGTGATTGCGCAATACGTGTGACAAGGTAGTGGTTTCTCCATAGTGACGTCATCTTGACATTGGGGTGGTGGTCACGGCTGCAGCGTGCAAAAAAGGGCATAGGTCTGATTGACTTTTCTGATCAGGAGTATCTGAAGAACATGTAAAAAAATTTTCATGCATTTCAAAGAAAGTAATGCGGTGGACCTCCATACAAAATTGCAGTTTCTTCTGTAGGGGGCGCTATTGCAGCAATCGCCATTGTTTCTCCACTTATGGATTCAGTGTAGGGGTGTTCATAAATGATTCCATTTTGGGGCAGATCGGGCAAAGCACGTGTGATTGATGGCAGGAAAGAAGACAGAAATTTTTGGTCAAACGAACGCCAAATTCAGGGGCCTCATGTGACAAGCCCGTTGAATTGAATACGAAGCCTTCGATAACTTTGGATGCCCCATGTCTCTAGATAATGCTGAGCCATTTTGGGTTTAGTGGGTCAAATGCCGTAGGAGAAGTTCGCGCAAATACGAGGTGTCCAACAGTGCAAAATTGGCAAAAACAGAATTTCAAGCCAAGCTAGCGGATTTCCTGTGGGAATGTGGGCATGGGTGTCATTGACTTTTTTGATCGTGCTGGGGTAAAGAATGTTTGTCTCGAATTGCATGCATGTCTGAGAAAGTAAATTGTTGGCTCCCCATATAAACGCAATGCACATTTGCGGTGTGGTGGCGCGTGTGGCGTGCAAAATTGGGCATAGGTCTGATTGCCTTTTCTGACCAGGAGGATCTGAGGATTGTGTACAAAAATTTTCATGCATACCAGAGAAACTAATTTTGTGGACCCCCATACAAATTTTCATTTTGTTCTGTAGGGGGCGCTATGGCATCAATCGACGTGGTTTCTGCACTTATGGATTCAGTGTAGGTGTGTTCATAAATGATTCCATTTTGGGGCAGATCGGGCAAAGCATGTGCGATTGATGGCAGGAAAGAGGACCGGAATTATTGGTCAAACGACGGCCAAATTCAGGGGCCTAGTGTGACAAGACAATTGAAATGAATACGAAGCCTTCGATAACTTTAGATGCCCTATGTGTCTAAATGATGCTGAGCCATTTTGGTGTTTGTGGGTCAAATGCTGTAGGAGAAGTTCGCGCAAATACAAGGTGAGCGAAATTGCTGACTCGGCGAAAGCCAAATTTCAAGTCAACCTGGTGGATTTCCTGTGGGTCATGGAGGGGTGCCTCAAGAGGATTTATTGTTTGTCCAGACATGCTCTATGTGTGACGAGAATTTCATGACTCTAGGGCAAACTTGAATTTGGCCTCTCCCATAAGGGCCCCGAAAAATGAAATTTCCAGGGGGCGCTGTGGAGCCGTGTTTTGGAGTTAGTTTGTGGCGACAGTAAAATACGTAATTTTTCGCCAGACCTGACCACCATGCAAAAAATGGTGACTTTTCGTGCACATTCAGGGGGTCAAATTTGGGTTCAAAGAGAGAGAAAGTATAATAATAATAAAGAAAAATAATAATTAAAGCCGCAAGCGGCGTTTTACGGCCCTCGCTGCGTGCGCGACCGCCAAACCCAGCGCGAGCCGCAAGTGAGCCCCCGCGAACCCCCAGCGAGCCACCTACGAGCTCCGCAAATCTCCAGCCAGCCACCTGCGAGCCCCGCAAACCCCACTGCATGCCGCCTGAGAGCCACTGCTCCTGCAACCTGCGACCTGCCTTCCCTGCGAACAACGTGCCCTGCAAACAGCCTGCAACCCACCTGCGAGCCACCTGAGATCCCCCTTCAAGCTGTGAGAGAGCCAACTGTTCTGCCAAATGTAATCCCCACTGGCAAAAGATGAAAATCTTGGCAAGGATGGACATGATAACACCGTTGAATCTATCTATTTGACTGTGGCGAAGTTTTCTACGTTTTTTCATGCATTTCAGAAAACCTAAATGTGATTCCCACCATCTAATGCTTTTGTTCCATCTGTAGGGGGCACTAGTGCACTTGTTGCTCTGAATCCACAAATCTAAATGAAGTCTTGTACAGTACATAAGGGAAAGGAAAATGCAAGCAAAGTGCAGAAAGAGTGCGTGAGTGATTGCGCAATACGTGTGAGAAGGTTGTGGTTTCTCCATAATGATGTCATCTTGACATTGGGGTGGTGGTCACGGCTGCAGCGTGCAAAATAGGGCATAGGTCTGATTGACTTTTCTGATCAGGAGTATCTGACGAACATGTAAAAAAATTTTCATGCATTTCAAAGAAACCAATGCGGGGGACCTCCATACAAAATTTCAGTTTCTTCTGCAGGGGGCGCTATTGCAGCAATCGCCATTGTTTCTCCACGTATGGATTCAGTGTAGGTGTGTTCATAAATTATTCTATTTTGGGGCAGATCGGGCAAAGCACGTGCGATTGATGGCAGGAAAGAGGACGGGAATGTTTGGTCAAACGAACGCCAAAGTCAGGGGCCTCATGTGACAAGCCCGTTGAATTGAATACGAAGCCTTCGATAACTTTGGATGCCCTATGTCTCTAGATGATGCAGAGGCATTTTGGTGTTAGCGCGTCAAATGCCCTAGGAGAAGTTCGAGCAAATATGAGGTGTCCAACAGTGCAAAATTGGCAAAAACAGAATTTCAAGCCAAGCTAGCGGATTTCCTGTGGGAATGTGGGCATGGGTGTCATTGACTTTTTTGATCGTGCTGGGGTACAGAAAGTTTGTCTCGAATTGCATGCATGTCTGAGAAAGTAAATTGTTGGCTCCCCATATAAACGCAACGCACATTTGCGGTGTGGTGGCGCCTGTGGCGTGCAAAATTGGGCATAGGTCTGATTGCCTTTTCTGACCAGGAGGATCAGAAGATTGTGTAAAAAAATTTTCATGCATACCAGAGAAACTAATTTTGTGGACCCCCATACAAATTTTCATTTTGTTCTGTAGGGGGCGCTATGGCATCAATCGACGTGGTTTCTGCACTTATGGATTCAGTGTAGGTGTGTTCATAAATGATTCCATTTTGGGGCAGATCGGGCAAAGCATGTGCGATTGATGGCAGGAAAGAAGACCGGAATTTTTGGTCAAACGAAGGCCAACTTCAGGGGCCTAGTGTGACAAGACCATTGAATTGAATACGAAGCCTTCGATAACTTTAGATGGCCTATGTCTCTAAATGATGCTGAGCCGTTTTGGTGTTTGTGGGTCAAATGCTGTAGGAGAAGTTCGCGCAAATACAAGGTGAGCGAAATTGCTGACTCGGCGAAAGCCAAATTTCAAGTCAACCTGGTGGATTTCCTGTGGGTCATGGAGGGGTGCCTCAAGAGGATTTATTGTTTGCCCAGACATGCTCTATGTGTGACGAGAATTTCATGACTCTAGGGCAAACTTGAATTTGGCCTCTCCCATAAGGGCACCGAAAAATGAAATTTCCAGGGGGCGCTGTGGAGCCGTGTTTTGGAGTTAGTTTGTGGCGACATTAAAATACGTAATTTTTCGCCAGACCTGACCACCATGCAAAAAATGGTGACTTTTCGTGCACATTCAGGGGGTCAAATTTGGGTTCAAAGAGAGAGAAAGTATAATAATAATAAAGAAAAATAATAATAAAGAATAATGGAGAATTCGAGCAAAAACAATTAGGCGTTTTCCCAGTCACCCCGACGCATACCTTTTCGGAAACGTCTCGACCTGACCCACGTCCCTATGAGGTCAGGGGTCACTGGCGACCGCGTCCCATGCGACCGTGGGGATTTTAACGCATTTTGGGGTATGTGGCATAGTGAATCCAATAGGCTCCTCGCCGAGACTTCGTCGGCTCGGGCCTAATTAAAGCCGCAAGCGGCGTTTTACGGCCCTCGCTGCCTGCGCGACCGCCAAACCCAGCGCGAGCCGCAATTGAGCCCCCGCGAACCCCCAGCGAGCCACCTACGAGCTCCGCAAATCTCCAGCCAGCCACCTGCGAGCCCCGTAAACCCCACTGCATGCCGCCTGAGAGCCGCTGCTCCTGCAACCTGCGACCTGCCTTCCCTGCGAACAACGTGCCCTGCAAACAGCCTGCAACCCACCTGCGAGCCACCTGAGATCCCCCTTCAAGCTGTCAGAGAGCCAACTGTTCTGCCAAATGTAATCCCCACTGGCAAAAGATGAAAATCTTGGCAAGGATGGACATGATAACACCGTTGAATCTATCTATTTGACTGTGGCGAAGTTTTCTACCTTTTTTCATGCATTTCAGAAAACCTAAATGTGATTCCCACTATCTAATGCTTTTGTTCCATCTGTAGGGGGCACTAGTGCACTTGTTGCTCTGAATCCACAAATCTAAATGAAGTCTTGTACAGTACATAAGGGAAAGGAAAATGCAAGCAAAGTGCAGAAAGAGTGCGTGAGTGATTGCGCAATACGTGTGAGAAGGTTGTGGTTTCTCCATAATGATGTCATCTTGACATTGGGGTGGTGGTCACGGCTGCAGCGTGCAAAATAGGGCATAGGTCTGATTGACTTTTCTGATCAGGAGTATCTGAAGAACATGTAAAAAAATTTTCATGCATTTCAAAGAAACCAATGCGGTGGACCTCCATACAAAATTGCAGTTTCTTCTGCAGGGGGCGCTATTGCAGCAATCGCCATTGTTTCTCCACGTATGGATTCAGTGTAGGTGTGTTCATAAATTATTCTATTTTGGGGCAGATCGGGCAAAGCACGTGCGATTGATGGCAGGAAAGAGGACGGGAATGTTTGGTCAAACGAACGCCAAATTCAGGGGCCTCATGTGACAAGCCCGTTGAATTGAATACGAAGCCTTCGATAACTTTGGATGCCCTATGTCTCGAGATGATGCAGAGGCATTTTGGTGTTAGCGCGTCAAATGCCCTAGGAGAAGTTCGAGCAAATATGAGGTGTCCAACAGTGCAAAATTGGCAAAAACAGAATTTCAAGCCAAGCTAGCGGATTTCCTGTGGGAATGTGGGCATGGGTGTCATTGACTTTTTTGATCGTGCTGGGGTAAAGAATGTTTGTCTCGAATTGCATGCATGTCTGAGAAAGTAAATTGTTGGCTCCCCATATAAACGCAACGCACATTTGCGGTGTGGTGGCGCGTGTGGCGTGCAAAATTGGGCATAGGGCTGATTGCCTTTTCTGACCAGGAGGATCTGAAGATTGTGTACAAAAATTTTCATGCATACCAGAGAAAGTAATTTTGTGGACCCCCATACAAATTTTCATTTTGTTCTGTAGGGGGCGCTATGGCATCAATCGACGTGGTTTCTGCACTTATGGATTCAGTGTAGGTGTGTTCATAAATGATTCCATTTTGGGGCAGATCGGGCAAAGCATGTGGGATTGATGGCAGGAAAGAGGACCGGAATTATTGGTCAAACGAAGGCCAACTTCAGGGGCCTAGTGTGACAAGACAATTGAAATGAATACGAAGCCTTCGATAACTTTAGATGCCCTATGTCTCTAAATGATGCTGAGCCATTTTGGTGTTTGTGGGTGAAATGCTGTAGGAGGAGTTCGCGCAAATACAAGGTGAGCGAAATTGCTGACTCGGCAAAAGCCAAATTTCAAGTGAACCTGGTGGATTTCCTGTGGGTCATGCAGGGGTGCCTCAAGAGGATTTTTTGTTTGTCCTGACATGATCTATGTGTGACGAGAATTTCATGAATCTAGGGCAAACTTGAATTTGGCCTCTCCCATAGGGGCCCGAAAAATGAAATTTCCAGGGGGCGCAGTGTAGCCGTGTTTTTGAGTTAGTTTGTGGCGACATTAAAATACGTAATTTTTCGCCAGACCTGACCACCATGCAAAAAATGGTGACTTTTCGCGCATGTTCAGGGGGTCAAATTTAGGTTCAAAGAGAGAGAAAGTATAATTAAAGCCGCAAGCGGCGTTTTACGGCCCTCGCTGCCTGCGCGACCGCCAAACCAAGCGCGAGCCGCCAGTGAGCCCCCGCGAACCCCCCGCGAGCCACCTACGAGCTCCACAAATCTCCAGCCAGCCACCTGCGAGCCCCGCAAACCCCACTGCATGCCGCCTGAGAGCCGCTGCTCCTGCAACCTGCGACCTGCCTTCCCTGCGAACAACCTGCCCTGCAAACAGCCTGCAACCCACCTGCGAGCCACCTGAGATCCCCCTTCAAGCTGTCAGAGAGCCACCTGTTCTGCCAAATGTAATCCCCACTGGCAAAAGATGAAAATCTTGGCAAGGATGGACATGATAACACTGTTGAATCTATCTATTTGACTGTTGCGAAGTTTTCTACCTTTTTGTCATGCATTTCAGAAAACCTAAATGTGATTCCCACCATCTAATGATTTTGTTCCATCTGTAGGGGGCACTAGTGCACTTGTTGCTCTGAATCCACAAATCTAAATTAAGTCTTGTCCAGTACATAAGGGAAAGGAAATTGCAAGCAAAGTGCAGAAAGAGTGCGTGAGTGATTGTGCAATACGTGTGACAAGGTTGTGGTTTCTCCATAGTGACGTCATGTTGACATTGGGGTGGTGGTCACGGCTGCAGCGTGCAAAAAAGGGCATAGGTCTGATGGACTTTTCTGATCAGGAGTATCTGAAGAACATGTAAAAAAATTTTCATGCATTTCAAAGAAAGTAATGCGGTGGACCTCCATACAAAATTGCAGTTTCTTCTGTATGGGGCAGCAATCGCCATTGTTTCTCCACTTATGGATTCAGTGTAGGTGTGTTCATAAATGATTCCATTTTGGGGCAGATCGGGCAAAGCACGTGCGATTGATGGCAGGAAAGAGGACAGAAATTTTTGGTCAAACGAACGCCAAATTCAGGGGCCTCGTGTGACAAGTCCGTTGAATTGAATACGAAGCCTTCGATAACTTTGGATGCCCCATGTCTCTAGATAATGCTGAGCCATTTTGGGTTTAGTGGGTCAAATGCCCTAGGAGAAGTTCGCGCAAATACGAGGTGTCCAACAGTGCAAAATTGGCAAAAACAGAATTTCAAGCCAAGCTAGCGGATTTCCTGTGGGAATGTGGACATGGGTGTCATTGACTTTTTTGATCGTGCTGGGGTAAAGAATGTTTGTCTCGAATTGCATGCATGTCTGAGAAAGTAAATTGTTGGCTCCCCATATAAACGCAACGCACATTTGCGGTGTGGTGGCGCGTGTGGCGTGCAAAATTGGGCATAGGTCTGATTGCCTGTTCTGACCAGGAGGATCAGAGGATTGTGTACAAAAATTTTCATGCATACCAGAGAAACTAATTTTGTGGACCCCCATACAAATTTTCATTTTGTTCTGTAGGGGGCGCTATGGCATCAATCGACGTGGTTTCTGCACTTATGGATTCAGTGTAGGTGTGTTCATAAATGATTCCATTTTGGGGCAGATCGGGCAAAGCATGTGCGATTGATGGCAGGAAAGAGGACCGGAATTATTGGTCAAACGAAGGCCAACTTCAGGGGCCTAGTGTGACAAGACAATTGAAATGAATACGAAGCCTTCGATAACTTTAGATGCCCTATGTCTCTAAATGATGCTGAGCCATTTTGGTGTTTGTGGGTCAAATGCTGTAGGAGAAGTTCGCGCAAATACAAGGTGAGCGAAATTGCTGACTCGGCAAAAGCCAAATTTCAAGTGAACCTGGTGGATTTCCTGTGGGTCATGCAGGGGTGCCTCAAGAGGATTTTTTGTTTGTCCTGACATGATCTATGTGTGACGAGAATTTCATGAATCTAGGGCAAACTTGAATTTGGCCTCTCCCATAGGGGCCCGAAAAATGAAATTTCCAGGGGGCGCAGTGTAGCCGTGTTTTTGAGTTAGTTTGTGGCGACATTAAAATACGTAATTTTTCGCCAGACCTGACCACCATGCAAAAAATGGTGACTTTTCGCGCATGTTCAGGGGGTCAAAATTGGGTTCAAAGAGAGAGAAAGTATAATAATAATAAAGAAAAATAATAATAATAATAATAATAATAATAAAGAATAATGGAGAATTCGAGCAAAAACAATTAGGCGTTTTCCCAGTCACCCCGACGCATACCTTTTCGGAAACGTCTCGACCTGACCCACGTCCCTATGAGGTCAGGGGTCACTGGCGACCGCGTCCCATGCGACCGTGGGGATTTTAACGCATTTTGGGGTATGTTGCATAGTGAATCCAATAGGCTCCTCGCCGAGACTTCGTCGGCTCGGGCCTAATAATAATAATAAAGAAAAATAATAATAATAATAATAATAATAATAAAGAATAATGGAGAATTCGAGCAAAAACAATTAGGCGTTTTCCCAGTCACCCCGACGCATACCTTTTCGGAAACGTCTCGTCCTGACCCACGTCCCTATGAGGTCAGGGGTCACTGGCGACCGCGTCCCATGCGACCGTGGGGATTTTAACGCATTTTGGGGTATGTGGCATAGTGAATCCAATAGGCTCCTCGCCGAGACTTCGTCGGCTCGGGCCTAATAATAAAGAATAATGGAGAATTCGAGCAAAAACAATTAGGCGTTTTCCCAGTCACCCCGACGCATACCTTTTCGGAAACGTCTTGACCTGACCCACGTCCCTATGAGGTCAGGGGTCACTGGCGACCGCGTCCCATGCAACCGTGGGGATTTTAACGCATTTTGGGGTATGTGGCATAGTGAATCCAATAGGCTCCTCGCCGAGACTTCGTCGGCTCGGGCCTAATGATGAATGCAACAGTTGTTCAGTCCTTTCATTCAGAACTTGTTATAGTGAGTGAGGTGTTTTGGTGTATGTGTTTATAACTACTTATCTGGTGTTAATACATGTCAAAAAGCATTATTTTCAAAAAGTCATTTTGAAAGAGTTGTGATTTTGACCCCTACAGTGGACAATCATGCATTAATCTAGGACTAGACAATTCACTTACTAAATGGTAGTTAATCTTATAGTGGATACCATGTATGAAATGAATATTGAAAATAATCAATTAGTAATTAATTAGATGTGGTGGATCTACTTGGCAGTGCCAATTAGATGTGGCAGTGCCATTTACCTGGTCAACCTGATCCTCTGACAACTGTCATTATGGTCCATAGCTGCAAGGACAGATTGTTGAGTGGCACTTATGACAAAATGCTTTTATATGACAAACAAGACCAAATAATAATATACCCTTAGAGTGGACACCATGGATGAGCTGAGTAATTGGAAGTGGAGTACCTGTAGTTTCAGGCAGCTCCTGTGAACTCTGTTGTGTCATTCACTGCTGACTGTTCCTACGTTGTTCAGCTGAAAAGCACAATGAAAATGTAGTTTCCACTGCAAATGTTGAGCACTCACTTAATTTGAAATTAAAGCACATAAGCAAAGCCCTATTAGGCCATGTATAAATAAGAAAATACAAATAACAAGTGATATGAGTTAACAGGAATTCAGTTTCAATTCAATTGTATTTATATAGTGCCAAATCACAACTGTCACCTCAAGGCGTTTTATATTGTAATGTAAAAACTCTACATTCTAGTCTAACCCTATACACCAGTCAAAAGTCTCTTTCTCAGACTGACTGCTAGCCTCCCTCTTTCTCTTTTATTGTCCAAATGGAGTATTGTTGAAAAGTTTGCTAGTTGTGTGAAACGGGACAACAAGTAGTCCATCACAATTATCAGAGTTCCACTAATAATGACACTTGTGGGAAATGTTGTCTAGGCTCTGAAGCATAGACTAAATAAACGTGCCATATGTGGGCACAGGAAATATAGTAGGCTTTGGATGCATACTCAGACTATGAACCACACATGTAAATACCAGTGGTGTGAGGTGACTTTTACAGAAAGGCAAGCATATAATCAACGCTTCACTGGTTTCTGGTCAAGTCTCTGCTTATTTAACAATGTTGTCATTCACCCACTTCTTTAAAAAAAAAAAAATTGACCCTTCTCTTCTTAGCAGTTATACACCAATCTCAAAATTACCATTTATTTTGATTTTCTAAGGTTTTAGAAAAGGCTGTTGCTCAGCAGCTTATGGCTGTTTTAGACAAATACAACATTCTTGATCATTTTCAGCATAGCTCAATCTTCTGAAACAGCTCTTCTTAGAGTCTCCAGTGACATCTTGATGCAAAGTGATAAGGAGAATATTCTGTCTTGCTGATGTTGGACTCTGCCTTTGATACTATTAACCGTCACATTATGCTTGATAGACTGAGATAATAAATGGGTGTATTGGTGTTTGCTTTCAAATTTTTCTCATCATATCGGTTTGAATGTTCTTTTTCTGTGGTTGTTTCTAAGTACAGGTTTTCTTCCACGTCTCTTGCCTATGGTGTGCCACATGGTTTTGTTTTGGGATCTTTATTGTTGTTATATTTGTTTCCTCTTCAGCACATTTTATGCACTTTTAAGGACATTTCTTATCACTATTATGCAGCTGTGTATCTCTTTTTAGCCCCAAGATGTTTTTACATGGGTGTTAAAAGTTGGCTGACAACTTTTTCCAATTTAATGAAAAGAATACAGAAGTTCTTGTTTGTGCCCTGACAGATTTGCACGTATGGCAATGGAAACTCTAGGTCCCATTGCTACATTTGTGAAATCTTCTATCAGGAAACTTGGTGTGACTTTTAGTGCAGCTTTCACTAAAATCTATGGTTCATGCTTGCTTTAAGAAATATTGCCAAGTTGAGTTCTATTGTGTCACACTTTATTAAACTGGAAATTGTTTTTCATGCATTTATTTCATCATGTCTGGATTATTGTAATGCATTGTTCACTTGTCTTAACAAAACCTTCCTGGTTTGAGGTTGTTCCGAATACCAATGTGAGGCTTCTGTTTTCTAAGCATTCACATATTACACTCTTGCTAATTCAGTTACACTGACTTCCCATTAACTTCAGAGTCCACTTTAAGATTCTGGTTTTGATTTTTAGAGTGCCGCATTGACAAGCTCCAGAGAAGCATCAGAGAACTTTTAAATCCATACGTCCCCAGCAGATCCCTGAAAACTAAACGCGACACAGTTTTTTGCAACAGAATCTGGAATTCTCTCCATCTGAGCTTGCGATTTGCTTCACTGTTGGATGTGTTGTGCATTAAGAGATGCTGCTCTGCATACCTTATTTGTATTGAGTGATTATTTGTTATTTGAGTTTTCTTCCTCGTGGCCATTCTCCTCTGATCGCTACCATCAACTCGCCATTATTGTACAGAGAACTTCCGCTCACTAGTTGTTTTCTCTTTTTTAGACCATTCTCCATAACCCCTGGCAAAGACTGTGTTATCTGGCACCATGCTATGTTCAAAGTCACTCAAATCACCTTTATCCCCCATTCTGATGTTCAGTTTGAGCTTCAGCAGGCCTTGACCATATTTACGTACCTAAATGCATTTTGTTTCTGCCATGTGATTGGCTAATAGGCCACTGAACAGGTATTCCTAACAAAGAAGACAGTGAATGTATTTTACAATTAATTTCAAACAGCTGTTTGGTTTTGCAACATAGAAAAAAAAGAGAGGTTAGAGTGGATAAATTATTATCAACCAGCAATAAAACATTTAGGATGTAGGAAGATACAAATATGACTTTATACATATGACATACAGTGTGATGTAGGTGTCGCAGCAATGAACACATAAAGGCCCCTCATAGTGCTTCATGTTCACACATACCAACCTCATGCTTTCTCTCTTTCACTGTTTCTCTTACATCAGTGAATGCACACGTACGTACACACACACACACACACACACACACACACACACACACACACACACACACACACACACACACTTGTCTATGGGTGTTTTCTATTAGCACTCTATCAAAATGACCTTTGTGAATGGGTGCTAGGTTTTCCATTGGATCAACAGCTTATCTATGTTCCAAATCTATTCTGCTTCTAAAAAGAAGAAAATTTAACTTTAGTATTTACTACTGACAGTGTTTGGCTCAACAAGCATTCAAGAATCAGTCGTTAGTATTGACTGCTTTAAAAGCAGTAATTGCCTGAAATTATGCTGTTTTAGTCTTAGCCTGAAAATATCCAGAGAAATAGCCCTGCATACATAACCAAAATGGGTAAACAAAATGGGAGCATAAAGAGCCATCAACAGATCCCTAATACTGGAAGCTGATTGTCCATGAAAAGATATCTGATGTATGCATGCCGATGAGATTAAAAGTTAAATATAAATTTTGGCCTCATCTTGTCAGAGAGGGAAATCCAGTCAGTCAGGCATCCCACCATTGGTGGGGGAAAAAGGAAGTGATGGGCAAGGAAGCAGAATCTGAAATCCATCTCTTATTGTGGATGTTTGTGATGATGCATATATTTATTTCTATATTAGAAAATAAATATTTGGTGTCTTCTGTATACTTGACTGAGATAAACATTTCACATCACTCACAGACAAAGTGACACACTCTAAATCTGATTAAATGGACTTCCATTGGACAATAATCCAATCCAGATTTCATTCCTCTACTCGTGGTCCCATTAAATAAAATTCTTTCTTTGGCTTGCCCAGTACTAAATCCTTTTGTTTTTAGATGCTTGGACACCAAAAATATTAGTTTTATGTTTTCACATTCATTATATAATGCCAAAATGACACAGTAAGTGAATAAATTAAATACAAATTAATTAACACATTTTATCAGCTTTACTGTTACATGCCCTACATTTACATAAGTCATAAAATATTCCTGGAAGCCCATGTTAACATAACTAAATCTCTTGCTTTTCTGAGAAGTAATACAAGTAAAAGCTCAAAAGATAGCAAAGAAAAAGGTGTGTTTTCCCCCTAGATTTTACCAGTATTGAAAACTAGTTCAAGATAACAGTTGGACTGTGATGGCTAATAATTTTTCAGCTTGGCCTTAGAAATAATGAAACTGCCATGCATACTGTCCAATGTGTCCTAGAGACATTAGGAGGTTAATGTGGTCGTGCATTCAAAGCAAATGCATACAACAGATAAACAATTATTACATTGAAGGAACAAACAGTAAAAACAGTCTATAAATTCACAATTAGGCAGACCATATGAAAAGATTATTGTTTTTTTACTTTTTCTTTCAAAAAGTAATAGTTGGAAGGGTTCCAAGTACAGATTTGTATTCTCAGGCCTTCCTCTTGGTGCACCTAAGTCCTGGTGTAATAAATAAATAAATAAAGTCTGGCTTCCTTTTCTATTTTTTTTTCTTATCTACTGCCCCCACCACTGGTCCAAAAGGTCACTGGGTCTTGTTTACCTACGTGATGATTCATAATGCATGGCTGGTATCGTTTACTTTAGGGACTTCATATGCTACTTATCACTGTCTGTGCTGTATGTGACAGAGAGGCCATAGGCGACAGGAGATAACCAAGTGTCATGTCAGTCCTTTGTATAACTATATGCATACATGTAAGCACAGACACAGAGATCCCTGAGTCCCCAAAGAGAGAGGAGAAACTACATGTGTAGATAAACGAATGACTTTGACTTGTAGCTCTGAAAGCAAGCTCTTTTCTTCATAAGACTGAATCTTATTACCCTACATGTACCATTGCCCTCTTTATGAGCTATTGAAGTACAGTTTGAACCAGTAAGCCAAAGATAAATATTACCAAATTGTTGTTTAAGATAAAAAAAAAATACATTTAAAACATTGTAAGTTAGAGCACCAAAAAAAATATCGGAAATAGCTACAGTAAAAAAAAGTTGCAGGATATGTTCCTTTATTAATATTTGTAAACATTCAAGTACATTACCCTAACCCACATGAAAGGATGGCAAAAAAATTAAAGAGGTCAGGTGTATAGCCAGATCATCATATGGAGAGTTCAGGGGTTGCCTCAGCATGTAACCTTAACACAAGGTCTCAGACCCTCACTTGGATTGGCATGTGTGTAAGTGTCTATGCACACATATGTGTTATGTGTGCAAGCTGGCTGTATGTGTCCATGTGTCAGGGGACCCTGGCACCAGCTGATGAAGAAATCAAGTCAGTGAATCTTCCCATGGTCACAAGCTGCCCTTCTACCCCAGGAGTCTTTCTCACCAGTCTGTTATATTGGCTGGTGGTCACCACGCAATGCCCAGAATCTGATTAGAAATATGCTTCTCTCTGTATCTGTATGTCTGTGTGTTCTCTGAATAGGACACACATTCAGTGTAATGTCCAAATGTTCCATTTTCTCCTTTTCTGCTGTTCTTTCTATGTAGGTCTTTTACCTGTGGTGTAATTATGTATGTGGTTTGAGCTTTAATACAAGTCTGAGGGCCAAAAGATCACAAGCATTAAATATTGCTTTTGGCTTGTTGCTTTGTGTACATAAATTTCTCTGGATTACCTGAATCTTTTAATGATGCCAAGTACCGTAGATAAAGCAGCCCCCATCACCACCACCACCCCTTTTTTTAAAATTTCATCTTGAGAAACATTCTTAAATCACTGAGCTGATTTGTAAACAACTTCATTCTTTCACTATGTGGAATGTAAAACAATGACTTACTGTAAATGCTACACAAAAAACTCTACACTTCTACATACAGTCACAATTCTGAAGTCACTGCATGGGCTCTGAAAACCACTTCCAGTAAATTGTTGCTGCATCCAGACATGCAAGTTAAAACCCCTTTGTAAGAAAAAAAGTAATGTTATAGGGTGTAGGGTATAGGGTAAAGGACCAGGTCATGTTTGTAAATGAGAACTGGTTCTCAAACATTTTATCTGGTAAAATATCATTGTCATTGTGCATTCTGTGTGTAACTTACACATCTGTGAAAGTTGTGTTGCTACTATACACAGGTTTTGGAGCACCATATTTTACCATCCACATGGAGACGGAAGGTAAAATATTGTTTTAGGAATAACCCTGATTTTTTAGCTAAAGAGTGTCAAACTGTGCTGTGTTTATATTGCAGTGGTATGGCTCCATAACAAAAGAGTATGAGCTGAACTGGCTTGCATTCACCCACTGAATATGTTTGCTGCATTATAATCCAGAAATCTGTCAACAGAGGCCTTGAAGTCTCCTTCCCAAAAGCTTGAGGAGTGTTGTTAAAACAAGCCACAGTGGTAATCATGCTCTTATCCCAGCTTTTTGGAAACATGTTGGTGGCATCAAATTTAAAATTAGCATAAAATTACAGCTTGATCAAAAATGTAAGTTTTAAGCTTAACCTTAAAAATAGAGAAGGTGTCTGTCTCCCAATCCAAATTGAAAGCTGAAGGTTCTGCCTCCCATTCTACCTAGGAATCACAAGTAAGCCAGCAGTCTGAGAGCAAAGTGCTCTGTTGGGGTGATGTGGTACTATGAGGTCTTTAAGATAAGATGCGGCCTAATTATTAAAGACCTTGTATGTGAGGAGAAGGATTTTAAATTCTATTCTAGATTTAACAGGGAGCCAAGGAAAAGAAGCCAAAATGGGAGAAATCTGCTCTCTCTTTCTTGTCCCTGTCAGTACTCTAGCTGCAGCATTTTGGATCAGCTGAAGGGTTTTCATGGAGCTTTTAGGCCAGCCTGATAGCAATGAATTACAATAGTCCAGCCTAGAAGTAATAAATGCATGGATTAGCTTTTCAGCATCAGTCTGAGAAAGGATGTTTCTAATTTTAGAAATATTGCACAAAGGTAAAAAAGCAGTCCTGCATATTTATTTAATATGTGCAAAGAAGGACATATCCTAATCATAAATGACTCCAAGATTTCTCACAGTGTTACTGGAGGCCAAAGTAATGCCATCCAGAGTAAGTATCTGGTTAGACACCATGTTTCTAAGGTTTGTAGGGCCGAGTACAAGAATTTTATTTTTATCTGAATTCTTGCAGTTTAACTAATTTATGTGTGTTATCTGGCTTCGTGGACAGATAAAGCTGAGTATCATCTGCATAACAGTGAAAATGTACGCAATGCTTTCTAATATTACTGCCAAAGGGAAGCATGTACATGTATAGTGTAAATAAAATTGGTCCCAGCACAAGAAAAGAAACCTGGGGTTGTTCTTATTTTCTTCAATTAGTGATGAATAGTAAGGTGTCCTAGCTTTACGGAGGGCATTTTTAAAATATAGAGCAACAAACTCTTTTTCCAGGCTAAATGAGGATTTTCTAAATAAGTGAGATGCCATTTCCTCTCCAGCTTACGGGTTATCTGCTTTAAGCTGTGCGTTTGTGAGTTATACCACGGAGTCAGGCACTTCTGATTTGAGGCTTTCTTTTTCAGAGGAGCCACAGTATTCAAAGTCATATGCAGTGAGGATGTAAAACTATTGATGAGATAATCTACCTCTCTGGGAGCAGAGTTTGAGCAGCTACTCTGCACTGTGTTGGCACATGGGATTTTGAAGAGGATAATAATGGAGGAAATACATTCTCGAACTTAGTTACAGGACTTTCAGAAAGGCTTCTACTGTAATAAAATGTATCCCCCACTGCTGTGTAATCCATTAAAGTAAATGTAAATGTTAATAATAATAATAATAATAATGATAATAATTTTATTTGTAAGCACCTTTCATGACACCCAAGGACACTTTACAGGGGTTAAACAAAACAAATCACATAAAGCACAAACAGAAACTAAAATGACCAAAGGAGCTAAAGCAAGTATGCAATCTTGAACAGGTAAGTTTTGAGTCGTGATTTGAAAACACGAAGAGACTCAATACTGCGAATGTCTGGCAGGAGACAGTTCCACAGCTGGGAAGCAGAGCGGGAGAAAGCTCCGATTGTTAAGTCTTTAGTTTCTATGCCATATGTCAGAACCAGGGTTATAATAGTTTTGGATTTTACATTGTAGTTTAGTTTTAGTTAGTTTTTACTTTTTTTTCTCTAATTCAGTTAGTTTTAATTAGTTTTCAGAGTGGTTTTTCTCGTTTTTATTAGTTTTTATTTTTGGTTTCATGCTTAGTTTTAGTTTGTTTCAGTATTAGTTTTAGTATTTTCATACCTAATCAGGTGCAAGATTCAAGGTGCAAAAGTGACTGTTGTGTAATGAAAACTTGACAAAAGATACAGTTTAAAGAAATATATTCAATAACCAACAGTTCACGAGACATGCTAAATGTGGGACACTCATGAACATCAGCAGGGAGAAACATGAATTTCCAAACTCAATAACTTCTACAATAAACTCCACAATAACCTTCAGCATCAGTGCAGCAGATTAATAACGCCTACATGTGGTGTTAAACAAAAACAAACTCTTTGAAGGAGTCAAAGCTCAAATCCAGCTGCATCCTGATGTTCTCACCACCTGAAGCTGCTTCTGTTTTGGAGCTAGCTTGGTTAGATGCTGCTAATTAAACCTGCAGCGTCTTTGTATATAACCTACGGAAGTTGCCGACCTCATGTCCGCATTTATGCTTGTGTAGCTGGATTGTGTGTGTTAATTACCTTGTGGTCGTGTGCAGGTGTTTTATATGCGGCGCAGGCTGGGACTTCTTTTTTGGTCCTCGCTCTTTGTGCTCAGTTTTTTGGCTGCAAACATATTTGTCCCTGTTTTTTTTACTTTCTTCATTCCTTCACGTCCATCCTGATAGTTTCAGCAGTCTCCTACCAGGAATTTGCTGACAGTTGTGAGTCCTTATATTGATGCTTTGATTATTATTCCTGATTGTTATTCTCTCACTGATAAAGTAGCCGGAAACGCAGAAGGACGCAACAGTTTAGTCACAACTTTCTGGGCTGCGTGGACCGGACAAGTAGTCCCGTTTCTCCAGAGGCGCAGGCCAGGTTACCTGGTAGGATCAGAGCGGTTTCTGTAGCCGTTGTGCGCTTCTCAGGTGGACTTTGATGTCGCTGGTTTTTCCTGACTGAGAAATGTTCCGCACATTTTTCATCATCCACAACAAGACTTTAGATTCTATCTGTGCTCTTGTACTCAAAGAGCCTCCATACGGGACTCTGCCGCTTTATCGGCAGACCGCAGCCATTACTTTGCGGACCAGCGCGGTGAGCGAGCGCACATGCGCACACACTCACAGTTGTCCTGTGGCGCTCCCAGCTTAAACTCGGAGAGCGGAAAAAATGATTTCATATCAATCCACAAGGCTTAAAAAAAAAAAAAAAAGTAAATGAAAGTCAGTTTATCATAATTTCAGTTAGTTTTAGTTAGTTTTGTAAACTCACAATTCAGTTTTAGTTAGTTATCGTTTTTTCCTTTTAATTATAGTTTTTATTTATTTCAGTTAACGACAATGTTTTTTCAGTTTCAGTTTTCGTTATTTCGTTCGTTTTCGTTAACTATAATAACCCTGGTCAGAACAAGATCCAGAGTGTGATGGGTGGGCTCATTTGCATTTTGAGAGAAGCCAGCTGAATCTAATAATAGATTAAACACAGTGTTGAGGCTGTCATTTTCAGCATCTACACTGATGTTAAAATCACCCACTATAATTATTTTTACCTGAACTGAGCACTAAATCAGATAAAAAGTCTAAGAAATCAGATAGAACTCTGAGTAATGGCCAGGTGGACAATAGAGAACTACAAATAAAAAGGGTTTTTGATTTTTCCAATTAGGGTGGACAAGACTAAGAGTCAATCTTTCAAAAGAATTAAAACTCTTTCTGGGTCTTTGATTAATTAATAGGCTGAAATGGAAGATTGCTGCTACTCCTCCTCCTCGATCTGTGCTTCGAGGATTCTGACAGTTAGTGTGGCTCGGGGTGTTGATTCATTTAAACTAACATCTTGTTTATCCAGGTTTTTTTCTTTTTAATGCTTAAGTTGTTTTTTTTTACTGATTTTTGGTTTGTTTTATGGTGGTGTGGGACCAGGCACTATCTGTATGGGGATGGGGTTTTGGCGGGATGGCAGGAGGAGAGAAGCTGCCGGGAGGTGTGTAAGATTGCAACTCTGCTTCTTGGTCTCCACCCTGGGTAGTCACATTTTGGGGATTTAATAAATACCTTATCCAGCAGTATGACCACATTAGATTTACCAGATCTGAAGTTCAATCATGCATGCATTGGCAAATGTTGTATTAGTCTGTCACAATAGCTTTAAAAAGTCATAAGTGTCTTAGGTTTTTTCTTTAAATGAAAATCCAAATTGCCTTACAAAAAAGGCAATGTGGAACATTAGATTACATAAAGGAACACCACAATTTTTCAAATTGAGTAACACAATGCTGTCTCAACAAACTAAAGAACAAAAGTAGATGGAAAAGGAAAGAGGTAGCTTCAACTCAGAAATCATTCCCCCACAACCCTGTTTAATTATATTGTGCAGCCTGATGTGAAAAGGTGTCAGAAGAGCAGAGAAGCGGATCCTGTCCTAATGAATGGAAACAGATGGGTGAGACAGCAAGCAGGGCTACCGCCAAGAACTGGGGTGGCACAGTGGCAAAGAAAGTGCCAGGGAAAGAAAAAATGCCAGATGAAGATGAGGAATGATGAAGGGAAAGGGGAAAAAATAAAGGGAAAGATGTTTTGTAACTTGGCATACAGTTTTCCACATCTTTTAAAAGTATAGTTTTTTCTTTTTGTCTTTTCCTGTTCCCCCAAATGTGGTCATAAACAAATAATGCTATGAAGGAAGATATAACTTTTTCAATGATCAAGGTGGTCACAGAGGGGCAGAATAAAATTGACTGCATTATGTGAAGTTAAATTAGAATGAGCGGTCATTGCACATACACACACACACACACACACACATAAAAATCTCACAACAGAACCCTCTTTTGTATTTGAAAGATGTGTGAGGTGATTACACTGTATTATGGTTTGCTTTCAGTACAAATCACCATGTCTCAGGACTTGTTTGTTATCACTAGTAATCGGGCACATATTAAACACTAGTGGGATTTGTTCACTTAATGAACCTTTTGGAGACTTCTTGAGTTTAATGTCAGACATACACATACACACACACACACACACACACACACACACACACACACACACACACATATATATATATATATATATATATATATATATATATATATATATATATATAGTATATGGTAGGACTTCTTAGAGCAGGAATGGGATTAATAGCTACGATGGTTTGGAAGAAGGAATTATTGAAGAAACACCAGAGAGAGGATCAGTAGAACTGAAAGTTTCTGTACTTAAGGAAATGGTTTGAGATGGTTATGAATAGTTTTTTTCTCTAATGGTTCAAATTTTATTTTTGAAAAAAAAAAATCAATTCCAGGATATTTGGCTCAACAGAGGTCTGACTCTTCGTTAGCCTCGCTACGGTGCTGAAAAGAAACCTGGAGTTCTTCTTATTTTCTTCAATCAGTGATGAATAGTAAGATGTCCTAGGTTTACTGAGGGCTGTTTTATAGAGCAACAAACTCTTTTTCCAGGCTAAATGAAGATTTAAATTAGTGAGACACCATTTCCCTTCCAGCTTACAGGTTATCTGCATTAAGGCACAGGTTTGGGAGTTATACCATGAAGTCAGGCACTTCTGATTTGAGGCTTTTTTCAGAGGAGGCATAGTATCACCAGACTACCATCCGATGCTGCCTACTTCCATTCTCTCCTGACACCACCTTGCAGTCTCTTCTTTTAGATTGCATCTTCTGCATAAGATGTAGTCCATCTGTGTGCAAATTCCTCCACTCTTACAGGTTACCTTATGTTCCTCCCTCTTAAAGTAGGTACTGTAGATGGAAGAATAAATCAGTGAAACAATCTGATTGTGCAGTATTGATTACTCTGTTCATTTCACTGTGCAGTAGTGTGTGTGTGGATCAATTCATGATCTAATATTTAATTGGTTTTTCGCCACTGATTCTGTTTCAAAACACACAATTTGCACACACTAGACATATATAGTTGTTACAGCATTTGACTGAACTCTTCTGTATCATTCTTTTAAAATCACTATCTTTGGGAATACACAAACAAATTGTTGTGATGTAAATATGTGAAAGTTCAACCACAATTAAAAGCAGCATATGAAAGCATGTAGGTAAACAATGAAGAACTGTGTGTCTCCAAGCATACACTAAGACATAAGCTAACCCTGAAAGGTCCCTCTGCCGCCTGTCCTCCTCCTCTTATCCAAGCAAAGAAAGAGCAGGGAGCTGAAATTATGAACAAGACCTGCATGGAAAGTGAGAAAAATTTAGAAATTGTGCAATCAATCAATATTTATTTTTCTCTTTTTCTGCCTGTCAATCTATCCTTCATGTCTTTGTTGAAATAAAAAAAAAAATCTTCTTGTATGAGAAAGCAGTGAATCTATAAGTGGTTGAGAGAAAGAGAGAACTTCAGAGGTGGAGGGTGAGAGAAAGCTCCCCTGAGCATTGTGAATTGGCTTTAGTTGAGTGAGTGTGGAGGATTACACTCCAGACTGAAATGGAGTAGTTGTTTAGATAGGGATATTGTATTTAAACAGAAGGATTTCTCTGCCAGACCTTTCTCTCCTACTTAAACATACAATTCTTCACATTTTTGCATAAACACAGGTGCTCATAGAGGAACAGAATGGAGGTAACTCAATAGAAAAATAATGGTACTCTGTGACTGGTATGAACTCACGTGAAGAAAATGCCCCTGTGACATGGTTTTTGACAGGATTGTTAGAAAAGAAGAATTCTTAAGTCGTCTTTGTAAAGGTATTTTTTTACATTCACGTGAAAAATTTTTATACAACTCTTTGCAGTCCTCTGGATAAACTAAGTACACCCCATAGCTTATAGAACCACCTTTTGAAGGAAGTAACTGTTTTCTGTATGACTTCATTAGTCTTACACATCATTGTAAAGATACCATGGCCTACTCTACTTTATAAAGTTGCTTCTAGTCAAAAGTCAAATTTATTTCTAAAGCACCTTTTTTAAAAACAACAACAGTTGACCAAAGTGCTGTACAAAAGCAACGCAGTACATAAAACATAACATAACACAAGCATCGATTAAAACGAAAACATAAAATTGTTAAAATAACATATCAGGACTCAGTAAAAGCCATGGAATAAGAGTTCACTAAATTTTGTTGGCATTGGTTTATGCACAGCTCTCTATAACATTTCAGACTAGCTGACATCTTGCCTTGACTGGCTCACTGGGGTTTAAATAGCCGGATCTCTCCACCTTTGGGTATGAGAACTGAAGAAGCCTTTAGGATGAGGTGAAATGTCTTCAAGAGACAAAAAGAGGTCCAGTCACCCCTTTTTCAATTTTTCACATAGCTGGATGAAAACTTGCCTTCTGCTTTAGACCATCAGTCTTCTAATATTCAGATTTATTTTTCATGCCTGACCAGTGTATTCTATATGTTTCTTGCGATGGCCATGTGGCTTGAGGTAACATTCTGTGGTGGAGGAATGATGTTCAGGTATCCTCAGGGGGGACACCAATGCAGATCCTCCTTTTACTAATTTTACTTCATGTGCCTCTCTCCACTTTTTTTGCTGGACATGCTATCTTCTCCTACTGCAGTCTTTTTGTCAGTACTGCTTTGTCCTCTGTAGGATTGTGTCTGGCATGGTAGCATCTCTGCTTTTCATTGATGGTCCACACTGTAAATAAGAAAGAAAAACATCTAACTTCATTAATTCCCCCTTTATCATTATAATTCAAACTGTACACTTCGGTAATATGTTTATACAGCTTAGGATATGCAAATTATTTAATTAAACCATGAATAATAGTTTGTTAATGCTGAGTAAACTGGAGGAGATGCAACATTGTTAATATGGTGCAACCCTGTTAACTCTAATCACAGTAACAGAGTTGCATGTAAAAGAATTGCAAATTCCTGATAATGTTAACTTTTTCTCAAGAATAGAAACTAGCTCTTTAGCTAATTGTTACTATTTATCAAGAAGACAAACTTAAGTGAATTAATAAAGAAAAAAATAATGCCCTTGTTTCGTCCTGATAATTTGCATAACAGTGTGGTAGAGTGAGACATTCCAGCAGGGCTGACAATGTTATAAAAATATGAAAAATAGAAGAGATCTGCTCTATCCATGCTGTTTGGAAACTGTCTGATGATGTCAATTCCATTATGTCAGGTGACTCACCATTTTCTTCTTCTTCTACCATGCTAAAAAATAATAGGATAACAGGGTTGCATGCATGTTGTGGGACACAGATTCCTTGCATAATAATTAATATTTAAAATATTGTGTTGATTAAAACAAATGTTTCTACAATTACAAGAGACATCTATGAACAAAAAAATGCAAATGAAAGGGAATTTTAATTGTATTTTAAATGTTTTATTTGAGATTCAATTTTGTCATCAAGTGGGTGGTACAAGAGAAAAATAGCATTTTAAAGGGTAGTCCAGACATATTTGGTATTTAAAAAAAAAATTTCAGTCAGTATTTTTTCCAAGTTTATTTGGATTTGGTCTCAGAACAAGTGCAATTTACTCAGGAACTGTATGCTTTAATATTTTGTACATGGATTATGTGACATTTCATGGCTGGGACGTAAAATATCCTCCAATTCTGGAATGACCCTTGATTCTTTTCTTTTTCAGCCATTCTCTTGTAGATTTACTGGCGTACTTCAGGTAATTGTTGCATGACCCAATTTCAACCAACTTTAACTGTTGGACAGATGGCTTTAGATTTGACTCTAGAATACTTTAGCTACAGAGGAGTTCATGGTTGACTCAGTGACTGCAACCTGTCCAGGTCCTGTGGCCTGGGCACCTTGCTGTGGGGTCTAGAGTTGTCCAAAATAACCTTTTTGATTGATGACAAATGTATGTACAGTAGCACAAAATGGGTTTGGTTGTTACCAAATTATCACGCCTCCACCATGGTGATAATATGAGGTGTTTGTAATATGAGGTTTTTGCGCTGATATACTCTGTTTGTATGTTTGTTACTAAATATTGTGGTAACAAACAAATTATGGCCAAACATCTCCACTTATGTCCTGTCTGTCCAAAAGACATTGTTCTGAAAGTTGTGTAGTTTGTTAAGAGCCATGCTGCCAGGTTCTTTTTAGAGAGGAGAGGCTTTCTCCTAGCAACCCTTCTGAACAAGCCATATTTGTTCAGTCTTTTTCTAACTATAGTGTTATCAACTTTGACATTTAACATGCTAAATGAGGCCTGTAGAGTCTGAGATGTAGCTCTGGAGTGTTTTGCAATTTCTTTGAGGATTACATGGTAATGACCATCCTGGGATATCCACCCCTGGATAGTTTGTGGCATTGTGCTAAAACACATCTGAATGTTCCAAACAAGTCAACTACCAAAATTTCTGCTTTCACTGGGGAGGTCATACTTGCCGATGATCAATTAATCAAGTCCATTTCATTAGCAGGACTGCATAGAATAGAGTCCTATGAAACCTTTCTTTGTTCATTTTGTTTTGTCTGCCATCCAGGCTAATTACACAATTCTAAAAATGGGTCTAGGGCTGTCCAAAATTCCCTCTTTGATTGATACACCCACCCGCGCGCGCGCACACACACACACACACACACACACACACACAATCCGTAATCAGTCTGGACAACACTCTTGAGCAACATCAAATCAACCATGACCACCAGTTGTCTAATAAACCACAATTCATCTAACTGTGTGTAGCACAGTGTTTCCTTAATCCCAGTTCTTAACAAGCTAATTAAGTTGTGGTATGATTCAGAGCATTGTCAAGGTTCAGGCTACATTTTAATTAACAGTCAAGAAACACATAGCTCCATCATTTTATATGGATCACTGATCAAGGGGCTGCTGTTATTTGACTGATTTAAGGTATAATCATCATCTCATCTCTTTAAAATGTCTATTTTATACACATGCAAATAGGAGTAGGTATTAGTATTTGAGTTTCTTCAGTAGTTTGTTTATGCAAATTGGCATTTGATGGTAGAATCTTATGCAAATATGGTATAATGGCATATTTTTGCAGTAAACCTGGCCTATTTGAAGCAGCGTGGTGGTGCAGTCGTTAGTGTTGTCTTTGAGCAAGAAGGTCCTGGGTTCAAATCCACCTTCTGGCCTTTCTGTGTGGAGCATGTGGCCTTTCTGTTGGGGGTTTTCATGTTTTCCCCTTGTCTGCATGGATTCTCTCCGAGCATTCCAGCTTCCTCCCACAGTCCAAAGATATGCATTTAGTGTGGTTAGGCTACATTGGTGATTCTAAATTGAATGTGAGTGAAAATGGTTGTCTGTCTCTCTGTATTAGCCCTGTGACAAACTGGCGACCTGTCAAGGGGTTTACCCTGCCTCTCACCCTATTGCAGATGGGAAAGGCTCCAGCCCCCCACGACCCTGAATTGGATAAACAGAAGAAGATGGATGGATGGATCTGGCCTATTTGTGTGTGTGTCTGCCTCTGTCAATTTTTGTGTGTACAGTACAATGTACTTCTAACTGATCCAGTTTTAGAAGTGTTGGCTCAGCTGTAATGAGCTCTCTGTTAGGTGCTATGCTCTGCATGTATATCAGCAAAGTGGGAAGGAAAGGCTCAATAGATTGCTTTGTATGGCTAATTTGCTCGACTCATTAAATATTGAGGTGAAGGCATATTTGTGTGATTGCCAATATACTAGCTCCAGTGGTCTTTGTTATGCCTCAGACTATGTGAAATGAAAGGAAATGCACTTACAGTGGGAAAAAGGTAGAAAGTTTGTCCTGGCAGCTATTTGTGTGCTTGCAAATTCAGTAGCATGCATAAACATATACACTAGAAGCAGTGGTCCACAATTATCAGAAATGAATTACATAGGAAATAGGCCCACAGATACACACTTTCACTTAACTATTTATAGTATGTCATCACTTCTTCTTGAATGATAATCATTTTAGCAGCACTAGCTAAAACACTGGTCAGCTTGCTCAACAACTTATTTTTAATTAATATTAGTAAAAGGAAAACACATCAAATGCTGGATTACCTGCTGGATTGCCAGCCAGAAACTTAACATGTGGCATCTGGTTGAGAAAATTAGAATATAAACTCCTCCAAGTCATTTCCTGCATGAGCATTGAAGTCCCCCAGCAGGACAATGGCATTCCCAGCAGGGGCACCTTCAAGCACCATGCCCAAGCACTCCAAGAAGGCTGGGTATGCTGAACTGCTGTTAGGCGCATAAGCAGTAGGAAAAGAGTCCAACCCCTCACCAGGAGACTGGTTTCAGAGCCCAAGCTGTGAGTTGAGGTGAGCCCAACTATGTCTTACTTGGTACTTCTAAACCTTCTTCCCCGCCAGAGAATTTACATTCCATGTTCCTATAGCCAGATTTGTGAATTGGGGATCAGACTGTCAGGACCTCCTCCCCTGACCACTACCTGAGTATGCCAAGAAAATATCTTCTATTGTCCAAGTTTGGTGAGCCAATGTGAACTGT
Source organism: Archocentrus centrarchus (assembly GCF_007364275.1). Classification (NCBI taxonomy): domain Eukaryota; kingdom Metazoa; phylum Chordata; class Actinopteri; order Cichliformes; family Cichlidae; genus Archocentrus; species Archocentrus centrarchus. The sequence continues at coordinate 23,844,999 of NC_044348.1, forward strand.
AGCATTAGTTTCCTGTTCTTAGCTGACAGGAGTGGTACCCAGTGTGGTCTTCTGTTGCTGTAGTTTGTAGCTGCTGTGTCTGCTTCAAAGTCTTATGAGTTGTTAATTCAGAGATGCTCTTCTGCATAGCTTGGTTGTAATGAGTGGCTATTTTGATGGCGGCACATTCAAAGTTATTTAAATCAGTTTTCTTCATCATTTTGATGTTTAGTTTGAACTTCAGCAGGTTGTCTTGACTATGTCTTCTTGCCTAAATGCATTGAGTCCTTGCCATTGGATTGGCTGATTAGATATTTGTGTTAACAAGCAGTTGATCAGATATACCTAACAAAGTGAGCAGTGAATCTATATAATTTTGCCCTTTAAATTTTTTTCTTTGTACCACTTTCAGATAATTATATGGTTTCAATGATTTGTAAACCACTGCATTCTTTTATTTACATGTTTACACAGTGAACGTTTTTTGTAATTGGTTTGTATTAATATTGCAATATACATACATACATACATACTATGTAAATGTTTTTTTTAAAAAGTTGAGGGACAGAGGGGGGAAGCAGAAGTGTAGTGAAAAAGAGTCATAACAATGATAAAAGTCAAGTATTTTATTTGAACAAAATTTACTTGCATTAGGCACATTGAAAGGGCAAACATCTGGGAAGATAATGCTGGTAACATGTTGAACACATCACTGCTAATTAGACAGTCTCTGTTCACATGTTCCTCCTACCTCCTGTGTACAGAGACACATTTGCATACCTCTGCCGGAGTGTTAGCGTGCTTCAGCCTATGACTTGCCTACAACGGAAGTATGTAGCAGTGAACAGAAGTGACATATAGATATAGAAAACAACTTACACTCTCTGTATTGCTCTGTCTCAATCCAGGAACACCAATTCCCTACCACATCTCTTCAAATGGCCACTTTACCTCGATGAATTGGGTTCAAGTGCAATCTTGGCTATTGTCAGATGTAGTTTAGAGGCTATTTCTTAATGGTGCGCCCATTGCTCTTTGTCCCGTTTTCTCTATCCATTCAGTATGAGATAGAGCTTTGTCCTCCTTCTGGGAAGAGATATGTTTTCCTCAGGTACTTGAGGGCAGCTAAAGGGGTGTTGCTACTGTCAAAACAAGGCTGGTTGTGAGAAGGAAGAGGAAGTAAATCAAAGGTAAAGGCAGAGAGTTACAGGATGACACCTTCACAGCTCTAATGGGTAGTATCACCAATAGATCACGTTTGTAAAATAACAGAAAAATATCTGGTTACCAAGGAACAATTAAACAGATTTTAAAAACCCCGATAGCATTTTGTGAGCTGTGGCAATTGAACAAGTCAATCAAAATGTCTTTGTTCTGCTCGCCTGTCATTGTCGAGCAGCAGTGAAGAGACTTACTTTTTTCAATATGCAGTAGTGAAAGAAATGGCAACTTAAAATTCAGTCCTTCAATTATAGTTGCTAGTGGATGTGCTATATTAGTTCATAGTAATAGTTGGGGACCTGCCTGTGTGTTAAAGTGTAGTTGTTCAAAAATTAATATAATAGAGTGCATCTGTTGCTGAGTAATTACTGAAAAAAATTGCAATTGCTTTTACAGTAAGTGGGAAGAGCAGATGATTATAATTTTCAATAACTATAATTAGTGTAGGTATTTCCAAATTATTTGTGTATGGTAGTCAGAAGATGTTGTAGATGAAAAGAAGATTTTTATTTATTATTTTAGAAATTCATTCTATCAAATAAAAAGTTTGTGAAACGATGGCCACCCTCGATATGTAACTGCACCTGGAGCCTTTGACCAAGTCCCTCCACTGCACGGACATCTAATTCATCCTCAGTATCAGCTCTGGATAATGAGTGTCAAACTGTCAACAGGCTCTGGTGGCAGTGACCTCTCTACATGACCCTCGGTGGATGACTGTGTGACTGGTCTACTCTTTTTACTGATTGGCAACTACAGAGTGTGAGTGGACAGAAACAATAGTGCGAGAAAAGAAGAAAGAGAGGTTGAATGTGTACTGGAAAGGGGATGCCAGGTGGAGACCGTAAAAAAGAACTAATCTGTTGATTTTCACAGAAGCTTGGTATTGCTGGATAACCTGTAATTAAGTAGAAAACCAAATAGATGATGCAAGAAAAAGAGAACAGATAAAAACATGCACTTCATTTGCTATAGCAAATATTGAAAATGGCTTACTAAATATCGTTTCAGCTATATAGATAATAAAAGCGCAAACCACAAAACCTGTTTCAGGGATGTGAAGACCCTCTTTTGAGGTGATATCTTGTGAAAAATAAGAACTCTATTGACAGCAATACCCACAGTAAATATGGATCATCATTTTTGAGGTACCAAAAACCTGCTCTGCAATCAGGGCTGTTACCAGGGTTTGGAAATCAGTGAGCTCTCAATGTATACTGTAGGTGTAGCAACTGTGCTCCAATGACCTGCTGAAAAGATTACATTTCTGATGAGAACTGGTCCTTTATTGTGTTCGGCTTCCCTGTTTTGCAGAAGCAATTTTGCTTCCTGTGAGCCAGAATGTCTTGCTTTTTTAAGGTGGTCTTGAGCAACAGTTCTCTGGGTTTTCTGAAGGTCTTCCAAAGTTTTTCTTTGAACATCAGCTGCTTTTTTAACCCATTTTCTGTCAAGACAACTTAACATAGAACCCATTTTAAGTTATATCTTTTAGGAGTGTAGTTACTAGTAGCCTGTCACATAAATATATTGTTTGTTCCCATTTTTCATTCATAAAAATGCCAACAATATCACAATTTGACTGGCAAGAAATAGTATTCTTGCACCAGCAAGGTGATGCCCAAAGAGCTATTGGCTGAAAACTTGGCATGACAATGATCTCAAACACACTGCCAATGCAGTAAAAATATATCTAGATAGAGAAACACACAGTGGAGGAACCCTATTAGTCATGAATTGGCCTCCTCAGAACCTGGACCTGAGAAATGGAACATAAAATAGCAAACATCCAAAAAAGGGCTTTTCATGTCCTTTAAGAATCCAAGAAGCACATTCCTGAAAAGTACACAAAGAAATTACAAGAAAACCTGCCCACAAGTTGTGTTGAAGAATAAAGGTGGTCATACCAAATATAGACTGCCAAGCTGATTAGAATTGTAAGGACTCTGTTTTTGCCTTATAGACACTGCATTTCCAAGTATGTATGCTTGCATGTTTCAGTACATCGCTACACCTATTTATCATTTTCATATCAAAATATAAAGAAATTAGGTGAGGCTCAAAACTTTTGCACAGTACTGTAGAAATATGGAAGATGAGTGTTGTATAAAACAATGAATTAAAACAAAATAACAGAATACAGAATTATTCCCTCACTTGAAATTAAAATAGCAGGAGGGAAAGCTCACACAGTGGGTCTGGCCCCATTGTGCCACTGATTCACTCCCCATGCCTAAGACAGCCTATTATTATTCCTCATGACATATGCAACAACCAACCCCTAAAAACAACCCAGTCAGAGGCACTGTAGGGCAAGCCATAATATCACAAAACTCCCTTAGAGACTTTTCAAATGAAAAGCCATCTAGAGCATTACACATTGATTATTGCCAATTTGTACTCTCTTATTTTGAAAAAAAAAATCACAGAGTTCCAGATCTTCCTGACCTCATAGCTGGTTATGACCATGTCTGCAGTGTCACTAAAAGCACACAAAGATGAACTGAGAATAAATGTTTGCTTTGTTTAAATTTAATCAAATGATACCATATCAGTGATTCACTTCCAAAGTGGTGTTTTCAGACAGTATGGGACATTACATGATCTTTAGCCTGCCAGGTCACTAGTACAGTAGTTTGTGTAATATCTGATTGACCTAGAGCTGAGAACAGAGCTGGTAACTGGGGAATTTATAGCAATGGGTGACATAGTAGTGCAGTGATTATCAAAGTTGCCTCACAGCAAGGAGTTCTTCTTTTTCAAACCTTCTGGTTGGCTGGGGCTTTTGAAAGCACTGCATAATCACTGTGCACTGCACTGTGGGTTACCTGATAACATTACATTGGGCATAGGTGCTTAATGCAAGGTAGATAAGTGCTTTAGTACATTTAACATAGTATGATGAGTTGCGTGCTATTTACTTGTTCAGGAAGGAGAGAATGTCATTGTAAATAACTTGGAAACCATGGTAACATTATGTGCATGAGTCAGATACATTAAAAAAGAGAGACAAGGTAGATTCATGAACAGAAATATATAAAAAGACACCTGGAAGGACTTTGCATGAGCATGAGTGCTGCAGTTTCCCAAATCAACCATACAGAAACAGTAAAATCTGAAGGTTATGCTTGTATCCTGCTCTGTGTGGTTTGGCAAATGGCAACTGCCAAAACTAAGAATGATTGACAGGAATGAATAATCTTATGATAACCTTTTTGAGAGTCTGTCTATGATGTCAAACAAGCAAAGCAAAATATATAAATGATCTTTTAAAATGTAGCCAATTTCATCCATTTTTTTTTTCCCATTAATCCTTTTTCAGGCTCACGGGGGACTGGAGTCTATCCCAGCTGTGATAGGGCGAAAGTCTTTGAATAGTCCTTTGCTTTTTAGATAAATATAGGCTACTCTGCTCAAGAAACCAGTTATCAAATGCTTTCTATTATAGGAAAGATTGTTGTTCTATTTTTTATTAACAAAATAAAATAATAAATAAAAGCAGAACAGTTGTGTGTATTAGTTGTGTATTGTTATTATTCGAAAGAATAATGAGAGGAAATGTTTTTTTGTTTTTGTTTTTTATTCAATTTTCATTTTGTTACTAAGGTTAAAAAATGATCTTAGTTTGTTATCCACTGCAGCACTTTTTAGGACAGGAATGTCCAAAGTCTGGCCCGCGGGCCAAAAACGGCCCGAACTCAGATTTTTAATGACCCATGCGTTTTGCACATGTTAACAGACAACTGAGAGAAAAGTCAACGAACTTTGATTTTTTTTTCGTTAGCCTTCAAGGAAAAGATGCAGTAGTGGGCCAACTATTTGCACACATCAAGGCCTTTGAAATGAAGCTGTTGAGGGAGCGTGGGGGGGCTTGGTGTCTCCAAAAATTGCCAGCATCACCAGAAAAAGTTGGTAAATTTGTTGCTAGTTGCTTTTTGGGGAAAAAAAAGTCGCTACGGGGGGTCTGAAAAATCGGTAAATGTAGCAACAAAGTCACTAAGTTGGCAACACCGCATGTCAACTGTTGAGCTTCAGCGTGGCAGTGAATGTAGCAGCCAACACCAGCATCTCTCTCTCTCATGCCTTTTTACTGGTGTTGTGCCAAAAACTGATCTTCAGTATTTGCCAAAAAATGATTGGCTGTATTTAAACTGTTGTAAATGACTTTTGGCCTATAATCTGACAAACATATCTCTCCCCAATTATATCAATTCATTTTGAGCAAGAAAGAACACTCCTGTCACAAGTTAGAAGCTATAATTACTTTTCGGCAAAGTAATTTTTATACATGCTTCATTTATCATGGTAAAAACTCTCATTGACATTAAAAATATCTCTTTTTTTTCAGACAGATCTGGTCACGGGGGCAGCAGAAGTTGCAACAAATATAACATCACATTTTAATAAAGATAGTTGAAGTGGGCAAAAAGGACTGGATTAATTATAATGTAGATATAATAACACATAAAGATACTTGCAAAACAGGTCATTTCTTTATTTTAAATGTGAGCCCTTCATAAATCCTGTTGACTACAGCCTATTTTCCAATATAAGCAAAGACATTGCACATCAAAAACACATAAAAACATCGGAAATCACTTTTTGGCATATGATCATTTTTTGGCACAACACAAGCACCTGGATATGGTCATATTTTTCCAAAAATTTGCAAAGATGTTCAGCTTGTTTGGCTCCACATATTTGTGCATGCAGAGTTTGTCTGTTCTGAACTTGAACAAGAACTGCTTCAGATCAAGACTTAGTGACTCCCACCTATGCGACATTTTACACGTCTACCACTGCTCTCGAACCATTTGGTTACTTCATCCTTGTTTGCTGCATGAAAACAAAAATATTAAAGAACAGAATATTTATATGCATCTTTTATTTTTTTAAAGTAATATCATCAGGGACTATTGGCACTCGGGCACTTTTGCATCATCAAATATGACCCTTCTTGAAAAGAGTTTGGACACCCCCGCCTTAGCAAGCATCTATTGCTATCCTTCAACCTAAACTAATGGGAAATGCTACAATTCTGCTTCTGGCATATCAGATCATTACATTTTCATCACTTGGTGTCATATAATGCCTTTTTGTTAGATGCAACCTGTATCTTACCTTCACACACAAGGTGTATGTTGTTGGGTCGTCAAGACACCAATGCAAGGTTTATCAGCCATTGATTTTGTGTGTTTTTTTCTAGCTTCTGATTTGTGTCAATTTCATTTTATTCCTTTCACTCACAAGGTAGATTTAACTTGTACAAGCTACTGAGATGTATTTAAGGAAAGATTGTGGTTAAATATGTCCCTCACAGGAGTAACAGTGCACATACAAAGTGATGACTTTGAGACTGACAGCCCATGTCAATATTGCCATACTTAGTGCATCACTACCTAAGGACAACTTGTGCATAAATGTAACATGCCAGTGACTTTGACAAAATGGCATTAATTGACATCCAAAGAATGAGAACAGACACACATTTACTGAAGAGGCTGAACATTTTTCACAAGTGTCACTCTGGCCTGGTGATAATTATTACAAGACCTATTGTATTTAAATACAGTGTTGCAGCTATGACAAAGAAAGATTTATGATGTTATGTCAGGTAAATAATTAAAAAGTTGTCCCAGGGTTTAAGGGTTAAATAATCAAATTATTTTATACCTAAAATGTACATCAACAATATTAAAACTGCTGCATAAACTATACACTATGTGCAGGCCTGATGTGCCTGTATGTTCTCTGGGTTTCAAGCATTGCTCAAAGAACTGCTTTGAAGCATCTCTCCAAACACCACATGTAATCAGAGCTAGCAAATTCACATCAGGGATGACCACATAGCCTGATATAATCTAAATGCAGATTACATTCATTATCAACCCACACACTTTTGCTGAACCCAGTCATCTTTTTCTTTTTTCTTGTAATCATCAGCATCTCTCTCTCTCTTTGCCATCTCATATCAAATCTGCGTTCAGTCTTTTGGTCTTTTATTTTTATGCCCTCAACCCCCTTACCCTCCATCCCAGCTTAATAATCACTTCAACAATAACTGGTAATAAGAGAATAAAAACTACTTATCTAAAACAGAAAGCATGAATAATTTGTAGATGTTTCTCTGATCTCTTAGATGTGGCATCTGTTTGTTGTTGTGGAACATTTTAGTATTTTGTGATTTTTGTTTATTGTGGGTAGGGATGGCACTTCGCAGATCAGGGGGAGACATAATCTCACCAGTTGACAACAAAGCTTTGTACATGTGCATGCGGAGTCTGTATGTTTGCGCGGCTTTCTAACTGCTAGTCAGCATGTAAGGGGTCATTAAATGTTAGTTATTGTCACATACAGGGACAGATATTTCCCCTACTCCCACTCATACACTCCCACATAAAGAGCCTGATTACTGCTACAAGGGTGAAGACAATCTGGCAGAGATTTGCTGCCCATCCAGCCTTCAAATACTGCCACTTAGACACAGGACAGGTGCAGGAAGGAATGCCAGAGCCCAAACTCTGCCCAAGGGCAGAACCCACCACTGCACCTGGAACCTGGAGATGAAATTCCTTTGGCAGAAAGATTGCAATACTTGGAGAATGGGCATGATCATGCATGTGTCATGCATGGATCAGCAATGGATTCATGAACATTACTGTACTGACTTCACAAACGTTATTGAGCAAGTCACTGACTGGAGTTGAAAATTCTACTTTGCCATGTACATGTATGGTTCAGTAATAGCTAATTTGTATCAAAAACAGGAATTACTTGAGTGCTCAGCTGTTCATCTGGCATCCCTACTACTGTTTTGCCACCACATCATAACCTTAGTAAGCAGGTGTAATTCTATTATAATATAACTGTTTTTTGTATTTTGTTATCAAGCATGAATTATGAGCCAGCAACACGTTTAGTCTGCTCAGAGCAGATGGGTCTGACCAGAGATCTAAATGTTGTTCTTGGAGGCATTGGTGCATTGCTAAGCATGAATACATTTATAAAGACAAGCATGCACAAGCACGCAATGCCCAAACACCCCACCACCACTATCACCACCACCCCTCATCCACAATCTCTCACACACACACACACACACACACACACACACACACACACACACACACACACACACACACACACACACACACCTGCCCATTTTTCTCTAACACTCTAGCCGACCTCGTGCATTCACACACAAAAATGATGAAAGTCGTTATGATTGGCTTTGCCCTTGTAAATCCAAATGACACTGGCCTGCCTCCATTTTTGAGCTTTTCTAATAATGTTGGTCTTACCTGAACCTTATTGAGAGCATTCGGGTCTTTCCAGCAAATAAAAGACAACCTCCAGCTTATCCAAGCTGTTGTTTTGATTCCCCTCTGCTATAGCCTTGATTATTAGTGCCCACTACCATAGACAGTCACTGGAGGGTCACCACAGAATGAGCCGCACAAAGGATTAAATGGGTATAGGAGGGGCATAGAAGGCCTTTTGGAAGTTGGTGGTGGAAGTTGGAGTTGTTCTGACAGCATTCTAAATTTCTTAGGATTATAATTTGGTGTTTACCTTAAATTTCCTGTTCGTGTAAATGCAGCCCCCTATGGCATTTATTTACAATGTAAATGCTAATTTTTACAGATGTCACATCTGTGCTAGTGGTCTGTGTGGTTTACCACAGAAAAAATGTGATATTATTCACATATGTGAATACGTGATAGTATAGCAAGACATTTAAACCACATTGCCTAACGGTAGTCTCTGGCTGCATGACCGCAGATGCTTGTCTCTGCATGATCTGGAAGGATCATTTCGTTGTGTGCCTTGTGTGCACAATGACAATGAGTTGAATCTAATCTAACATGTGTTGCTCAGAAATCTTAATCTAGAGCTCTTATACTGATATTCATGTGTATGCAATGTACTAACACCTTCTCTCTCTTCTTCTCTTTCCCCTCATCTCACAGTAGAAGGTGGTCCGTCCTGTCACCATATGCCCCTTCTGCCCCACTGCTGCCAAGTACTTGCACATAGAAGATCAACTGATTGTTTGAGTTTTCTTAAGGCAGTGGACAAGATATTGCTATGCCAAAAAGCTCATGGTGTGGCAAAAAAAAAAAAAAACTCATTATATGAGTCTTTGGGCAGAGGGTATGAAATATATATAACATTGTCATGTTGCAAAACAGCAGATATTTAAAAAAAATAATAAATTAGGTCACATACACAATAAATCACCAACACTCGAAAAATAAAATATATGGCTAATTTGAATTTATCCAAAATTGTTTGAGGTCTTAAAGTTTAGTTCACGTTTGATTTCCTGTACTTATTTCTCTGTGTCTACATATCAGTAACTGGAAAAATGGGACATCTGGAAGAGACAAGGTGAATGGAAGATGTTTTAGGCAGACCTGAAATTCTCTTGAGAGCAGAGAGGATTGCCAGGTGAGGTGGGGAAGTATGAAAAGATCGACAGGGCCATGAATAAAAAGAACGCTCTAAGCTAACTCATTTTCTATCATGGTGACCTGGCATTTACAAGACAACCTTGATAGAAATTTAATTCACCTGTTTTCTGGCCCCTTTTTAATTTTTGACCTTAAGGGTCATTTACAAAATTACTCACTGGCACTGTTCTACTTTGATTAAAAATCTAAAAGTTCATTTAGACAAAGAAATAATTATAACTTTGGGTTTTAAACATCAATCACTTAAATAAATATAAAATAACAGTGAATAAACCGTGAAGCTGAAAGACGCATGTATCGTGAACAAACACCACAAGCACAACTGTTAAATTAACAACAACTGTCTAGAAATTGTTACTGCATTACTAATGAGAACTATCCTTAGACCTTAAGATCCATCTTAATGTAAAAGAAAAAAAAATGTGATCTTAGTGGTTCTGACTGTTGTATAACTGATGATTTGGTTTAAATGTGTCACAAACTGCTGATTGAGGTTATACAGAATGGTTCAAAAATCAAAAACATCCAACTGTTTTGCTATTAATGTGAGATGCCAAAACAAAATGGTACATGACTCACTGTTTACAACTGGCAGACAAGCTTTGGTAACTCGGATAACTGCACACATTCACACACATTCAGGTGACATCCACATGTACTCAGGTATTTTTTTTAAAACAGAGATATTTTTCCAAGTTCATTTTGAAAAATATCAGGAGTTTTTCTAAAGCTCGACTTTCAGTGATTCAAAATACCCATGTATCCTCAGCCTGGAGGTGGATAGGCTGAACCAGCAGATAACAACATCAAGGTCCACCCCTCAACCAAGAACAGAAATCTGAAGCTGCACATGACTCACCAAACTGAATGATGCAAGTGTGGAATAACACAGCCTGGTTGATGGGTCTCAGTTCCTGTTGTAGGTACAGATGGTAGACTGAATTTGGCATTAATAGCAGGAGTGACATGTAAGCCAAAACGTTGGGACAATTAGAGCAAGAAGCATCGGAGTCCTTTCCAGAAAAAAAAAATAACACTTTTAAATATAGTATAGATACAATATACTTTTACATATACTATAGCTATTCAGTGATCTGAGGGAATAATTGAATTTATATGTAATATATAGTTTATTTTAAAATGTTAGCAAATCTGTTTTGTAATCACCCATGTTATGATAAATGCTACATATTTATTTATAGATTTGTCTTATTTGTGCTCTTATTGTTATTAAAATAGGCAATCCCTTATTCACGCACTTCTACAATGCTGCCACTGTTTGATGTAGAGTTGAATCATGAATTAACAGAAAAATACTTTACCACAATGTAAATTAATTTAACAGATGACCTGCTAAGATGGTAATAGGTATATTTTCAAATACAATGCCCACTTTGGTGACATCACATGCAGACATCACAACAATTGAACCAGGAAACATATCAAGTGCAGTAGAATAAATAACTTGCCAGTAGCATGCTTTGTAAAACTGCTCGTCACTACTGTCCTAAGTACATATTGTACATATTGTATAAACTGTAACCCCACATAGAGGACCTGAATAAAGGAATTAAGCAAGGAGATAAATAAACAAATAACTTTTATTAGTTCATAAACCAAGTCCAACGTGAAGTCCAGAATGAAAAAGTCTAAGCAGGAAAATGGCCAGAAAGAGGAACACAGATACTACAGCAAAAACTAAGGGGAAGGCCAGGATTATTTATACACAATGGGTAATCATAAAATATCATGGATCAACACGGAACTGGAAACAGCCGGGGGAACAAGACACATGTGTAGAGAATCAAGACAATCACAAGGGGGAAGCAAAACACTAAACAAGACACAACCGACAACCAAAGTAAAACAGGAAATCACCCAACAGACTAAGCACAAGGACAAGAAACGCACACATAATACAAAAGTCAGAATAGTAAGGAAGACACAAAAATATAATAATATAAAATTTTTAAAAAAATCTAAACTGGATAAAAAAGGAAAACCCAAAACAGAAACTCATACAAACTTATTTAATCACTAGGAAATGTTGCACAAAAATCAAAGACTAAGTTATCATCCATCCATCCATCCATCCATCCATCGTCTTCGGCTCATCCTGTAATATAAAATAAAAATCCCAAATTCAGTGTTTTTTTTTTTTTCTACCAATGGTGTTTAAAGTGTCAGCTCACTGCCCTATGAATCACATAACTACTAATAATAAATAAGATGCTATGCTATCACAAATCATTATTGACTAGTGAGCCAGAAGGCTAAGAAAAACACACACAGACATTTAGGGATGATGACTATTCCAGATGGTTCTATCCAGATATGTTACTTTATTTCTGAAATACCCTTAGGTATGTTTTAGTTTAGTATGTTTTCAACTTAAGCAGCACACACAGACCTGCAAACTAAACTCTAACCTACATCTCCTAAAGGAAGGGTACTGAGGACCAGTTAGAGAAAAGTTCCCCGAAGAAAGATCCAGAATGTTATAAAGTTCCACATGAATTACAATTCAATGCAACATATTTTGCCTAACAGTTGTATGTGGTCAACAGCTGGCTTTCAAATAAAACAAATAAAGTACAATTCAGCAGTATTTCAACAATGTTTATTAATTTTCACAACAACCTGGAAGGTATTCTAATGACAAAATAACTTCCTATCTCATTTCAAGTTAAATAAGGCTTGCATTCCAAAATATAAAAGAGCTTTTGAAAAATAGTCTTCAAATAAAGTGCATAATTAAACAAATGAGAAGGTGTAGTTTGAGTTTTCCTTTTTCTTCTTTTTCCTTTAATTACACATTCACAATCATCTCAGCTTTTACCCATCTTTTGTCTCTGTCTGTTTCCCTCACTTACTTCTTCCTCCGACATCTGCATCTGGTCTCCTAGCAGAGTTTTCTGTTTTCACACACTCTGAATAAATTATTTGATTGGCTGAGCAGCATCACATGAGATGAGTTGGGGTGAGCACACAATTGCTCATTGTGTTTCCTGTGTATGTAGACTACTGTAAAGACAAAGGAATAAGGCTGTGCAGATTAAAATAACCTAAAGTATTTCATGTGCATAGCGCATAGTGCTGTGTGTGTGTGTGTAAGCTTACTGCTGCAAACCTATTCGTTCCTGCAACCTTTTAAAAGTATGATCTGTGATATACACTGCTCAAAAAAAATTAAAGGAACTTTTTAATCAGAGTATATAGCATCAAGTCAATTCAGCTTCTGGGATGTTGATCTGGTCAGTTAAGTAGCAGAAGGTGTTGTTTATCACATAACCACAGGCACACTAAAGAGGCAACAATGAGACAACAAAACAGGAATAATTTTACAGGTGGAGGCCACTGATATTTTTTCCTTCCTCATCTTTTCTGACTGTTTTGACAAGCATTTACTCTGGGAGAGCTGACAGAGCTATAGAAGGGCCTTAACCCATCAGCAGGACTGGTATCTGCTCTTTTGCACAAGGAGGGACAGCATGAGCACTGCTAGAGCCAAATGACCTCCAGCAGGCCACTGGTGTGAATGTCTCTGACCAAGCAATCAGAAACAGACTTCATGAGGGTGGCCTGAGGGCCCGATGTTCTTTAATGGGCCCTGTGCTCACTCCCCGGCACCATGGAACGTGGTTGGCATTTGCCAAAGAATTCCAAAATTGTCAGGCCCACCACTAGTGCCCTGTGCTTTTCAAAGGTCAAAGCAGGTTCACCCTGAGCACATGTGACAGACGTGAAAGGGTCTGGAGAAGCCAGACCTATATCATCGTTCAGCACGACCAGTTTGGTAGTGGGTCAGTAATGATCTGGGGAGGCAAATCCATGGAGGGACATACAGGCATCTACAGGCTAGGCAATGGCACCCTGACTGCCATTAGGTATGAAGTCCTCTGAAGTACTGTCAGACCCTACTCTGGTCCAGTGGGTCCTGGTGCCCGACAATACCTGGCAAGAGTATGAAGACTGGCCCCCATGCTCACCTGACCTAAATATAATAGAACACCTCTGGAGCATTAGGTTTCAGTCCATCCAGTGCTACCAGATTGCACCTCAGGCTGTACAGGAGCTCAGTGATGCCCTGCTCCAGATCTGGGAGGATGTCCCCCAGTTGTCAGGCATGCATGCAAGCAACGACTGAGTACTAAAACATTACTCAGTCCTTATCAGTAGAAATATCCAGCATGATTTTTTTTTTCCCATTTAGATCTGATTGTGTTTTTAAAGTGCTCCTTTAAATTTGTTGAACAGTATATCCATCCATCCATCCATCCATCCATCCACTTCCGTTTATCCTGGTCAGGGTCGCGGGGGGGCTGGAGCCTATCCCAGCTGTCATAGGGCGAGAGGCAGGGTACACCCTGAACAGGTCGCCAGCCTGTCACAGGGCCAACACAGAGAGACGAACAACCTTTCACACTCACATTCACACCTTTGAACAGTATATTAATAATATAAATAATATAATATATAAACTAGAATAAATATAGTTTAAAAAGATGGAAAAATTCAAATATATAAAAAAAAAAACCGTGCCAAACTGTTGTGGTGCATTCCATCCAGCTTAAATGGGTAGCATAAGTCCCTGGATACATCCTGTCTTGTATCAGCAGCTGGCTATTGTAGTGCAGTTTTGTGGGGGATCTTGCTTTATGGTGACAATTAACAACCTTCTTGTGGCCACTTCTAGCATGATGATGCACCATACCCCTAAGAAAAGAAGTCTGAGATAGGTTTCATGAACATCACAATGACCTCACTGGACTCCCAATTGCTTCCCCAATGACCAGATCTAAATATGATTCATTTGCAGCTGACACCTCAACAGAAATGATGTGATGCAATCATGTCAGCGTGGACCAGAATCTCAAAAGAATGTTTTAATATCTTGAGGGATCAATGACACCAATAATTGAAGCTGTTATGAGAGTAAAGGGAGGTTGTTGTTGATAAAGTGCTCACTGACGGTAGATAATTATTTTGTGTTACAATCCCAGCTCTCATGGCAGTAACAGAAACAACGTGTGGAAATGGTTGAAAGTAAAATTGTTAGCTTTTAATGAATGAAAATAGTCTTTGCAAACAATGAGACCAATAAACAAAAACAAAAAGAACAATGAATGAACTGAATGCTTTGCACCTCTTTTCTTGCATTGCTCTTTCTATCTTCATTGATGGAAGTGGCTAAAACAAAGAAGAGATGCACTGAAGGAAATAAGGAGACACATTAACATAGAACATATAAAAAATAGAGACAAAGTAAGGAGGCTCATTAGAGTCTTTAATGAACATTTGTATTCTTAAATCTATTAATCTAAATTAGAAACTTCCATGAATGAGCATTTGTGCTCATGTGAGTGTAAAGAGGTTGAAAGTGTTAAGGACAGATGGACTGCACTGTTTGATGGTCTGGAATGGGCTGTAGAGAGAGATTTCTTGATGAGCAGAATGTCAGCACTGCAGTAATAGGTGCCAGTCCACGACAGCTGAAGCTTAAGAAGAAAAGATGTGATTCAGTGGATAATAATGAGCAAATAAACTGAAGGAATATAAAATATAAAAAAAAAAAAAATTCCAGAAAGGTTTTCTTACAGGGAAGGCAAAGAAACCCCTTCTCTTTCTTTCTCTCTCTCACTGTCTTTATCTTGTCTCTCTCACATACACACACACACACACACACACACACACACACACACACACACACACACACACACACACACACACACACACACACATACACACACAGCCAGGGTCAAAGTGAATGAAGCCTGCACACTTGCCAGCTAATTAGTCTGACACAACAAAAGATCGTATCTCAATGTCACAGCCTGCAGGACATAACGGAACAGATACAAGCTCGCCCAAAAATTTCTTTTTTTTTTTTTCAAGATTTTACTTGAAATATTGTTAAAAGAACATAATATGTGTGACATTATGCAAGTGTGTATATGTGTTAGAGAGAAAGTAGCCTGTCCATGGTGCAGTCTGTACTGGGATTACACGAGCACTCCAAAAACTCTTGTTAGTTCACATACTGTAACCATTAAAACAATACCCATAATATACAGTACTTTGAAAACAATCTTGAGATTTTGTTTACCCATCTCATAAAAAAAACATTTATAATGATAAACATTTTTTTAAATACTTTTTGGAGTACCTGTAAATGCTATGAGGACTTAAAATGTGTTTCTTCCTGTTCCACAGTGTGAAAAGCTCTTGTGCATAAAGTCACTGGGTTTGCATCGTGCATGCATAGGGAAACAAGCTCAGTTTGATTAAGGATATATTTTTGCCAAGATACTGAAAGAGCTAATACATTCTACACTTACCTTGCACTAATATTTTGGATCAAACAGAGGTTGTCAGTGAGTGATCTGCATATACTTGGAATTTAGATTAGCCATTTGATTTTTTTTTTTTTTATTTACTTACTTCATTAGTTTGTGTGCAACAGAAATGAGTTTTACAATGCACTGGGCTGTTTGTATGCAGTTCTTCTGCACTTCCAAACAAGTGTTTCAGGAATTTGGGTTACACTCAAGGGTTTATCTTGTCTTAATTAAGTTGCTTGCAATACTGACATTTCATAATTAAAACCATGAAAGTAATTTAAACATTTGAACATGGTGCCCAAAAAGAAAATAAAAGAACTGCTTTAAAAGGTCAAATAAGTGACTAATGGGGAACAAACCACATCAGCATAGATGGAAAGCAACTTGTATGGAGCAAGTGGATTATATCATCTAAACAGAGTACTTACAAACTCAAACCACCAAACATCATATTTACTTTCACAGAGTCAGAAAAATACTTAATGCTTACTAAAACTGACCAAGTGTAACAGTACAGTTATGTGATTTTAAACTGTGTGAACTGCAAGGGCTCAACCCGGGTTAAAATTTTGTTATGATAATTTTTGAATGTGAATGTGCTTGTGCAGGTGGAAAGCAGTTACAAGAGAGACTCCAACAGTACCAGCAGCATCTTAGAGGCTCGGGCCTGCCCTCTAACCGTCAGCTCTCATTATCCGAGCGTCACTATCGCCGCGCTCGCTGCTCTTACCTAGTGCCACCATTAAAACAAAAGAGGTCATCGACCACAGGAGGATAGAGTGGAGAAGGAGGTGGTAGGAAGAAAAATTCAAAGGAGTAATGAATAAGTTTAATAATGCACAATGACCATGATGGTGTAAAAGATCACAGTGGGGAGAGTAATGACGAGAGACTATAAAAATAAAAAATGATAAATATTTAGCCCAGAATATAATATAGATGTAAAGTTAAATACTAAAAAAAAAAAGAATAGGAGATGTGCAATGATTACAACAAGAAAATGAAAGAACTGTAACTTAGCTTGTAGCTGTAGACAGGCATCAAAAGAACAAAACTGACAAACCCAGATGTACTCATCAGGATTAATAGAAAGGATGGATGCTCTGCCTAGCAAATACTTCTGGGTTTTGTGTAGTTCATGTCAGCTGAATGAATCATGAAAACGAACAGAAGATGTCTGTGAAACTCCTAAGGTGATAATACTGTGTATTGGCAAATTTTAGGTGGTAAAAAATTTTCTTTCAACAATTATTGGACATGACAGATGGACTGAAATTGCTCTGGATTAGCTCGTAACAAGAGGCAATGAACAGTTAAAAGGCTTTAATGTTGGGAAAAATATGTTACTTTTATTTATTTTTTATGTGTTATTGATTCAAACAGTTTGAAAGGATTTCTAAAAAAGAGAAAGTTAATTATAAAATGTATCATGGATGAGAAATATATAGAGCAGCTGAGTCCACTTTTCTTAATTCAAATATCTGGTTAATTTTGGGGCGGGTAAATCAGTGGTGAATTTAGATTGTCTGAAAATAAGTGTCTTTGATCGTGTATATCTACTGTACTGGTGCTGTACTGACTCGTGTATTTGCCATCCTCCAAATGTGTGTTTCTGTGAGTAAAATATAGCCATATGATTTTATGTGTTCATTGTGCTCTAAATGGTAATGCAGCAGAGTCTATCTACATTGAGTAAATGCACAGGGAGTTTCCCTACACAAGCCTGCCAACTCCTCTCAGCCAGCCCCGATGGGTTATCAAAGCAGACACTTGGCAACCTACTTTCCAAAGCAAAGCATCTGCCCATTCAGAGGCAATGGGGCTAATGTCAGACTCTATCATTCTTACGTTCAAAATGACCTTGGCATCAGCACATACAGCAATAACTGATGCATGGATTTTAAGCGCAAGAGGGAGAAAATATAACTGCAAATCAATTCAAGTTTCAACATAGGTCCTCGTGACAGTCATTACTTAAACAAAGTCACCTTCAGAGTGAGCAGGGGTGGCCATTACTTCTTTAAGAGGTGGGTTATTGATATTCTGTTCAGTTTTGACATGCTTGCTTGCATTGCAAGCTTTGAAATTAGTCTTCCAATTGAAAAATGCACACCCACAGTCCTGACATAACCACAAAAATACAGGTCATGACTTCATAGCAGTAACGGATAGACACATCCCAAAGACATATTTCTACCCTAAGGAAAAAAAAAACAAAGACAGGAATGTGATGAATGTTGAAGAAGGAGGTTATGCAGGCTTTGAATATGCTGATGTCCCACTTCTTTTCCGCAAACCACCGTCCAGAATACCGTATTTTCCAAACAATGTCATTGTCAGAAAAAGAGCATTAGTCGAGATTCTGTCATGGCATGATTATTTTTACGTGGAGTGACTAATGCAGTATTGACGCCATTTATAAATGTCTCTCTCTCTCTCTCTCTGTGTGTGTGTATGTGTGTGTGTGTGTGTGTGTGTGTGTGTGTTTGAGAGAGTTTACAACCAGGATTTCCACTCTAAGCTCAGTGTCTTTGTTGTGGCTGAGCCTCTTTGTCTCTCCCAACTCTCAGAGAACTGTGTCTAGTGTTTTAAGTGCCTGACAGCCCAAAGTATACAACCTGTAGCTTCTCACCTCTGTGTTTCTGCTTTGCAGACAGATTTCAACTCCTTTGTGTTTGGCAGTTTTCCTGCACAGAGCTAGACAGTAGAGGTCAAACAAAGGTAAATGGTACTTTGTTGCTATTTGTTTCAGATATTAATTTATTTTACCCAAAGTTAAGACAGACTTGGTGTCCAAGGACATTTAGATAATTAATAGGTAATGGCTAGATATATTTAATATATTGTGTCACCTTTTCAATATATTGAAAAGGTGACACAATATATTAAATATATCTTATAAGCAAAACAATGGGTGATTATCAGCAGCAGCAGCACCCCACCCCCGCAATTTTTGATGACTGGCCAGCTGTGAAATTCTGTCTTTCACAAATCTGAAAAATTGAAAAAATTGAGGGGGTTTTGCATGACCTATTATTCTGACGTATAATGTTAGATTCAACTCATTGTCATTGTGCACACAAGGCACACAACGAAATGATCGTTCCAGATCACTCATACAGAGATGAGCATCTGTGGTCATGCAGCCAGAGACTGCTGCTACTGTTAGGCAATGTGGGTTAAGTGTCTTGCCCAAGGACACAACGCAGCGCAGGGACAGAGGCTTGAAGGAGGCAAGGCTGCAAGGCAAGCGCCTATCTGGTACAATGTTACCACACTGGCCTAATGCAAACTTTCTTTGACTGAAGAAAACAGGAGACTTTAGACTCAAGACAACATTTAAAGAGTCACTATATCACCACACCTTTTACAGAGGCACACAAATGAATTTGTTTGTTTTCATTTGTTTATTTGTCCTGTACGTTCATTTTATATTTATAGTTTATATTTATATATAAATTTATAGCTTTTGTAACCCGGCATGTTGTGCCTTCTTGGCCAGGTCTCTCTTGAAAAAAAGAGATTTTATTCTCAGGGGACTTCCTGGTTAAATAAAGGTAGTTTAGTATTTTAGCACATTGAGGAGTCAGATATTATTTGAATGATTTATCTTTAACCTAAGAGTGAAATCATATCATGGAGTTAAATGATAATTATAATATAATAATATCAGTAATTATTAAGATAATTGTATAATAATATGGGGGGGGGGGGCAGTTTTACATGACCAATTTACAACTGATGACATTTACAACTGATATGAGGGATTTATTACTGAGTTACATTGATTTCATGGCTGCTTCATCACAGCTTTTTAAAATATGTTGAGCTGACCAAAAAGAGAGAATATTGGATATCATATTACAATCAAAGATTTCATCTTTAATTAACTGTCCAATCACAGGAGCCATCGGATTATGCTGACCTAGATTCCCTGTGGTTACAATTATCAGATCCAAGTTCCTTACAGATCCTTCACTGTCTCCGCTAGTCTTACCAAATCAAAGAATATCTGAAAATGGGTGGCAATAAATTTTGTCTGAAACAAACATAACAAATTTCTGTAAAGTATGAAGTTCAGCAAAACACTGTCTCGAGAGGAAACTTTTTCTTTTTTCAGCAGCAGCATTCACAGTGTTATAATACATTTAAATAACTTAAGATGTTTGATTGGAATTTGTTTTTGTTCAATATGGCACCAAAGTTTAAATTAGTTTCCTTATTTGTATCCCTCTTTTCTATTGTCATTAAATCCAACTTAGCAATGAGAAATTTATATGCACAATTTATAAAACAGTTAATAAAACAGCTGATTTTAATCAAGAATACATATTAAAAAAAGAGCTCATTAATCCAATAGGTAAAATAGAAAAAAAAAAGGAAAAACAATTTCCTAGTAGGAGAAACATAAAACTAAATACTCATAAAACTGAGGGAATCTAATAAAATAACATGAATCTGAGGGCAGTGACACCCGTGGGTTACAATGTGATGCACCAGTCTGAAAGAGTGTGCAGCTCAAACTAATTAATATAATGGTGACAGAGTTAAAAAAAAAAAAAAAAGAAAAGAAAAAAACAGCAGTAAACACAAAGTGGCTAAACTGCCAATGACACAGTAACATGTTCAATAAAGTAAAATAAAAAATAATAAGGGGAAAAAAATCAAAAGTTAATCATTAGTGAAGAAAAAAGACAGAAACAAATAAGGATGAGGAAGACTCAGTGTCATCAGAAATTGTTATTTTAGTTATAAATAGCTGTTCAGATCATCAATAATAACTTGTCTTTGTACCATGAGATGACAAAATAAGAATCAATACTGAAATACAATATAATGAAAATTTTACTGAAAGGAAATTATGTGGGAGAAAGATGTAAGAGCTCCCTTTACAACTGTTTTCATTAAAAACATATATCCACTCAAGTCAACACAGTAAAATGTTTTTATTCTTCACGGCACCACTCCCTATATCTACTGTAGCCTTTAACTGAGCTTTCTGTTGGTGTATATATCTTAACACCTATGTTGCACAGAAGTTGCCCAGAAATTAATACACATGATTTTATGTGTTCAGCCATATGGAAAAAGAAAAAAAATGTAGTAATTTCCCACATCTGGCAAGTCAGTTATAAAGTTGTCAGAACAAGAGAAAGATTTACATCCAGTTTTTTAATTCAGCGATAATTAATCTACCATGGAAAACACTGAACTGTTGCAGTGAACAGTGTGTTTAAAAAACACCCTGAGGTAAGCATTTTTTCTCATGTATTAAGAAGCACATGCAGACATACCAAACATGCAGTCTTTGAGTAAGTGTCAGCTACTCAAGAAAGAGAGAGAATGTAATTGTCTGAATTTTTCCAGCGAATCTGAGATATGAGCCATGCTAAAAATTTTTTCCATTTTTCTTTCTTGAAAACAACCAGATTAGCGACACTTGTGCAATAGCTCCCCAGTGTCCAGGGCCCAGTCCTGTGCTAGACCAGCAATCTGTTTTAAATGAACTGTTTGTGTTCCTCTGACACATTTGGTGTTATTTTAATGGTCTGGAAACCACAGTGCAATATCGTAAAGGATTATTATACCTTTAAATCACCTGTGAGAAGCGATCTGGGTGCATAGGAAATCCATTAATCATCTTTGCTAGGGTGCAGCTCAAATTAAAGACTGAGCCTTGTACTCACAGGCACAGAAAGTCAGACACGTGAAAAAAAAAAAAACTCTTTCTGCATGTGGCTCTTTTTCATTCTCAAGCACATACTGTTTTTGTCTCAACTGTGTGAAGAGAATCTTGAACTGAATAATTGCTAGTATTTTAAACTCTATGACGATGGGAAAAAAACAACAGTGTGGGTATGAATAATTAAGAAGCAAACATCTACTTGTGGGATACAATTTGTTTTGCGAGCAGTCTTGGGTTGGTTTCTGTTGAGCTTCACCTTGAAGACTGAGAGGTTATTCACAATTGTTCATTGTGAAATGTTGGAAAGCTGTAGCTGTAAAGACTTTTCTGTGTAAATTATTCTGCATAACTGATTAAATTCATCATTTATGTGTTACTTGCACAGAGTGATTTCATTTTCAGGGTTTTTATTCCAAAAGATGCTTAATCTTCTTGTTTAATTTTTTCTTAAAGTCCCAAATTAATATAAGTGTAAGTATTCTCTGCAGCAACTTATGATATCTCACAACTACATGAACTAACCAGATGTCATTTTACTTCCTGAAATGACAGTTTGGAGAGACTTCATATGAAAAAAGAACCAACCACAGTCAGCCAATCAATAAATCAGCCAAAAGGAACTCCTTGCCAACATCCCTTTAATTGCCTCTTCTTCACTGAATGATTCAGCTTTTGCCGAAGGCTTTAATGAGGTGTTGAATTTCACTGCAGGGATTGAACACAGGCAATTAAAAGGCAGATGTAGCCAGGCCCAGGTGAACTAAAGGAGTGAAAACCAAAGACAGAGGGAGAGAGTTTAGCAGCTATTATAACATCCTCCGAACTGGTAGAAAGACAGAAGTCAGGTCCTAAACACATTGCGGCTGAAGCTTTTGATAAATATATGGATGCAATAAACACTGTAAAATACCCAGTTCTGTTATATTTATTTCAAATAAACTGGAGTTGCTTCCTCCATAAGTACATTTAAATTATATCTAGTCCTTTGTTGCTGCACATTAGTTTCCCTGGGAGAGACTTGCAAATCCAGATCTGGGTGTTTATAACATTACCTGTAAAATCTTGAACTCCTTTGCAGGGTTTAGTGAGAACAGCTACAGTATTTCACAGCAAACTTAGTAACACTAAACACAGTGCTAACTGTATCCTTGGAATATTGCATTTGCGTGGGTATTGGGATTTCCTGGAGTGTTGTTTTGACTTCACTCACATGCATGACACAGGGGGACAGCAAATAAAAGGTGAAGTCAAAGACTCTTAGAATAAGCTACGCTTTTCACAGGATTTTCCTAGAAAGCAAGGTGGGACTGAGAATCTGCATGCACAGTGAAACAGGGGGTGCAGTAAAAGGGATATCGCTTACCTTACAGATTTAAAAATTGTTTTGTTTTACTGCGAGGTAATAAAAAGCTATCCCCTTTGTTTTAAAACAAAACAAAGCAGTCCTCTAAAGGGTTGACAAAACAGGATACATGAAAAAAGAGAATATGGTCATTAATCCTAGTGTGACAAATACTATTAGAATTTTTTTTCCCCATTTTTATATTAATCCCACATCTTTAAGAGGTTAGATGGTCTGTCAGTGGTTTTTAATGACCTTTTTACTCATCATTTACATTTCATGCTTTTATACTGATAATGTTCTCATAAATTATTCCTTTTATCATGCAGCCTTCTCTCTTTGTTATATTGATTAGGTCAAGAGGTAGTGCTTTGTCTGCATCTAGCTGTAAAATACCTTGTGTGTTGGCTTTAGCAATGCATATGCATAAACTATATTCTATTCTATCTACACGTGTCATTTAAAAGATGAAATTCCACATTATTTATTTATTTCAAGAGGGGGGTGTTCTAAATTAAATGTTTGTTGGGAAAAGGTAAAAAGTAGGGGTGCAGGAAAAAATCGATTTGAGCTCGAATCGCGTTTCTAACATTGAACGATTCAGAATCGATTCTCATTTTCAAAAAATCGATTTTTTTTTCGGGTGCGGGTGTGCCTTCTCAGCCACCATAGTGCTAGTCAAAACAAGGAAGCAGCGTGGCCTAGTAGGCTACAGGGGGGTGTGTAGTGTCGTGTTACGGTGTTTGTTGTTGCGCCGCTAAATTATGGAGGATGAAGAAAAAGAAATCCAACCGCCTCCGCGGTCTTTGAAAGCAACCATTTGGAAACACTTTGGGTTTTACCGTCAACCCGGGTAAGAAAGGGCATGACACGACTCATGCGATTTGCAGAGACTGTAACGGTAAAGTATTTCGGGAATACTTCAAATCCCCGTTCTCACCTGGAAAGACATCACCCAGAGCACGCTTCACCACTTTGAAAAACTGCCGCTCAATTGTGAACGGGCAAAGAAGATAACAAAATCCATCGCTTGTTTCATCGCAAAAGACCTGCGACCATACAGCGCAGTGGAGAGAGACGGCTTCAAATTCATGATTAAATAATTCATTCATTCATGATAAAACCTTTATAATTATAAAATCTTTATAAATGTACTCTGCTTTCATGCCAGCAGACCGTAGTAGATCCTGAGAATCGTTTTGAATCAAGAATCGTTTTTGAATCGGAAAATAATCGTTTTTTAATCGAATCGTTTGGATTTGAAAGAATCTGAAAAAAATTGAATCGTGACCCCAAGAATCGATTCTGAATCGAATCTTGGGATTCCCAAAGATTCACAGCCCTAGTAAAAAGGATTAGAAGAAATTCTGAAAGATGCTTTAAATGTTTGATAAATCTAAAATGTTATTCTAACAGGGTTGGGTGGGAAGAAAAAGCCTATTAAGTCACTGCAAGAAAGGCATAACAACTTGGTAGTAATTTATTTATTTGCTCAAAACAGATTTCACCTGCAAAAGTGGCATAACAATAACTGTAATGTCTATAAGCATGGAACAGAAGAGAGAAGCCCATTAACCACTTGTACCAAACAAGCATATGCATTTATAGGCTTCCTCATTCAACAATAATTTCCAATAGACCAGC
This sequence comes from Archocentrus centrarchus, assembly GCF_007364275.1. Taxonomy (NCBI): domain Eukaryota; kingdom Metazoa; phylum Chordata; class Actinopteri; order Cichliformes; family Cichlidae; genus Archocentrus; species Archocentrus centrarchus. Next base: position 23,869,683 of record NC_044348.1, read on the forward strand.
TTCTAGAATTATCACACACATATTACACTACATCCATATTTTCAACATATACAGTACCGGTCAAAAGTTTGGACTGCTATTAAAACAGTCTGGGAACAAGACTTACAATCCCCCATCTCTGATAATGTGTGGGACTCTATTTTGGATCAGGTGCATTCATCTTCAGTGTGCGCTCGCCATGCACTTTTGCAATTTAAAGTTGTCCATCGGGTACATTTCTCTAAAGCTAAACTGGTGCGCATTTACCCAGGTGTGAACCCAACATGTGACAGATGTAGGAGTGCACCTGCGACATTAATCCACATGTTTTGGTCTTGTCCCTCTCTGGCTAATTTCTGGAAATCAGTTTTCATACTATATCTGAAGTTTTGCTCTGTAAGATTGAGCCGAACCCCTTGTCTGCCATCTTTGGAGTTGCCCCAGAACTGGATTTACCACATTTCAAACAAAGAATGCTCTCATTTTCATCTTTAATTGCCAAGAGAGCTATCTTATTAAGGTGGAAGGATCCAGCTCCCCCTTTTCATTCACACTGGATAAGGGATATTATGTTGTGTATGGACCTAGAAAAGATAACATTCACTGTCCGAGGTCATGAAAATAGATTTTATAAAGTTTGGCGCCCCTTCTTGACAGTTTATGAGAAATCTACTACTATTGTCTCTGAGTAGTGCCCCCTCCCCTCTTTTTTTTTATTATTATTATTTTTTTTCCTTTTATACATATTTGTGGATAATATATTTTAGCGTCTTAAGGTTATCTTAAATGTCATTATTTATCTGGTTTTTTTGGTTTTTTTTTTACTTTGAGCAAATGTTATCTTATATCTATATTGTACCTCAGTTTAGTTTTGTGTGGGTGTGTCTGATGTCTGGGGTTTTGTTTGTGGGTTCAAATCTGTTAAAATTTGATTACTACAAATGGCTTTGTATTGTATCTGTCAATATATTTCTAGTAATCAATAAAGAGATTTTTGAAAGAAAGAAAAGTTTGGACGCACTCAGTGTCCAAACTTTTGACTGTAAAGTGGTAACAATGTTTCAGTCCTTTGCAAAACTACAAAGACAAACTACTCACCAACCAGATCTTTATATTTTGGGCCTTGCACTCAGCAAAGTCACTGACAGTACACAACAGTCCAAAGTCCCGGCAGTATTTTTATCCTGTTCTCTTCTGGCCTTCCTCTTTTGACCACTACTTTTTTTGCTTTGGCTTGCTAGACATAATTTATAATGCCACTGCACCAATGAACTGCTCTATAAGAAACTTGCAGAAAAATAATGAATAAATTGTTGCATAGTTGATGTCACTAGGTTCAGGGGCATTTTGCACAAATGTTACAGGGCAAAGTCTATTTTTAATTAATGGAGTGTAAAATGTTTGACTAAATATTTGCAGCCAAAATTCAAGTCATATGTTGACTGTATAAATAAGGTTATGCTTTGGTTTAGAAGATAGAGCTGAGACTTAAAAATATTGGTATTTTTATAATCTATAAGCCAATTTGATAGTCATGTTGACTGGGTCCTGGAGCACTACCCAATCATAAACTATGATTTTGAGCATGCTTAAGGCCCACCCACAGACCCACATTAAACCAATGGATTCAAAGGATTTTACCTAGAAAAATTAACCCTGTAAACCTTTGAGTGGGAAATTTAGAGTGAATGTGAGAATGCATACAGCCATTCAGGTCTTTGTATTCTTTTGTAATGTCTATTTTTTTTTTTTTAAATTGGAATTCAAAAAGACAGCAAATGAAAAGACATTTAATTGCATAGTTAGATTATATTCTGGTTTTCATTACTTGTAGTCTTAAGTGATAGCTGAAGACATGTACATCCCAAAAGGGAAAAAAAGTCCTGCATTACAATAAGCACTTCAGCAAAACCATTGTGATTTATAGTCAGGCAAACTCTTGTTTATGCTAATGGAGCATAGCTAATGGGGAAGACTGAACACGGTCTGCTATCAAGTAATCACAATTTGTTCCCCTTATACTTAACTGGATTGGGAGGTCTGGGTTGCTCCAACACACATGCAGTGGACTCTAATTAAAGCTGTGAAGTATCTCACGGAAGAATGAACAACAGGGTAATAGCTATTATGGCAGCATGCCATTTACAGATAAAGAAACCTGAACCTAAGTGTCTGTTGCTGTCGTGGGTGTATGTAAAATAAAACTGACGGCATGCATGATACACAGTTGAAAAGAAATGGTAGCTTTTTAGGACCCCTCAGACCGTGTGTTACCTGCATTTCAAGAAAATACACACAAAATTCAAAGGTCAGCCAGTGTCATGTTATGTATAAGCTAATCACCATCCAAGCTGCTCTGATTGCATTCCTCGCAGCTAGAAGACAACAGACTGACTGTGAACTGCTAAAGACTGTTATTGGTAAGAAAAACAAACACGACACAGACGCAACACGACAGGCACTTAAAACTAAACTACAGGTATAAGTTCACTTAATTTAGTTCTCTTAGGCAGTCAAGCCAAAACACACAGCCAAATTACTGATTAGAGGTATTCAAAAATCAGACAGTGACAAAGCTAGACTGATGGAAAGCTCAGGATCAGTGCATCAAAACAAACTGACTTATCGTTTTAACTGTTATAACATTTGTTATAATTGCTTAATGATGTCCCTCAATAGCCTGGTAACCAGCCCAGAGTGTACACTTTCTCTTGCACAGTGATGTTTACCCTGAAATCAGTAAGCGGATGGATGGATGGATGGATGGATGGATGGATGGATGGATGGATGGATGGATGGATGGATGGATTAAAAAATAAACAGAATTGACTTGGCACTTCTTTCCTCTCTTTTGCCCTCTCTTCTATAGGGGTTTTCCTATGAAACAAGTTGCTCACCAGCTGTTCTACTTTGCCTGCAGTAACTTGTGTGGTGCCTCCTTAGTTCAACCCTTGATCTGTCATATTATCCTGATCCCAACCCGCCTAACTGCTTAACTACTCTATCCCACAGCTAGAAACCCCCCACTTCACTTGTGTTTTAAATCTTTCTTGTTAATTTCTCTTCAACTTTCCTTGCATGTCTCCTTTTTCCAACACTCCCCTCTACATGTACTGCTTTTCAATCCCCCAACTTATCACATCTCCTCAAACCCATACCTCCATTTAATGCACCCCCCTACCCACCCACCCATCCCATCTAATAACTCAGTAATGGTAGAGTTGGTCTGCAAAGCCCCAAGCTATCAGCTTTTATAGCTCTAATTGTTTCTTCTGTGCTGTTACTTCTAAGACTGCTGTCTAGTGAATACAAATTGGCCACAGAAGGGAGCAACATTGAGCACCGATCCAAGACTAATCTCAGATGTTCTCAGCGGACACAGAGTTAAAAGAGGAAGCTAATAACATGATACTTGTGATCGTGTGGATGAGCTTCAGAAGAAAAAAAAAAGAAACAGAAGAATAACTCAATCATCTGAGGTCTTTATTATCTCAAACTTCAGTCTGTGCATTGTGAAATACTTTATCTTGTTCTCTTCCACCTCTTCCCCCTCCGCCAATCCCTGTTGTCACAATTTCTAATGGTAAGGGATTAACATTTAATATACTCTCCTGCCAAGGATTATAGAACAGGTGACACATTTTCATTTGGAACTCACTCCATCAAAGAGGAAGCACACAAACTCAGCATGCAGCAATATTTGATCTAGGATTACTGTAAAGAAAGAAAAATCACAAATGATACAAACAATTATGTTTGATGTAAGCTGCTTTTCATTTTTGTGCCACAACTGGATTAAACCATTTCTCACTGATTCATTTGGGCACCTTTAAGTCTCAAAATATAGCTGCTGCCTTTTTCAAAAAGCAGCCTTTAATAAATACTCTTCACAATAGATGTGAGAAAATATGTCAATTTGCTACTTAAAATATGTTCAGAGAATAATTTAACAAGTCTACACTCTGTATACCATAAATCTGACTGACAGAAGGCCTATCTGAATGACAAAGCATATTATCATCTTGTTTGCTCTGCATTTGGAGTCATAACTCTCCAGCAGTCTCAGCTCATCAGTGGTGTCAGACTGTATGAAAAGATCCAAACAGCCTCTTGACACCATAAGTGTGGGTTTGACTGCTCACTACCATAGATAACCACACCACAACAAAACCAGCCAGAGTATCACTCTCCACAGGCCAAAGGCTAATTGGCTAGCCTTCAGCCTGCGTCAGTGAATGGTAAGACTTGTGGATAATCACAGGCTATCAAAGAACTCACATTTACAAAAACTGAGCAAAGTGAGGCAATGCAATCACACTGGATTAGGAATACTTATTCCTTTCCTTTCCTTTCCTTTCCTTCCTGTACTTTCTGTTGTTTTTTCTTTTCTTATGTCTTTCTTGCATCAATTTTTATCACCCCACATTACTTGCAACACCTTTAAATGTATATTTAAATCTATTCAGAAATTTGCATTGATATACAGAGAGATATATATTTATACCTGCTAAACCAAATGTGTAATTTCAGTTGAGGATGAGGTAAGACACCCCCCCCCACCCCATTTATGTTCCAATTTTTCTCCCATTTACTTTAGGAAATTAGCAACTTCTTTCCACCCCTCAACATAGAGAACGTCTGAGCTGATGAAGTTGATGAAAATGCTGATAAAGTCGCCTAAATCCCCTAAAGTTATTACACTGAGCTCACTGCAAATCAGTGCTGAATACTTCTGGGGTATTTTTTGCCTTAAAAACACTTTGCTTCACAGATGCTTTCCTTTTAAACATGAATTTGATTAGAAATTAGGATCAACTGTTTTTATTTTAATCTTATTCCTCTCTTGAATGTGCAATTCACTCTGAATTCAGCTTTTCTGGAGTAGAACCAGTGCAGGTGAGGTTTTCTTTATTTATTCTTATAGTAACATTCAGGAAATACAGATCTAATATAAAAACCCAGAAATATATTTATTTTTCCTTTTAATTTGAAAGTGTACAAACCAAAATGTAAATGTATCCACATTGAATGCAAAAAGTTATGGAAGCTGATTTAATAGATTTACATTTTAATAAGCTGCAGTCTGCAGATGGTTCTGGTTTAACACCATTTTAGGGTTTAACCATTGGATGTTTCAATTCATTTTTGGACTGATGAGAGGCCTGTGGAGAGATGTATGGCTAGACTTTAGACATTACTGAAGAGCTGAGGTCTGAGTAATGTGGGATTGAAAAAACATTTCAGTTTTGCATCAGACTGTTCCTGAGATGCTTTTAGCTGGTGGTGTAAAATAAATTAGTCCTTCACTGAGGTCAAGAGAGTAGATATATTTCCAAGAAAATGAAAACAGCGACAGTCATTCCAATTTAGAAAATTAGAGATATCTGTGCTCCAATTGCATACTTTCTTTTTTTTTTCTCCTAGTTCTCAAACTAGGAAAACATTTTAGAAATAACAATTCTAGCAAAGGCTTGAAATTTTCATTGAAAAATACAAATTATTGAGTGACCACCAGTATGACTTTAGAGAAGATATAACCACCAGTGGCAGTGATGCAACTTATACAGTAGAAGCTATCATAGAAGATGTACATCAGATGCAATGGACAGCAAGGAAAACACTTTTGGGGTGTTTGTTGGCTTAAAAAAAATTAACACACTACATTACAGGTTATTAATGAAAAAGCTAGAGAGGTATGGTACCAGAGAGATAGGGCACTCAGGGCTACATTGTTACCTTGATGATAAACATCAGTATGTACAAATAAATATTATTAAATCCAAATTACTGCAGGTTACTTGTGTGCAGTGGTGGCAGGTCATCTTTAATGCAACATTTGATACAGCTCTACGCCTGTCACAAAGCATTCGAGCTGTTTCTGTGCAGTTTTACCCAAATCTGTCTTGTTAGATAAAGGTAGGAGAAATCATGTGAGGGAAATAATGTTAATGTGTGATAACTTCACTCTCAGTGTTGGAGAATGGATGATAGAGAAAGATGTAAGATTATTTTCAAAAGGTAAGGTTTAACAAGTGTGATGGTCCTGGGCCTTTTTGGGGTTTTGAAGTTCTGTTATTGTTTTATTTCTTCAATTGTGTTTCTTAGTTTAATGGACTTTTGTAGATTATTTATCTTTGGGATCACTGACTCATTTTATCTTGTATTATTTCTTGCATTCCCTAGTTCATTTGTTTCTTCCTGGTTCATTGTTGGTTCGTGTTTTCCCTGCATCTCTGATTCTCCCTGTGTTTTGTCCCTTAGCGTTCGTCCTTGTTTTTCTTGTTTGTGTTATCTTGTGTATCTTAGTTTTTGAGTAGTTTTCCTAGTTTGTGCAGCCCCCCCGTCCAGCTCTGTAAATCTTGTTCGACCTGCAATAAAGCTGAAGTAAGCTTAATCCTGTTTCGAGTCCCGCATCATGGGTCCATGATGTCACGGTCAGCTGCCACAACATGTGACATTTGATAAACTGTACAGCAAAGGTCATATGTAATGTCCTAATTTTATGTGTTCATGTACCGTTTGTTTTTGTGAACTGCTTATTTATTTATTTTTTTGGTCGTTCTAGGTATAATTTAGAACAACACTAGAGTTAAAGCCACAGCCTACACATATTCAGTTAGTAATTCCCAGTTGTTGTTTATTTTTTTCATTCAATACCTCATTACGTGTTTTCAAGGTCACCAATCCCACTTTAAATGTGCATGGACTACATGGCTGTCTCATATCTTGTATTTTGGTTCAACCACATACATCAGCAGAAAATGCAAAAGGGCAATGTAAAGTTTAAAAAAAAAAAAAAAAGATCTGTGGTTATTATACACTGATTAGCTAGAATGTTAAATCCACCTGCCTTATATTGTCCCTAGTGCCTCTAAAGCAATTCTGACCCTGTGTCCTGTGGTATCAGGCAACACGGCATTAGCAGCAGATACTTTAAGTCCTGTAAGATACAAGGTGAGGCCATTGTGAATCTCCCCACCCTCCCACACCCATCTCAGATTAAGATCTGACATCTGAGAATTTGGAGGCGAAGTCAGCACCTTGAGTTCTGCAGCACAGTTTATGTTTTGCCCACAGTGCATCCTGAAATCCTGGAAGCAATAAACCTACTTCTTCGCAACCTTTTTCCCATAACACATTCTGCTTCTATCTGTTTCCAAGGAAAGTGACTCACACGAACTCAGCAGGCCAAAATGATGTAAGAGAAAATATGACTCATCAATCCAGGTCTCCTTTCTTTCCATTGTCCACTTCTGACTTTTACATATGTACTATTGGTGGTGGACAGGTTCAGCATTTGTTATCTGACAGGTCTGCAGCCACGTGTGCTGCAAGGTGTTTTGAAATCTTATGGCCAACATTAAGGTTTTCACATGTTTGTGCTACATTAGCTCTAATAAATGTTAATTTCTTCACTTGTCAGTGGTTTTAATGTTGTGGCTTATCAGTGTGCACTGCCAGCCAGTCACATTACTGCGCTCATTGCTCTGGGACTAATTTCAGAATTTACATTCATTCTCACTGACGGCAGCATTATGTCTTCCTAAACCTTTTTTCTATGGTAGTTCCTCCAATTTTCTGGGCTTTTTTAGCCTAGTCATGTGAAAGTCTGTAATCAGCCTAAGAATAAAGTGTCATCTTGAAGTATAAAACAACACAAAATGCCAAACATGAAGTACTTGTACTTCTGAAAGGAGAATGTGAATCCAGTACGCTTTCAAGTGCAGCTAATTCTTCATTCTGCATTTATATACTTATACTACAATTATATATACACCTCCCTAAGCGTGACATTCTTGAGCTGTTGATAATTTTGTCCTTGATGGTGTGTCTCATGAAGGTGGTGTGTCTCATCAACATTTTTTGCATTCGTTTGTATAATAAAACCTGAAGCTCCAGATACAGATAATAGCTATCAGCTTTCTTTGTTAACCTAGGCCTTCTTCATTCAGCTCTGTGGCTCCTATTGAAGGGAATATTTAACTCACCATTTGGCTGTTTTTCTGTTCTGTTCAAAATGGACTGATCATGTACCACTGCACTTAGTCAAGAGAAACAGGTCATGGGAAGAAGATATAAAATATATAAAACACTAAAATAAAACACAGGTGCTGCAATTAAGGCAAGAGAGCAATGCTGCAGAAAATTGTTAATCTTGCAAATTCATAACTGAATATATTTATTTTAACATTAGGTGCACTCTCTGTGCTACCATTTATTTCTGCTGTGACAGCTGCACATTAGAGCTGTTAACTATAAACTTGATAAATGTAAACATGACACTCATGAAATGCATTTAGGTCTTATGTCATTGCCCTCGTAATGATGGATAAACAAAAATCACTTTAGTTTGTGGCCAAATCAAAGTGAATATCCAGGCTTACTGATTGAATAATCCCTCTGCTGAACATCAATAAATACTTATCTGTTTTCTAATCTGTGTTTGATTTGCTGAAAGTCCACCAGTGTAAAATGGACTTGGCATCAATCAGGACTAAACATAAAAACATATGAATGTATTTTCTGTGTCAATAATTCAATGAGAGTAGATTCCTGTGGAAACATACAGTTTGATGCTAGAACTGCATGGATGCATAGTACACCCCTCAGGCTAATGCCGGTCACTATGTGGAGAGACACTTTTGATAGGAATCACTTCCTTCCAGTGTGAGCCATGTGAACTTCCTGAAACTCCAATAAGGTACATTTAGCTTTAAAAGCACTTTGATGTATGGCTCATGAAGAAACACTTTGGACAGAAGTGAAGATGTCTGACATAATTAAAATGACAGAAAAATAAATAAATCATTTACAAAAATGATATATAACTGGCCATACATTCATTTCCTTAACTCCTTATGAAAATATGGTCTTAAGTGCACTGTTGTACATTCCAGCTGAAATTAGGCAAAAGGCAAGATAGATCCTGGACAGGCTGCCAGTCTGTCACAGTGCTTTCAGAAAAGAGAGATGTTTTGTTGTTGTTCTTTTTTGTTTGTTTGCTTTTTAATTACTAATTAATTTGGTTATGCAAAGCTCTGCATTCTCCTGCAATTTTTTTTTACTTCATCTTCATTTTCTTTACCAAGACAAACTGGTGAGGAGACCTCATGCTTTTATGATTTTTTTTTTTTTATAAAGGAAACAAAAAACCCCAAATAGTTCTTACTGCCTTATGCATTGCTAAGAAAACTATCCTCGTGAATCGGAAATCAAAAAACTGTTTGTGTGTTACTCAATATCGAAATTTACTTCTAGACCACATTAGTCTGTCTGCCTTCACTATAAACCAATTGGCTGTATTCGATTTTCTCTGGTTCCCACTGATCAATTCCATGACTTAGTGGGAGTGATTGGCTGTAGGTTCAACTCCCCATATGCCTTGTAGGTGTCAGGGGGAGGACCTTGGGGCTGCAGGTATCTGGTGACTTCTTGGGGCTGGAGAGCTGTGGCTGCTGTTTTGAGGAGTCTGGTGCCTGATTGTTGGGGGTGAGGGGGGCCTGGGTGGGAGCTGCCTTGCGGTCTTGGGCTGTGAGACCTTGTGAGGGCAGATGCTGGCCCTGGGCTGGCCAGGGACCCTGGTGCTCGGTGGCAGCATTTTCCTGGTTGGGTCCCAATGGGGGAGTCTCAGACTCAGGCCAGATTATCTTGTCCCTTTGTCTGTTATTGACTGAGGGGAAATCTGGTTTTGGGGCGTGGTGTGCAGATCATCTTCACACTGTCTAAACATCTACCACAGTTAGACTGTATCTTTGTTTGTGTATCTGCTTCTGTTTTTCTCTCTTTCAGTTTCTGCTTGTTTTTTTAGTGTTTTGTCACAGATACAGCAGCTGATGATCCAGTGTGTTTCAGTTGTGCTCAGTCCTCTACTTTTACCGCCCCAACATTTTCTTCTTTTTTCCACTTTGTCTATCATTCTGTCCCTTTTCTTTTTCTTTTCTCCTCCTTAAGAAAAGAAGAAAATGATGTATCAGAAGAATACCAGGTGACAGATGTCTCAACCTGTAGCTGGTGGTACATATGACATCTCAGCTTGCTACCTGTTTCATCTACAGGAGCAGGACACCTGTCAATACTGTCCTGAACTCACCCCCACCCTCCAAAAAAGAAAGAATAAATAATAAAGAAAAAAAAAAAACAGTGAGCCATGATTGTTTGTTCCTACCTACTGTATAGTATACTCTAAGTTTTCCACCTATTAGGCAACAAGTTACACATAAAAGAGACGTTCACATAAAAACCTCCCTCATATCTCTTTTGACTAGATCTGAGTGTGAGAGACCAATAGGAAATGGGATAAAGGAGAAATAATGTGCCAGCATTTCTCTAAAAGATAAAGGGCTAATGTGTCCTTCTAAGAGATGAGAGTGTTGGAACAAAAGCCTACAAAAACTGTATTCCTCTAGTCAAAGAGCTCCTCTTTTCAATGAAAAAGCAATATAGAAGATGAGGTGTGGCAGCAGCTGAAATACATTTCCATTAGGAGCCAACCTCCTTGAACTCAAATTGTGTGTTCTGCTGTGCTTTTAGATTTCCATGTGAATGTGTCTGTGAGAGACAAAGAAAGACACGAGGGAGAGAGAAGAAAATGTCTTTTTACATGTGTGAGAGGATACAGTACATACAGGTTCACGAGGCATGAGTTGCCTCTCAGATCCGGTTCGGGTGTGTTTAATCCTAAAATTTACACTCCAGTTCATTTCTTGAACTCACCCACTACCTGTAACAACAGCTGCTACCACCCCCACCCAAGATAACAGGATTTGCCTCCATCAAACCTGTTTTATCATGACTCAAGCTGTATTACTGGGAGATTAGAGAGAGGCTTGGGGATTGAGCCATGAACCTTCCTGCTGGGCAAGCAGGTGAGTGTGCCTACGTGGCTCTGGGCTGCCCTTTTCCAAAACAACAGAACTCGACATGTTCGTAGTTCCTGATTCCTGCACAAAAAAGAGAGGAAAAAATTATTATAATCCATGAGCTATGATGCAAATCAATTGTCTTGTTAGTCAAAAAGTGCTGAAATAACCTTATTATAAAGAGCAGGTCCATAGTACATAGTGTATAGATTGCTTATAACAAAGTACAAGTAAACTTTCCCCCAAAATACCTCTAGTATCACTAATCAGAATCCCATACTTTTTCTTTTGAGACATCATGTCGCATATTATTTGCCCATACACACTTGAGCATTACCCTGCATATCTTTGCTAGTTTGGTACCATGTTTCATGGTCAAAATTCTACTTTCCAATTTGTGTTTCTATTTTATATTAAATAATGTTTCTGATTACAACGTGAGACACCATGGAGTTTGAGGTTTTACAATCCCAAGCAAGCAATTCTGTCCTGCTGGGTTTAATTAGCTCCGATAATGTTACTCCGCACTTTCACATCCTTTGGAGGTCAAACAGAAGCAGTCGGTTAATGGTATTCAGTACTAAACCCTGTGTCCTGTCCAATTTCTGACCAGAGCTCTGAAACGTAATGATTCCAAATTAAAACACACTGCAATCTCTGTCAGAGGAGGTGCATTTGTTGTGATTAACATTACTTCTTTCACCCTCAGAGTTTATGTGTTTGGTTATATTCAGCATGCATTTTCTTTTAGAAGATGTCCTTGTTTGTTTCAGTTCAGCCTTGACTGCAGTAGTTGAAACCAGTGCTTCTCAGGGCGATGCACATTTGAAGGATCTTCTTGCTTTCCAAGTTAAAAATTGGTCTTGAAAAACAACTTGCATGTAACTGTACGAGTCAGTTGAAGCAGTGGAAATGTAAAATTTTCTCTTAACTTTTCCTCTGATTGCATATCGCTCAATGTAAGTGGATTTATTTTGACTGCGCTATTAAGAACATGTGTGGAGAACTGTTTTGTTATTTCCATGCTCCACTTCTGATTCATGAATTGCACAAAAACTAATTGTTCATTAGAACACCAGAAGGTATTTTAGAGAACACCTGCACTAACTAGGACAATTACTTCTGATGTGTATAGACATACATTTTTAATGTTGCATTGTTTTTTAATGTTTAACTCTTTTAATGTTTTTATTTTAATGTTTTGGCTTTTTGTATTACTGTATCATCATTGTAAGTCGCTTTGGATAAAGGCGTCGGCTAAATGCAATAAAGTAAAGTAAAGTAAAGTAAGGTAGAAACTCCTTTGCAGAGCTGTCATCGTCAAAAGCCTGAAATAGCAAAATAAATGTTGTTTAAACTAAATATGTCACCAGGCCCCATCACCATGATGTTACCACCATGAACACAAACTGGAAATTAAACCATTGGAATTGTACTGTATAATTTTCATACAGTATGTGGTAAAAAACAAACAAAAAAAAATAACTTTTATCATTTTCCAATTTTGGGAGTTTTGTTTCCTCCAGCTGGTGACAAACGACTCAAAGCATACATGAGGGTCAACTCTTATTAGGGGAACCAGTAAGAAGTTTGTCATATTTTTTTCTTTGTAAGCTGCTAACGTGCCTGCAAATTATGTGAAAATCCACCAGCTCAAAGATTTCTTTTAACCTAATTGCATTCATTTAATCTGTATTTAGTTCTTTTTCATATTTAAAAACATGTATAACTTGTCAGTAACTCCCTCTTTTGTGTCATTTTGAGGCTGTCTGTCTTGTATCTATCTCAGGAAATGCTTTGTTTTTCTTCTATTGTGATTTTGCTTAAATAACCAGAAATAAAAATAGAAACAGTAGCTGTCTAGAGATGAGACAACAATAGGCTTAAATGTTGTTTTACAGCAAATTTTGTGACTACTTTAATGTGAGTTTAAAGTATGAAACTATGTAAAGTTTTTCATACAAATTTACTAAGGACATGTTAGAATTTCCAGTTAAAAATCACTGAATGTTGTGAGATTTTCTTTTAGAATATACATTTTGTATTCACAATAATTTCTAAATTTCAATTAATAGGATTTAAAATAGCAAAATAACCAAGATGAACAGAATTATCAGACTGACAGTGCAGTAAAAACCAGAACATAATCATCCTTTGAACAATGTAGTGACTAGTTTAACTTACTTAACCCAAGGGGCTGCTTTAGACATTTTAATGATTCATACTTTCAATTAATGTTTAGTTTGTTCATGATCAAAAGTCACATTTTTATTAATCCTTAATTCAGCTTACCACCTAATTATTCCAGTAATGATTCATGAGTAAAATACAACAAAGCATTTCTACTCACTAATTAGCAGCACGTCCAGCTGCTCTACTTTCTCCACCTGGTGGCTAGAGATGTAAACACATATAAATTAAAAAATAGTTCCTGTCCTGAGATTTCAGGACACGTTGGCTTAGGGATTTTAATTTATGATTAGTTAAATTAAAATATATATATATATTGTTCTTTGTGTACAAAAAAACCACAAGTTTCTTGTTTTTAAGTAAGTTTGCATTAAAATATTCCACAAATCCAGCTGCATGAAACTTTCCTGTTCTTAATTCATGACTTATCATGAATTGAGTTTCATAGGTCCATCAAAAGTCGCGCACTGTGCAAAATAAAGTCCTACTCTACTAAAGTTGTTTGATGAGAGGAGGGTTCTGGTAAAACAAATGCAACCCTGCAATATTGACAAATGAAGGGGCAACTGTTGTGACTGGAGAAACAGAAAATGTGAATGAATTCGAGAGAACATGTATTTTAATTGGGAGAAATGCCAACTAATGTCCTGAAAAAGGACTCTAAAGCCTCTTACAGGCTCAGGGCCTCTGAATCATTCAGAATTCTGCCACAGGCACAGCCCCCGGGCTTTTTGTATAAGCCAGTAAACAACACATGTTGTTGAAAGTGGCTTAATCTGATGGCTGATCACAGCATCTAGTTTTATTATCTGCTGGGGCTGATGCAGACAGATGGCCAAAAATTGCATTCTTTGGAACCTCATGTGTAACATTTCATGATACAATAGCCACAAATTCTTGTTACTTTACACGCTCAGATTAGTAGTTCCTGTATATGCAAAAACACATTTTTCAACTAGGTAATTAATGTGCACATACACATATTTTCGCATTAAATCTGTATTGTTATTAATTCAACTGTGGCACAAAAGATTTCCATCTAGGGCAATAAGAATGCCATGGCCATCTCATGTGACAGTGTTACCTAATTGATACTGATGAATGTAGCAGTAACATGGTTTTGGTGATAATTGTGCATGTACAGTATATTCATACAAAATGACACTTTAAATAATACTTCAAAAACTTGTGGTGTAAACTTTCAATAAGCACAGCATTTGATATGATTTCATTTAAACGTTAACCAAACTTGCCTTTAAATTTTGGGGAAATGTCTGATTGCAGACATTAGCAGTGTAGCATAAAGGACTATCATCTTGTTTGTACATTTCCTACAACACCAAGATATTGGAAGCATTTCTTGCAGGCTGCTTGCATCACCTATAATCTGCACATTGGCACTCCCATAAGAATGATATGTCACTCAAAATAGATCACGGGCTTTGATAGTGAGTGTGTGCTCAGAATCAAGGCTATTGTATTTCATTGTATGCCTGTGAAGGTCAGGATGATGATGGTGGTGGCTTTCTCCTATCCGAGGTTGTTATTGTGTGGTTAATCATACACACATGCAACCACAATCATCATAGTCCTTATGCAAGAAAAGGATGTCAAAACAATGAGTTAGTCTGAACCACAGAGAAATCAGAAAAAAGTATTTTGACATAAGGCCTTTGTGTTGGCATCATCAAAGAGAATTACTGACTGTTTATAAAAGGCACAGTGGGTGAGGTGAAAAGCAAGAGATTTTTCAAAAGCTAGTTTTTCAACCCTCAGGGGTATCACAATTGGAGCTTCTGCTATGGAAATAACACCAAGAACGTGGTCTTTATTGTGAGTGTAACTGTGACACAATAGGTACAAAGCACATCATGTTACAGTACGGAAGCACTCTCTGAGCACAGGTGGGAGCACCCTCGCTTGCATCTTAAAATAGCAAATGAATTCCTAATTACAGAATAAATTGACATTTTCTGTAACAATTTCTGTGTCACAATTTTCTTTTTTTTTCACAAGAGTAAAACAATTTTGGTTTCAAGCTTATGCTGAGTTAACTAGGTTTTATTTTAGGGACTTTTGTAAATTTTGGATAGTTTTTGCATTTGTCAGAAGGTAATACCAGGGCCACTAAGTTTCCACTGGTAAGTTTTCCTTTTTTGGGATGTGTTCTTATTCAGAATTAAGCAAGCCAAATACAATTTAAGTAGAAACCTGATTACCGCTATTAGGTGCTCATCCTTAAATCCTCAGCAGCTGATGAGGAAATGGAGAACAGGTGTACAGATCCTAGCCACAGCTGCTGAAACCACACCTCCAGGCTGGGTCTCCTGGAGAGGGAATACCTGCCACATACAGCCAAGGAGGGAGAGAGAGATGGCTGGAACTGCCAGGCCATGACAATACATGGCTGGGCATACCCTATGTATTGTATTCTGTCTTATACAATAATAAGATATATACATGTAGGTAAAACAGCAAGACATAGCACAAAATGTGATGTTAAGTAAATCTACTTAGGCCTAGTCACTTTCAGCATTATATATTTGCTTTTGTCTGTGCCTACAGTACTTCATCTTAGCTTCTTCTTTGCAGGAAAATATACAGTGCTGCTATTTTCATACATATACAGATGTACACTATTGAAATTTCATCAAAATCCTTGCCAGTTTCTGCAAACTGTCTTCAGTCTGTCAGCTTTTTGTTTTTAAGCAGGCAGTAGCTACAACCCACTGATTAAGTATTAATTATGCTTTCACTTATTTTCTTGGTCTAAGCTGGAAGCCAACCAAGTAAATTTATTTGAAACATCTTCAGAAAGCTGTGGGTGTGAAGTCATGTCACTTCATGTATGTCCTGTTTTTTAACTAAGTACTATGCCCAGACAAATAAGAACTATTTTCTTTTCTGCTGTCAATGTATGTATTTCTAAAACATTACACACACTCCTGTAACCAGGCCAAATCAGTTTAAACAATATATTCTAAGCCAGAACTTAGAGGAGGAACTTTGACACTTCTGTAAAAATGCTAAGAAGTTCTACAGATTGCATTTGAGAGTCGCTTTTTAACAGTTGGTATGAGTTGCAAGTTTTTCAGGACTGTTGGAGATGAACAGGAAAGTGACACTGCATAGGTCTATCTGTGTCTGGGCTTTAAAATATTTTCTACTTCTCTATTATATCATGATGTATTTGCAACTGAACTCGCTGGGCTTTCTTTGCTAAAAGGAAAGTCACTTAATCAAACCTTTGTCTTAATGTACAGGATTGTTCATTGCACCTATTACGCATTGCATGTAAGAATGAAACTGCTGTGGCATAGTGAGCAGTGAGACCTTTCTTGTCAGAATTATAAACAATATCAATAAAAAGAGCTCAGACTGTCTTTCTCAAAGTCTTTAGGTCTGTATGGTGTGGTCTGCAACACAAGAATACAATTATATTGCCTGTGAAAGATTGCCAGTGTATAGGTGGGCGATCTAATGCATTCTTTCTCACTTAGACTGATAAACATTGTATCTGAAATTTTGCCTTCAGGCATTTAATACATTTTAGCCACAACTTTTAAATAATAGGCGAGAACTGGATTCCATTTAGTTCAGTGATGGCAAGCAAGCAGAGATCTTGGCAAGTTCATTAAGAGAAGATGGTGACCAAAGGATAAGAAAAAAAAAAACATTTTTGACCACTGCTTCTGGTCAAAATTCTCACTGGATCTTCTGATTGATATGTTAATTGATCTTTTACTGACTATTAATATGGGGCAAGTTATTTATGAACTGTGAAGAATATTTATGAGGCAATAAAAATGTAAAATGACCCTTACCATCACCATTTATCTAGTTTGACTCCAGACTGCACTATTTCACTATTTGCTGCATTTCATATGATAATACATTACTTAATGGTATTGAAATTTTCCCAATCTAAATTATTGAAGAAATAATATTAGAGTGCAGCTCTAATCTTTGTTTAACAAAAAGGGATGTGATTTATTTCTTCTTCCCTAAAGCTGCAAACAAAATACAAATAATAGAATTTTTTATTGGCTGACATAAGGAAATTTTATCTGAGATGATCAATATCTCTACATGCTCTACATGTGTGACTGTATAAGAATGCAGAGGATCAATAATATGACTTTATGAAACATTCACCTCCGTTCTGCAGAGTAACGAGGAAATATAACATGTTAAAGCATATAATAAGGCTTCAAAGATAATGAGACTGATTTTCAAGAATCAAAGAAGTTCATAAAATTTCTATCTGCTTTGCACTGAAAAACGGTTCAATTAAAGTTCACAGGAAACCTGATTCACAAAACCCTTATGGAAGTTATACCAATGGACCATGATAACTCGCCCGGACTGGGATTACTGGGGACCCACAATGGAGCCAGACCCTGGGGAGGGGCTTGTCACCAAGCGTCTGGTGGTCAGATGCTCGCTGACAGGCCCAGTAGGGCCCAATGGGCCATGTGGACCACCACTCATGTGGACCCACTACCGGAGAGGAGCTGTAGGGGTCCACTGAAGTGTGGATTGGTCAAAGGCGGAAGCCTTGGCTATCCTATTCCCAGCTGCTGAAATTGGCATTGGGTACAAGGAACGTCACATCCCTGGTGGGGATGGAGCCTGAGCAAAACTTCTAAAGATTTGCAAAAGGAGACCCAAAGATGTAGCAGCTGAAAAATAATGAATTGAGGCTCTTTACGACTGTAAATAAAAGATTTCAGTGAATTATTCTTAAAAAATAAGCACTTCACTTTGTCATTATCAGTTGCTGCATATAAAGTAGTTTGCTGGACAAAACCCATTTTTTTTCCCATTAAAATTAAAGGTACTCAATAATATTTGCAAAGGTCAAGTGGTCTGAATACATCATGTTACTGCATGATCGTCACAGCTATTGAAAATGAAAAAATATCAATGATATGATGAAAAAGATGTCTTTACCTTTTCTTCCTGCTGTAGTCAGTTAGCTCTAATTTCTGGCTGTGACAAGTCTAGTGTTGTTAATGATCAGGTTTGACAAAACAGCAACAAGTGTATAGGAGTGCGTGCATGTTACTGCTTACCTACTTACAGACACACACTATGATACCTGCAAAAAAATACTTTAATGCTTGTGATTTTATTAAGATATTTCAAGAATGTACACTATCAAGCTGTTCACTGTAAACAATGTCAAATATTTAATTGGAATCAGTCCAACAAAATTATTGTTGTCCACATTGCTTGCATTAATAACTGGAGTTTTAAATGCACAATAGAAATGGTCACACACACTGAACTTGTGATATAGCCATAGTATAGCAGTCAGTAATCTGCATTTATTGGATGACAGCAACATTATTCATTTGCAGACAAAAAAAGTATATACAGAAGTTTTGAAAACATGACTGACCACAAAAGCATGAATTAGTTTATTCTTGCTTAACAAATCAGATTATTCAAGTTGAAGGTGAAGTTCATTACATTTTTCCATCATACTGTAAGTCCTGCTGTTTTGACCCGATATCTATAAAAATATGTTATGCTGTTCAAAATTAATGTCTTTAATTTATTAGGTTGCATTTAATCTAACACATTTTAGTGTGTATATATGCTCAATGACCACACTGTTAGGTGCACCTGTTTAACTGCTCGTGAACACAAATATCCAATCAGCCAATCACATGACCTGCTGAAGAATGAGGAAGAATGGTGACTTCAATGACTTTGAAAGTGGCATGGTCATTGGCGCTAGGTAGACCTACTGGAATTTTCACACACAACCATCTCTAGGGTTTACAGAGAATGGTCTGAAAAAAATAAAACACCATGTTGATGCCAGAGGTCAGAGGAGAATAGCTGGACTGCTTCAAGCTGAGAGGTAGGCAGCAGTAAGTCCAAAAAAAAAAACTTGTTAGGACCAAGGTATGCAAAAGAGTAACTCTCAATGTGCAACATGTCAAACCATGAAAAAGGTGGGCAGCAGACTCCTGTCATCTAAAAACAGGAAGGAAACTGAGGCCACAGTTCACACAGACTTACCAAAATTGGACAACAGAAGATTGGAAAAATGCTGCCTGATCTGGTGAGTCTTGATTTCTGCTGCAACATCCGGATCGTAGGGCCAAAATTTGGTGTAAAACAACAACAACATGGAAACAGAGATCCATCCCACCTCGTATCAATGGTTCATGCTGAGGTTTGTGGTGTAATAGTGTGGGGGAGAGTTTGTTGGCACACTTTGGCTCCCTCAGTACCAGCTGAACATTGTTTAAATGCCATAGCCTACCTGAGTTTTGCTACTGATCATGTCCATCGAGCAGGAATCCATGTCATGTCACAAAGCTCATACAAGCTGGTTTCTTGAACATGACAGTGAGTTCACTATGCTCAAACGGCTCCACAGTCACCAGATCTCAATCCAATAACACACTGAACAACACATTTGGGATGTTGTGGAACAGAAGATTTGCATTATGGATGTGTAGCTGACAAATCTGCAGCAACTGGTTCAAAATCTCTGACAAATGCTTCCAGCACCTTGTTGAATCTATACCATGACTATATAAGGCAGTTCTAATGACAAAAGGGGTCCAACCCGGAGGTGTACCTAATTAACTGGCCAACGTGTTTATTTCTCTGTTTTGTCTTGAATTTAAAAAATCAATACTTTCTCTTCTGTTGGAGCATTTTTTCTGTCCTAATATTGCAAATTATTATATTTTAACTCACATTTTTCATAGTGAGTAAAAAAAGTCTGTAAATGTGGAATTTTTGCTGAAAACATTCCAGACTCTATTGTTGGATAACACTAGGCAACAAATTTCCACTTTTGCCATGTTTTGGGGTTTAAACTATGTTTTTATAGTTCTATACATGAAAACAAACTAAAAAAAAATGTATATTTATGATCCCAAAACTTTGCTTTTGTGGTTTGGACAATGATTTTACAAATTTGTCATTTTCCCATATAATGCCAGTTACTAGTGGTTTAACCTTTTTTCAAGCTGTTTTCTCTTCAAAAGTTGCCTATAAAAATGGTAAAAATGTTTAATTAAAATTAAAAATAATGTTCAGATCAAACACAAAATTTCAAGAGATTAGAAGAATTTGCAAGAAAATGTAACTATTTGGGGGCAAAAAAAAAATCATTCTAAAATCCACAAAAGCAAAGTTTGACAGGAATAATGGACATTTTCTATTTGTTTTACAATTAAAAAGAGTTAGAAAATAACACTTGCTTGTCAAAGACAAACACACATAGTGTAATCATATTTTTGTCTAAATTTCACTACTGCACTGCACTTCCCATGACTCCATCTTTTGTGATCACATAAAAAAATACCAATCAGAGTTGAAACCAATGGAAAGCATATGACCTCTTTAATTGCAATCAAAATTTTAAAAACTGCAAGAAAAATAAACTTTTAACATTGTGCTGTATGATGTTTCATGCTTCATCATTCATAAAAGTTGTTACATGTTAAAATAAACTGCACGATAAGCATGTGGTTAAAACATACAGTTTGAAACTGTATGTTTCCTGCTTTTAACTCTATTGCTGCCTCACATCCTTCCATGTTCTCCAAACCTTTCCACTCTTGTTCTTTTCCTCAAAATTTCTGTCATCTTTTACCTTCTTTCATATATATATATATATATATAAATAGAAGCTTATAAGAATTTACTGTTCCCTCCAATATTAAAGTTTATGTAAAGCATTTTAGTACAAGATATGCAAGTCTTATTACACTTATACTATACTGACTTAAATAAGCCACCTTCACATTTTGCATGTTGCATGCAAAAATATGAAAATTTGTGGACTTCTTTTATGAGTAAATGATAGTATGAGATTGAGGTATGCTAAGCATACATATTACATCACACAGCATAAACAGCTATTTTAAGGTTTAAATTTATTTTGCAAATGGATTTTTTTTACATTTACATCTCCCTCTGTAAACTCAAATACTCTTTTCCTTTCTTGTCCTTTCATCACGTGTCCCCTCTGCTCCAACCTCTTATTCTTTTCTGCTCTCCTTACTCTCTGAATTATCATAGACAGCCGGAGGTGCATGTATTCTTATTGATCCATCTATTTTTAATGGCCCCATGCTTCCTGCAGCAGGAACTATCTTATGCAGGTTCCGTTGGACCTGTGACACTGTCAGGGCTTGTTGCCACTCCGTGCTGCTTGGAGCAACAGCAGATGACCTTGGAAGTGCATTAAGAGGGTTCCCGGGGGACACAGACTTGTCCATCAGTCCTAGTCCCATATGAGAAATCCACAGAGATCTCCAGCTGGTCTTTCTCAGACAAATCTTGAAGGAGAAATTCACACAGAAAAGTAATTTTACACGTAGCTGATGCATGCAAAACATTTCAATAAGAGTACAGTTTCATATTTTTAACTGAAATATTTAAAAAAAAATTGTGAATTTTTCATCTATTCTGAAACTGCTCTATTTTTTCTGTGAATGTATTTTTAGGCAATATTTTTTAATCTCCATGGACAAATTTTGATTAAACTGTTCAAGTGTCCTTTTATTCTGGTATGGATTTTTCTTTTAAAGATTGCCATTTAGACACCAAAGATACAGAGACTAATCAAAATTTCACAGCATGTTCACTCTAAGTGAAAGTACCCATTAAGAAGGGAACCTTACTATGCACCCCAGACCCTGAGATCACAGGGTGTCACTGGGGCATAAGCAGAGAGGCAGGCTGAATACTAGGTATAGTATATGATTCATCCAGCTCTGATATGACTTTTTCTTTTGATATCCATTTCCATTTGTATGTATCTGTCTAGACCAGACTCCTCTATAAGCCTCTTTTTCATTTCTTCTGTTTTCTCTGCACATTAGCTAATCCTCCATGTGGTAAAAGTCACTGTCACTAATGAAGGCCTCAGACACTAAATGACCAAAACAGACTGTCTAGATGGCAAGCGGCTAATTGCTCATGATTCAGAGTGAAGATATGGTTAACAGATTGGCAATGTGGAGAGGAAGATGAGGACACAGATGAGAAATGAATGAAAATACAGTGAACATGAATGGTTTTGTTGATGAAAGTCCACAGGCTTTAGCTTTAGGTTTATATGGGACACAACTAATCACTGAACTCATTCAGTCCCATTGCCACAGGTATATAAAATCTAGTATCTAGGCATGCCGTCTGTTTTTACAAACATCTGTAAAAGAATGGATGCATTTGAGCACGTTAATGTAATAGGATGCCACTATTGCAACAATCACAGCAACTCAGCCACCATGTGGCAGACCATATAAAGCTACAGTGCAGGGCCACTGAGTGCTGAAGGCACATAGTGCATAAAAGTTGCCAATGCTCTGCTGACTCAATGGCTCTAGAGCTTCAGACCTCCTCTAGTATTCACATCAGCACAAAAACTGTGCACTGGTAGCTTCATGGCATGGTTGCAAACTTTACATTACCAAGCATTACCAAGCTTTGGATGAAGTGCTGAACTGTCATTGGATTCTACAGCAGCAGTGGAAACATGTTCTATAAAGTGACAAATCACACTTCTCTTTATAGCAGCCAGAGGGAAAATGGTATAGATGGCTTTTTTTTCTTGAGTTAGCCTGAGCCCCTTAGGTTTCTTCCAGGCATCATCAATGTCCTCCAAGTCCAAGCCATTTTCAGGCTTTTTTTTCCCCACTGACACTGATCCATGAACTCAGTAGCTCATTTTAATAGAAATGTAATTATTTATTAAAACAGAATGACCCACAAAACCCACAACCGGCTGTTTGCTCCTAAAATTGAAATGCCAGTAATAAAAAAACATAAACAAAGAAAAATTTAACTGTTTCAACTGTACCTGAGCAAAACAATTACATGGGAACTATTAAATATTAGGTCACTCACTTCTAAGTCCTTGTTAGTATGTGATTTAATAATTGATCAAAATGTTTATTTATTTTGCCACACAGAAACTTGGTTGCACTGGGATGAATACATTAAATGAATCAACACCCCCGAGCTATGCTAACTGTCAGAATCCTTGAAGCACAGGCCGTGGAGGAGTGGCAGCAAGCTTTCACTCTATCCTAATAATAACCCAAAGACATAGAAAGAGTTATAATTCATGTAAAAGCCTTACTCTTGGCCTTGTCTACCCTAACTGGAAAGCACACACAAAAAACAGTTTTATTTGTTGTCGTCTGTTGTCCACCTGCCCCTTTTTCAGTATTTCCAGCCAATGTCTCAGAATTTTTATGTGATTTAGGGCTCACTTCAGATAAAATAATTATAGTGGGTGAGTATAACGCTCATGCAGATGTTGAAAATAACAGCCTCCACACTGCCTTTATTATTAGACTCAAATGTTTTTTTCTCAAAATGTAAATGAGCCCACTCACCATTTTAGTCACTGTGGATCTTGTCCTGACTTACAGTATGTCACAGAAACTGAACATTTAAGTTTTCCCTCCTTTTTCTGACCATTTCTTAATATAATTTTATTTATTTTAATTTTGCAATACAATTATTTTTACGTGGCACCAGAACAACAATTTCAATGCACTAGATGTCTTTCTCAAAGTGCTGTAACACAATTTCAAAAAGAGGTTTCTTCTTTATTTTCTTCACTGTCATGTGCCAACACAATGCAGAGCAGAGACCTAAAGTTTACTCCCACAGAGGGAGATTATCTTGTTAATAGTGTTAGATCATAAAAAGTAATAGTGTTACTTGAATTACTGCTGACATTTATTTACAGGCCATGACCATGTCCCAACTTTTTTGAGATATTGAGGCCATCATATTCAAAATGAGCTAAGATTTTTATAAAATTGCTACATTTTCTTATTTTAAATATCTGATATGTTTTCTATGTTCTATTGTGAATAAAATATGGATTTAGGAGATATGCAAATCATTGCATTATGTTTTTATTTACATTTTACACAACATCTAATTTTTTTCAGAATTGGTGTTGTGGTTGAGGATGGATCAGCTGACACGGAGCATCCCTTAGTTATGGTGCCACAGGCTCAGACTGCTGTGGAACTTCACTTGGTACGCTGTAATCCACTGAACACTCCTTCTCCACACCTCTTTTCCCCACATGTTTATATACAGCTGCAACATGTCATTAATTTTTTTTGTCTTCTCTCTTCCTTAAGGCTCCAGCATGCCCACTACACTGGTCAATTTGAACACAGTCATCACACAATCACATCCATTTATGCTCACTGCTACAGCGCAGGCAGCCGCTCTGACAGCACCTTCACATCAGCACTGATATACGAGGAGAAGTAAAACCTGGAAGCAAAGAAACTGCCGAGTTTTATTTTTTTAATTAATTTATTTTATTCACAAAGTCTCTTCTTTTCAAACATTTGCAACATCTCCCTCTGTGGAATCTGTGAATCTCTGAGTTTCTGTACTGATATATCATTAAAACAATGGTAAAAAAAACCAAAAAAAACCCCACGATCGTACACTTTTGTCTTCGACCCAGCCATGGCAGTAGCGGCTCACATCGAGAGGTGCACAACCATGCACAACAATGGCGGCTAGTGACAGTGGACATGACATCAATTTGACGTCAACTATGTGTCCAGTGCCATTCATGAGGCAGCACCACACGGCAGGTATAAAATGGTCCTTAGTCTGTGTTTTGTCCTGTCTCCCTATGCTCTCTTTTTTTTCTCGCTTCTCTCTTTGTTCTCTTCTCTTTCCTCTCACCTCTCAACCGGTCACAGCGGTTCTGCTGGAGCTTTCTTCTCGTTAAAAAGGAGCTTTTTCTTCCCACCACTGCAAAGTGCTTGCTTGTAGGAGGTTGTTTGATTGTTGGGGTTTTTTCCCAAATACTTCAGGGTCTTTGCCTT
Organism: Archocentrus centrarchus; assembly: GCF_007364275.1. Classification (NCBI taxonomy): domain Eukaryota; kingdom Metazoa; phylum Chordata; class Actinopteri; order Cichliformes; family Cichlidae; genus Archocentrus; species Archocentrus centrarchus. The sequence continues at coordinate 23,894,566 of NC_044348.1, forward strand.
ACAGTATGAGGCACCTCGAGGCAACTGTTGTTGTGACTTGGTGCTATATAAATAAACCTGAATTGAAATGAATTGAATTGAAGGGAAATCTTAATGCTTCAGCTTACCAAGCCATTTTAGACAATTCTCTGCTTCCAACTTTGTGGGAGCAATTTGGTGAAGGCCCTTTTGTCTCCCAGCATGACTCTGCCCCAGCATACAAAGCAAGTTCCATAAAAGCATGTTTAGATGAGTTTGATGTGGAAGTCTGGCATGCACAGAGATCTGACCTCAATCCCACTGAACACCTTTGGGATAAAATAGAACAGAGATTGCAAGCCAGATCCTCTCATCCAGCGTCAGTGTCTGACCTCATAAATGCTCCTCTAGATGACAGGAAAAAAATTCCCATAGACACACTCCAAAATCTTGTTGAAAGCCTTCCCAGAATATTGAAAGTTCTTATAGCAACACGGTCTCATAGCAGTTCATGATATAGTCACAACTTTTAATTTTGATTTGTGTTACTGGACACAAATTTTTTTTTTTAAATTATGTTACTCAACACAAATTTTCCAACATTATTTTGTCTCTGAACACAACAGTCCGGTCACATGTGTGCTGATTAAAAGGCAAGAAAAATTCCTCATTTGGAGGGTGAAGGGGTGGTGGAGCTCTGGAAGCTTCTTTCCCCCACTGAAAAAAAAAAAAAAATTGCCATCCATAACTCAAAATTTTGAGTTGGGTATCTCAGTATTTTGAGTTAATAATTTTGAGATACCCAACTCAAAATTTTGAGTTACTTTCTTAAAATTTTTACTTTTTACTGTAACTCAAAATTTAGATTTAGATTTTTTTTTTTTTGGACTCATATACATCACACATTTTCACACATGACTTTTAATTGCTGTTATTTACAAAAATGTCACCTGGTTGCATTTAGCCACTGAAAACAAAGGCATTTATAGTGTAAAATAAAGACCCCACTGTAATACAGAGAAAACACCAACAATCAGATGACCCCCTGTGAACAAGCACTTGGTGACAGTGGGAAGGAAAAACTCCCTCTCAACAAGAAGAAACCTCTGGCAGAACCAGGCTCAGGGAGGGGCAGCTATCTGCTGTGACCGGTTGGGGGTGAGGGACCAAGAACTGCAATCTGGTCTTTGCATTCAAAGCAGTGACAGGAAACATTGCATGTATGAGACTTTGCACATGTGATTCCCACACTCACTGAAATGGCAGGTCAGTTGCCTTTATAATTTTATACCCCTGCAAGTTCTCATTTGATCTCTGTTTTAATCTCAGTTAGTACTTAGTTTGTTTAATCTCAGTTATCTCAGAATAAACAGATTCTAACTCAAATTTTTTAGATTATTTAGTTACATTGCACATGCTTGTGTTTGCAGGTACAGTTGGGGGTGAGGGGAGAGAGGCAGAATGAAACAAAAAGCATGCTGTGGAAGAGAGCCAGAGATTAATACTGATAAAATTAGTATGGTGTATAAACAGAGAGAGAATGAAAAGAGGTGAATGAAGAACAAACACTCAGTGCATCATGGGAAGCCCCCCAGCGGCCTAGGCCAAGTGCAGCGTAACTAAGGGAGGCTTCAGGGTCACCTGATCCAGCCGTAAATATAAGCTTGATTAAAAAGGAAAGTTTTAAGTCTAATCTTAAAAATAGAGAGGGTGTCTGTCTCCTGAATCTAGACTGGAAGCTGGTTCCACAAAAGAGGTGCCTGAAAGCTGAAGGCTCTGCCTCCCATTTTACTTTTAATTGATATATGTACAAGGCTAAAAGACAAGTATTTCTAAATATTATTTTGTATATATTTTGTGGGCAGTTACATTTTTCTAGCTACATATACACAGGAAATAACCTAGTAAGGATTAAAAACAAAAAAAATGTAATCTAAATAAAATGCATGTAAACAAAATGCTGCATCACGCAAAATATACATTATTGCATGTACAATACAACAGTGTTGTACACTCACAGACATGCACAGTGACAGAAGGTCCAACCATACACAAGCACATACAGTATGTTGCACACATGCTACATATCTTGAGTAGGTATCATTCTTAGCCCATTGCAAGCTGCAGCCCTTTGGGTTTTCTCCCTCTCTGACAGCGTGTCAGGTGGGCCTGTTCTCCAGCTGCTGGCTTGTACTGAGTGAGAAGCCAGCCTAATGAGATCACTGGCATCCAATTCGGCGAGGGTCAGCGCTCATTTCGAGCAATTCATTTTTAATTGGTCTCAAATCTAATCCATTTCATAATGTCAGCTCCTGTACTCATCTGACCCGAGCCTTCTGAGTGACACTGAGTGATTCCCTTGATGTTGTTTTCTCTGTGTTATTAGCCTGAAGAGATTGAGGATGTTGCTTGTTGCTTGGCTGGTTGTTGTCACTGATGCAGCGATGGTACAGTAGTCCTTTGCCCAGTGCAGCACTGTTGCTGCCCTTCACTGCTAATGATCATGTGTAATGAGGCCAGCGCATAAAGATATTTCTCATGTCAATACGTAGGGTCTCTCAAGAGCATCACAATAAACCTATCATTTCAAGGATGATATACACTCTGTCACATTTTCATTATCTTTTAAATTGAACCATGAAAATTAGTGCAGGAAAATGAGTCATTCCCTTCACTCTCTCACAAACTACTTTCATGACAATTCATAGCAAAGTAGTCCACCCCAGCTGCTCAAGTAGAATTAATCAATTGTGTGTAGCCCTTTGGTGTCAGTGTTCAAGTTATCCTTTTCTTAAAAGGCAAAATATTAAAACACACTATCAATCAGCGGAAAATAAATGTACTCTACTGTGCCTTTGTTTTGGACACCTCTTTCCTTCTATCACTTCTCCTTTATGTTTTTTTTCTTCAGTTGGGCCCTCCCTGTTTCTCTGTCTAACTTGTGTGACCAGCTGTGTCTCCAGCTTTGCCTCCATCAAAATGTCACTTCTAATTTGCTGTTTGTGCTGACTCCATCCCTGCTAGCAATCAGTGAAGAAGACATCCATTACTCCTAGTCGTGACAGGTCCCCTCAGACTCCCGCTGGACTTTAATGACACCTGACAGAACACAGGTTTACTACTTAGCAAACTGACCCCCCCAGAGACAGCCGATGGAGTCCATTTGGCTAACACATCCTTGCATGGTTAAGAACCAGATAGGGGAAGGTAACACAAGACGTCTTGTCTGTTCATGTCTTACCGGGCTCTTATCTTGGCCCAGCAGGACACTTTCAGGTAATTTGTGGGCAAATGAGGAAAGTTTGCTGAATTTAAATCTTCTCTCCAATCTTACAAGAATTTTGGAAACTATGACATTAAGAAAAGTCCTTAAAACTCAAATTAAGAGGACACCCAGAGGGTTATACAACAATGTCTGTGATTGTGCAAACTATGGCTTATTCTCAGATCCATTTTTTGGAAAAAATATCTTCTTTTGCACCACTGACAGAGGGTTTAATGTTTATATAAATCATCTTCAAGCTATCTTTATTGCTCACTGCTTTGTGCGCAAGGCTGCAGGAAGCTTCAGTGTGAAAGCAGTTCTGTTTCCACACGTTTTATCCAATAAAATGTTGTTTTTCTTTCTATTTTTTTTGGCCAGAGCCATTTAGCATGTTGCTGGCCAACATAAAATGAACACTCCTTTTTGTTCAGTGCAAAACATATGCTGTAACACAGTAGATTACTCAATAGTAGTGCAACCAACCTCACCAAACCCCCACCACCCATGCTGTTTTTATATAATCAGTACAGTTAGAAAAAAACATTTCAGTTTAGCAAACACTTTTCTAAAAAATAAATTTAAAAATAGCAGGTGGAGGGTTCCTACCCCTGTTTCCATTTAAGTAACCCAAGTAGGTTAATCTTGTAATCACATGTGATTCACATTTTTAAAAAAAAATTCAATTCATCAATTATTTGATTACTTTTTGTGCTGGTATTTTTAGACGTCAGCGGCACTTTTTTTGTTGTTGTTGTCGTCTATATGTAGCGACTTCAGGGATGAGTTATGACCAAAAATTCACATTACAGCTCACATTAAAAAGATGCAAGAGGTCTGAAAGCACAGTATTAAAGAACTGAACTTGGCTTTTATTATTATTATCATTATTATTATTATAGAAAATCACTACACTGGCTTCCTGTCAGCCATAGAAGTGAATATAAAGCAATGCTCCTTGTTAAATGAATATATGAAGTGGGACAAAATGTATTATGGACATGTTTAAGGAATAAACTCCTGCCAGGTCAATCAGGTTAAGTGCAAGTCCTAGTCTCCAGCGTAGTCTTCAAATCAGGACTCAAAGCAAAAGTCTTGGTTGATTAGTTTTTTAAGTTGGGTTATTTGAGTTTTTCATTAAAATGCTAAACTGAGTTTAAATCTTTTTATCTCCAGGGGTAGTCTTCTACTTCCCCCTTCCCCTCCTCCTACTCAATCAAACAACACAACACACAAGTAGGGTCTTGGGGGGGTGGGGGGGCACTCCCCTGACTCTGCTCGCTGCGCTGCATGATGTCCCACCCCTCCATTTTAATTACACCATACAGCTCACAACACGTCATAGTACACATAGGGCCTTGGGGGGCAGGTGTGTCACACAGTGGCTAGTGGGTGGAGCTGCCGAGGTGGCTCCACTTACTGGTTCACTGCTGCCTGCTCCTCAATTTTATTCACATCTTAGACATTGAGGGCCTTGGGGGGGTGGTGTGGATGGGCGCTGTTACATCTGTCCCCCCCAATTTTAATAGCACTGTAGCTTTCATACAGTCATACACATTCCTCCCACTACATACACCCACATACACCTAACACATCACCTCAACCATTTTGAGTGGGAGGAGGGGGTGGGTGGGTCTTCCCACACCCGCGTTTCGTGCACCCTGCCGGGGGTAGGGACTGGCTAGTAGTTCGGGGCTGGGTTGGCTGCTTCTCTGGGGCGCCGCTGGCTCGGTGCTGGTGCCCGCTTGCCACACTTAATGTCCATGTATGGTCCGTGTATATGAGCATGGGTGTGTGACTGACATGTATGTGTGTGTATGAATATATGACGTGTGAGTGCGTGCGCGTGGATTCTCGGCTCGTGCTGGGGGTGCCGGCCTGCCGGGGGGGTGGGCTGCTCATTGCGTCTGGCTCTCTGGGCTCTTGCCCTTCTCTTTTTTCTTTCTGCTCTCCATCTCTCTTCTTCTTTCCCTGCCTGTCAGATCTGGCAAGAATAAATAAAATAAAAATACGATTAACAAGAATAGCCTATAGAAAATTTATAGAGCACTTCTTGTAAAAGCAAATATGTTTGGTACAATAATGCCTTCGGATTATCATTCCGATTGCGAAAACTGCCAGACATGACAGGTCAGAAAAAGAAAAGAACAATCTTTTTCTTTTTTTTAATCTAGACGACTGCCTATTTTTTTCCTTCTGATAATTCAGTGTGTGTAAAATTCAAAGAGATTCATTTAAGCAAAGGTCTCAGTCTCTAAATAGGCAACTTAGATTATTATTCAGTGCCACATATTCTCAAGACACCACATAATTTTAACAATGTTAAATAAATGTATTTAATCAAATAAAGACAAGGTGCAACACTGAGGCTATTGCAGGTCAAATTTGAGTCATACCTATTGAGATGGATTTTTGGTCCACCATTATGGGTGAAATCAAGGAAAATGGTGGTTTTAGGGAATCTTGAAACTGTAAAACTGTACATGCCATGTTTGATTGCAGTTTTTTATGGAATAGTAGTTCAAACGGTACCTTGAAACTGTTATGAGAACTGTCTGTATTCCTACCACATTTGCCCAGGGTCCCGCAGAAACAGGCACCTTTGAAGGGTCGTGCAGGAATCTTCAAACTGCACAGGACTAATCACATAAGAACACAAGCCATACAGAGGTCAGAGGGTGCCTTAAAACAGACTGCAAGAACAAGCACCTACAGCGTAATTGAATTAAATTCAGTTTCAATTCATTTTTATTTATATTGTACCAAATCACAACAACAGTTGCCTCAAGGTATTTTTTCTGAGCTAAATGAGCTTAAACAGATCAAATGAGGAGTTTGGGGTATAAAATTATGAAGGCAACTGACCTGCCATTTCAGTGAGTGCAGGGATCACATGTGCAAGTCTCAGACATGGAAGGCTTCCTGTCACTGCTTTGAATGCAAAGCCCAGATTGCAGTTCTTGGTCCCTCACCCCAACCAGTCACAGCAGATAGCTGCTCCTCCCTGAGCCTGGTTCTGCCAGAGGTTTCTTCCTATTAAGAGAGAGTTTTTCCTTCCCACTTTGACCAAATGCTAGCTCATACAAGAACTCTACCAGTCACGCTGCCTCAGAAGAGCCACCAAGATAATCAGTGACCCCACACACCCAGCGTATGGACTGTTCTGTCTCTTGCCTTCTGGCAAACGCTACCGCAGCATGCGATTCAGGACTGCCAGACTCAGCAAAAGCTTTTTTCCACAAGCCATTAGAATTCTCAACTTACGGTAATATAACAACACACACAACATACTTGCTCACATTTACAGATTCTCTACTTACAGACTCTCTACACACAAACACATATTTATTAAGATTTAAATACACTGTGCTGCTACTTATTTTTCTATTATATTCTGTGCAATAACTACTATCCATTATATTCTGTGCTGCTACTTTTTATTTTTTTCTGTGCAATAATTTAAATGCTAACAATTTTTTACGTATTTATTATTACCGGTACTTCATCACTGCTAATTATGTGCAATATTTTCAATTAGTGCGTATATATTTGTCTACCTACTTATCATGTCTTTTTTACTTAATGTATATTTTGTCTCTTACTTAACATGTCTTTTTTACTCCCAGCTGTATAGTCTGAATGACAATAAAATTCACTTTGACTTTGATTTTGACTTGACTAACTTAGCATAACTTTAAGTCTTAACATGATTTAACTACATGAATTACATAAAATTCTGTCCCTGGTATAGCTGTCGTGAATAGAGAAATTAGTTCCAGAGAACAAAATCCTTTTTTCTACCAGGCTGCATGCATACCGATCAGGTATAACACTATGACCGCTGACAGGTGACGTGAATAACACTGATTATCTCTTCATCATGGCACCTGTTAGTGGGTGGGATATATTAGAGAGCAAGTGAGCATTTTGTCCTCAAAGTTGATGTTTTAGAAGCACGAAAAATAGGCAAGCGAAAGGATTAGAGCGTGTTTAACAAGGTCCAAAAACTGCAGCTCTTGCGGGGAGCCTCCACTCTGTAGTGGTCAGGTTCTATCAAAAGTGGTTTAAGGAAGGGACAGTGCTGAGCTAATGACAGGGTCATGGGTGGCCAAGGCTCATTGATGCACATGGGGACCAAAGGTTGGCCCATGTGGTCCAATACAACAGATGAGCTACTGTAGCTCAACTTGCCAAAAAAGTTCATACTTTTTCTGATAGAAAGGTGTCAGAATACACAGTGCATCACATCTTTTTGCAAATGGGGCTGCATAGCTGCAGACCAGTGAGGTTGCCCACACAGACTCCTGTCCACTACCGAAAGTGCAAATAATGGGCTTGTTTGCATCAGAACTGGACCACAGAGGAATGGAAGAAGGTGGTCTGATGAATCACATTTTTTTTTACATCACATGGATAGCTGGGTGCATTGCTTACCTAGAAAATACAGCAACAGGATGCACTATGGGCAAAAGGCAAGCTGGTGGAGGCAGTGCAATGCTTTGGGCAATGTTCTACTGAGAAACTGTGGGTCCTGCCATGTGGATGTTATTTTGACATGTACCACCTACCTTAGCATTGTTGCAGACCATGTACACCCTTTCATGAAAACAGTTTTCACTGATGGCTGTGGCTGCTTTCAGCAGAAGTTTGAGGTGTTAACTTGGCTTGCCAGATCCACTCATGCATCTGTGGGATGTGCTGGACAAACCAGCCTGATCCATGGAGGCCCCACCTCACAAATTACAGGACTTAAAGGTTGCTAACATCTTGGTGCCAGATACAATAAGCACACCTTCAGGGGTCTAGTGGAGACCATGCCTCGACAGGTTAGGGCTGTTTTGCAGGAAAGGGACTAACACTATAGGCAGATGGTCATAATGGCATGCTTGCTCAGTGTATGTTTATTTCAGTTATTAATTCAGGCACTGACCAAGACCAAGGCATATGCACAACATTCTAAACTTTACAGGGGTGGGCAGCTCCAGGCCTTGAGGGGGCGGTGTCCTGCAGGTTTTAGATGTGTTCTTGATCCAACACTCCTGAATCACATATACCGTATTTTCCGGAGTATAAGTCGCACTTTTTTTCATAGTTTGGCTGGGGGTGCGACCTATACTCCGGAGCGACGTATATGTGACATTTATAACACATGAACCAAAATACTCCAGCCACTTGACATCTCCGTGAACTGCAGCTTTAAGGCAGTCTTGCGTAACCTGTGGGCGCAGTGGATGATGGATGGAGAGCACAGCTTAACGGCAACTGGGAGAATGCGCCACCCAACTTTCCTGGAAGTCATTGGATGGATCAAGAAAACATGGGCTTCAGTGACAAACCATCCTGTTGGGATTCAGAAAGGCTGGAATAATTGGAACTGCAGCTGACGACGAGTCTGACTAACGCGACACAGAAGAGGAAGCGGCGCTTCGTCTACGGAGTGTACGGAGTTGTTAGAAGTGACACCGAGGATGAAGAATTCAATGGATTGATGGTTTGGTTAACTTGTTAGTATGTTCTTTATGCTATGGTTATCTGAATAACTTAATGTTACGTTAACATACCCAACACGTGTTCGTTGTGCGTCATGTAGCTGAATGTGCTACGTTAGCATAACGTAGGCGTAACCGTGTTCGTCCTGTTCTTTAATCCATTATTATTTTAAATTGCCGTTCAAGATGGAATTTCTGCTCTGGGTCTCGGATTCTATCAACCCCCCCCCCCCCCCCCCCAAAAAAGTGCGACTTATAGTCCAGTGCGACCTATATATGTTTTTTTCTTCTTTATTATGCATTTTTTGGCTGGTGCGACCTATACTCCGGAGCGACGTATAGTCTGAAAAATACGGTAGAAGTCATTAGCAGGACTCTGGAGAACTTGACTGCATACCAAGGAGGTAATTCAGGCATTTGATTCAGGTGTGTGGGATCAGGAAAACCTGCAGGACACCGGCCCTCGAGGCCTGGAGTTGCCCATCCCTGTTCTAAGCTCTACCGCTTTACTGAATGTAAAGAGAGGATGGGTGTCCATTTGTCATTAGATCATTTCTCCTTTCAAAGACTGTCAAACTGAAGATACATACAACGACAGCAAGTGCTTATTTGTTTAAACCCAGTCTCAAAGGCATTTGAAGCTTCCTACACAAGCACTGTGTTGTCTTGTTTAGGTCTATGAGGTAATACTTGTAAAACTAAATTAGAGTCAATATTTTTGCTTTTACAGTAGGGGATTTCATTAAATATTATTAATTACCCCATGTTATCAGTATGTGTAAAATTTCAGGCTTGTGAAACGGGCAACCATAAAGCCAAAACCTATCTGTAAAAATGTAATCAGAATGCATTATTTTGTTTAACAAACTTTCATAAATTCTAATGAATTTAATTTGTTTGCTAGCTGAGTGCTTTGTTTCAACCAAATTATATGTGAAAATCCTGGCAGAGACATACATAGTTGATCATATAAAACCATATCAATACACTATGTACAGTATGTCTGGCTCATGAAGTGATTCTCATTTCCCAGTGTGGGTCTTAGTGAAACTGAATTTGACATGTGCATAGGGTCAGTGGGAATTGAGTTGTTCTTGGAGCCAGCCTTAAGTGGTCATTGAGGAACTGTATAGCAATGCATATAAAAACGCAGAGGTTTGATTGGCCACAAAACATCTTGAAATAACACCCAGTTTGTATATGTCTCCATTAACATTCGAGTACAGTTCTGGGCTAAGCTACAATCACACTTATAGTTAAAAGTATACATAGTTCATAATATACACTTCTAATCCTTTTTACTGACTTGCTTTTTTAAAGGAGTTTTGAGTTAGTATGAATCATCCATCCATCCATTCCCTTCTGCTTATCCTGATCAGGGTCATGAGGGGGGGCTGGAGTCTATCCCAGTTGTCATTGGGAAAGAGGCAGGGTACACCCTGTACAGGTGTGTGAGCCAGCCTGTTGCAGGGCTAACACACAGAGAGGGAGAGAATCATTCACACTCACATTCACACCTATGGGTAATTTAGAATCACCAATTAACCTAACCCCAGTAATTGCATGTATGAATCATGTTGGACAAAATAAAATTTCCCATAATGCACTCAGTGTTTCTTCTTTATCATCTCTTTTTACTCCCTGTGTGTTTTTACACCTCTGTTGTGTTAATCATTAGTAATTATGAAACTCTGGCTCTTTTTCTGTACTCTCCTCTCTTTTCCCTCAGCCACAAATGGCCAAGAGGATGGCTGCCCCTCCCTGAGCCTGGTTCTACTGGATGTTTCTTCCTGTTAAAAGGGAGTTTTTCCTTTCCACCATCACCACATGTTAGCTCATAGAGGGTCATGTGATTGTTGGGGTTTCTTTCTAATATTTTAGAGTCTTTACCTTAAAGCACCTTGAGGCAACTGTTGCTGTGAATTGGAGTTATTTAAACAAAACTGAATTGCATTGAATATATATATCCTATACTGCTGTTTGTCCACAGACAATTGATTGTACAGAAATGCTTACTATTTGTCAAGTACAGCTTCCTCAGAGTGACTGACAGTGTTGGGCCTGAAGCAATTGCTTTAAATTACAATAGGCAATAAACTAATAACATTATGAAAGCCCTTATTACTTCCTTAGGTGTAAAGTTTTAGCTCCATGATTTACTATTTACAGTTCATCTCATGTTAATTTGATTGTTTTAAGAGGTGCTCTAAATTAAGTCAGCTATGCAGAATGACGTCTTTATGAACACTTTTCTTTATTCATTAAATCAAGTGTGTGATTGGAGCTACAGAATTTTAATGCAGTCACTGAAGATTTAGTCATAACATTACGCTATTATGAGATAGTGCACATATTATTTATTAATGCAATTTGCACTACTCTCCTGCACAATGTCAGTCTTACTATTACTCTTCTTTACCTACTTTTTATATTTTATTTATTTTGTTTTATCACTGTTGTCTGTCTGTCCCTCTTTCTATCTATCATCACTATTGTGAATTATCATCCCTCCATCTTAATCATATCAAACAGCAGGGACACAAGAAAATCACATTAATATTGTTCAGATGGTCTGTAAATATTCATTGCTCCTGTAAGCCAAACAATAGAGGAAAAAATGGGTAGTGAGTAAGGGGTCACTTGTAGTTATAATATTTTCACAATCTGCAGCCTTCAACAAAATAAGCTTTGCAATCCCACTGTTCACTAATGGCTGCATCTCAAACAACTTTACTCATTTCCCAAACAGCTAGAGAACAGAAAGAACATTTGATTAATGAACAGAAGCAGAGCCAAAACTCAGAAATTTGGAATTTCACTACAAGATGTGTTTGACACAAATACAATTCTAAATGAATATAATGATGCTTAGAGTATTAGCCAGATGTCCATTAGATATGCAACTTGTTTTCAGCATAGAACATGATATGTGCTAGCACATAACCCAGCAAAAATATATTTTTAATGTGTTTATTTATTTACAATTTCATTTCAAATATTATTATAGTTGATTATTGAGATTTTCATTGGCTTGGTAGACTATGTTACCTGATCAGAGGCAAACTTAATTCCCTGTTTCTAGTATTTGCGTTATAGTATATTCATTTTATAATTTAACTCTTGTCAAGAAAGTAAATTTTCTGCAATGTTAAACCACTCCTTTTATAAAAATCATATTTATAAACCATAATCATACTTTAGTGGAAATGTTCAGAGACTAAATGTGTAATAACTGTCAAATACTGTCAATAAAAATAAGAATTTTTTTAGTGACCAACTTCATTGAATTTCATCCAATGTTATCAGCAAATTGGCTGGAAAATATGATCTATATTTCCAAATCACTTATTTGTCTAAAGAACAGATAAGACTAGGAACAGATGTTAAATTGTAATTGATAGCAGAGAAAGAATTAATTTATTTTTTGTTTGTTTGTTTTTTTTTACAAATATATTACTGATGGAGCTATTTAAGCAGCTTCTATACCTGGCATGACCTTTTATTTCTAATTCAGCATGTATCAGACATCCTTTTTTGTATACACACAAGGAGAGACTTACCATTGTCCTTGATGAGGCCTCTATGACTTGCCAGAATGGCGGGGGATAGAGGAGGAGGAGCAGGAGGAGGAGAGCAATGGCAGTAAAAACATGGCTGAGCACCTGCCCACAGAAGACGGCTGCCAGCTCATAAAGTGACTCTACAGCTCACTGCTGCCTCATAAATCCTTCTGTGTCTGCTGGAGGCTCTACAGCGACAGATATGAAGATGTAGATGCAAAGTTTGACTCAAATTTGAGAAGTTGCTTTGTAAAAGATTAACATGTCTACTTCTTAAAACACTCAATGAAGATTTTACAAGTTTTGAAAGGCTTAGATTTGATATGCTCACCATAATAGTGGTTTATCACGACAGGACACTTTCTTCCATATTAGGATTTACCAGAACAAGATGAAGTCTCTGCATTAAATTAAAAACAGAACTGCTAAGGATAGTCAAATCTCTTGCACAAAAGTGTCTCCATACTATGCTCACCCAACCCAGGTTGTCCAGTGCCATGTAAAACTCACAAAATAAAGTGCCTTCAAATGGTTGTTGGCAATAACAATTTATCGTAGCTGACGACAGTAAAGCCACATTACACCATAAAAGCTCCATTTTGGATTCACATTACCTTTAGGGGCCAATTTTTATGTAATTTTATGCTTGGATCTGTGATCAGCATCTGAGCAGCTATTGAAATATTGAACTGGTTCATATAGAAAGTAAAAAACAAAAATGATCATCAAGCTTCGTCTGTGTAGGTTCTCAGTCACCCAGGTTATAGTAGTCTCTGGAGATTGAAAAAAAAAACTGTATTGTACTGTGTTAATTTATTAAGAACAAACAAGACTAGAGGACCCAAGTGCTGTAAATAATGGGAACATCTTAATTGCAATATATGCTGTATTCCTAATATTATTTAACCTTAACATAACTCTGGTGAAGTAGGAACCTGAGCTAATGCTTGAGATTGTGAAGTATAGCTACAGTAGGTATAGTAAGGCTCACCTCACTGCACAGCTAGGCTGTGGAACCATTCTCCTAGAGAGGGGCTGACTCTACAGCTACGAAGTTGGCATCAGTGCGAGGCAGGGGGGCAAGGGTGGGTATACCATACATTGGGGTTTTCCCTGGCAGATGGCAAATGAGAAGGTTATTTCCCTGCACCTCCAGGTTGGGGAACAGGTTCTGACAGTCATTTGCATTTATGTGCTGAACAACAGTTCAGTGTACCCAGCCTTCTTTGAGTCCCTGGGCAGGGTGTTTGAAGGTGTACCTGCTGGGAACTCCATTGTCCACAAGCTCTGGTAGTTCAGGGATGAGTTGATGTTCAAATGGAAGAGTTTCAGTATCTAGGGTAAGTAAGTGAGGGGAGAGTAGAGTGGGAGATTGACAGATAGCACAGCATCTGTAATGATGTGGACATTGTACAAGTGTGCTGTAGTAAAGAGGGAGCTGAGCGCAAAAGCGAAGCTGTCAATTTTCTGGTCGATCTATGCTCCTACCCCCAGCTATAGCCAAGCGCTCTGACCAAAAGAATGAGATCACAGAGAGAAGCAGTGGAAATGAGCTTCCTCCAAGGTGTGGCTGAGCTCTCCCTTGGTCATTCAGGAGGGGCTCAGAGTAGAGCCACTACTCCTTCACATCAAAAGAAGCCAGTTGAGGTGGTTCAGGAATCTAACTAGGAACCCTCCTGTATACCTCCTAGGTGAGTTGTTTCACACATGTCCTGCAGGAAGATGGCCCCGGGGTAGACCCAGGACACACTGGTGATATTATGTCTTTTGGACCGTTTGGGAATTCCTCTGTGTCCCCCCTGGCTAAGCTGGAGGAGTCTTTTTAGATTTCTAATATGGCCTCTGGGTTATATAGTATATTATACTAAATTCAGAAATATTCATTTGACATGTTTTTTTCTCTCTAATGTCACAGTGGGTTTCTACCCATAATGTAGTACGGGCTTTACAATTTGAATTTAATTTGACATTACAAATAACACCGTAATGGGTGTGAAAATACAATCCTAAATCAGTGAATTTATGCAGTACCTTTGTGATTTAGACATGATAAATATTTCATTTTCATAGTTCACTGTAAAAAAAAAACACTGTTTCCAGATTTCTTGATCATCAGGTGGCACAGGCAGCTGTGCTGTGAGTGGATGAGCTGAACAAGAGCCAAGAAAATAACATTCAAACATTAATGGTTCCTATGGGGAAAATGGGCCATGGCAGCAGGGGTGGGGGGGGGGGGGGGGGGGGTGGGGGGGGGTTCAGAATACATAACACAGTATCAAGAATCCATGTCCCCAAGTACTGGACCAAACATGTTTTGCTTTTTTTTTGTCACTACAACAGCAGTAGATAAACATAATTGTATCATTCCTTAAGCACAAGTGGATGTCATGGGTGAAATATTAGGCAATCTGAGATCAAATAACATTGTGGGTGTATTAATGTGTGTGCTCATGGGTAATTGAATCTCTGTGTTATGAGATGGACACATCATACATGCAAAATTCTGACACAAAACCTGAAGATAATATGTCAAGAGTCTCAGACCAGAAAAATTAGACTTTTTGATAATACTATAAATCATCTGCTTCAGTAGGAAGTAGGGATGATCCAGAAGAAAATTATTCAACAATAATCTGGAGATTAATTTAACACCAAAAAATACTCTTGCACAGCTTCCCTTTTCATATAACATTACAGAGAATATCGTTGGAATTTGGACTTAATAAGGAAAACTAAGGAAAGTTTTGAAATAATAACCTTCTGAACAATGTTTAAAAAGACAACTAAATACTAAAGGTGTTCTTTGTCTTTTAATATAATCATTGATTTGTAATCTACAAGTTTTATAAGAGTGTCACATCAGAGCAGAAATGAATTTTATTCGGGATAATAGTAGCAGATTTAAAAACTGATTGCCCACTCTAAACTGGCATTGAATTTTGTTCAGCTCATCTTTATAATTGATGAATCCTTATTAACACTGTTAAAAATGAGTCTGATGCCTTTAGAATCATCTGCAAGCTTAATGTGTGTGTTTAAGCTGTTAGCAAGTTGATAATCAGGTGAAGAGGGATTAGAGGAGGTGTTCATAAAGCTATGGTTGGAGTGAGTGTGAAATTCCTAGAACATGTGGCTTGGCAGTTAGTTTCTTGGGATGATAGTCTTAAATGCTGAGCGGTAGTTCTCGATTACACTCTTCTAAAAGAGTGAAAGTGGTGCAGTATGTGAAATTGTTAGCTCAGTTGGCAAACTGATGCTAATCATGAGGAGCGTGTGTTATTGATATCAGAGAGTGGCAGACTTTTAAGGCATTTGTAGATGAGTATGAGAATGAGATTATATATATTTATGATACATGGGGGGAGGGGGGGGGGGGGTCACAGTGAGAAAAACAGCAAGAAAGGAGGTGGTTGAAAATATCATCAAATGTGTCTGTCAGCTTGTCTCACTCCTGAACTATAGACCTGGTATAACTGGCTATGAGTTTATGCTGGGGAGGACCTGCCTCACCCAATGTAAGCAATGGAAGTAGATGAATGTCTAATACAGTGAAACACTGGGTTCATAACAGACAGCCGGACTGGCTTTTCTGGTGGATGTCAAGGTTGCAACTTTGTTTTTATAGCCTGTAATGCTATAAATTTTTGAGCACTTTTTATTAAATATTAGACTAATTATCACGTTTGTTAAAAGTAAAATAACTACTCAATAAAATGTAATTAACTATTTATTTACAATTTATATGCAGTGGTTAATCTAAATTGTGAATGAGGTAATATATTAAGCAGGCTCTAGCTATGCCTCATGTTGCAGGATTATCAGTCTGAAAGGCAGTGTCACATGTTTGATGCTGGTGTCGAACCTGGTTGTTCATCTATGGCATTTGCTTTGAGAATAAATGGCTGATGTTTGCTGTTTACATGTGTATTAACCTGAACTATTTGTTTTCCTTCAACAACCATACTGAAACCAACTGGAGTTAACCACAGACCTTGATATTTATTCTAAGTTTGTCTATTTTGGAGCCACTTGACCCTGTGTTTGCTGAAAGGATACTCAGGAATGGAGGCATGCTTGGATTAACATTTGAAGGCGGGCCTTCCTACACCACTTATCACTGAAAGATTCAGCATTCATCCCTGCATCTGGTTTCTTACAGCTTATCCGACCCATTTCCTGGTGGGGCTGGAGACTACACCAGTTGACACTGGGTAAGGGGAGGGATACACCATCGGCATGTCTTACTGGAGCATAAAAACATAGATCAAACCGTACAACATGTAAAGAATGCATAAAAAGAAAAGAATACTGAGATGAGAAACTCCATCAACCTTTCTGTGGCCAAAATAGTAATGCATCAGGTCAACATGCATGACAAGAATTCTGCAATTGTTGGGTTCTGTTGTAGGATCCTTATATGCTTTAGTATTATATAAAAAAATCTTCAAACTCTCATGTTTCTCAGTGACCTTCAAACCTTAAAATCCTTAGCATTCCACCTTTAAATCAATTAAGTGTAATGAGCTGAAGTGCTTGAACAGACACTTCTCTCCTGTGTTTTGACAATACCTTCTGAGTATTCATCATAGGCTTAGGGGTCAAAATATCAACGCACTGCTTGAAGCTATATTTTGTTTATTTCTGTTATTAATGGTGCAGTTGGCAATTGTCACTCAGAAGGCCATGAATTCAATAAAAATGACAAGACAAATCCTCTCTGTAATACAATCTCCAATTTTGATGAAAGGTGGATCTCTCAGCATATGACACTTATCCCTAAATTTCATTTTACTCATAGTCACCCCTGTTAAACCTTTTAAGGTAAGAACACTTTTGAGACTGAGAGGGACCAATGAAATGTGTTTCACTTAAACACATTCAGTGAATGTAGCAGAACATTAAGCTGACCTGTGATGATTAAGCACCAGAGCTGTGTCATTTATTTGTGTTATTCATATACGATTAAGTTTCCTGCACTTCATACAAATCTCTGTGCAGTTTCAAAAAAACATAACCAAACTGCACCTTTCTGCATAAATAATCATGGTCATCATCATTATATCATATGAAATCTGCACATTAGAGCCGGTTTTATATATATATATATATATATATATATATATATATATATATATATATATATATATATATATATATATAATATATATATATATATATATGGAGTTTGAGCTTCCTGTGCTCTTATAGACAGAGATCTCGGATGTCATTCCTGGAATCTGCTGGAGTGATTCTTCCAGTATGAGGGTCACTGCCCGATTATCACGGGGACCACTGTTACCTTCACCTTCCACATCCTCTCTAGCTCTTCTCTGAGCTCTTGGTATTTGTCAAGCTTCTTGTGTTTTTTCTTCTTCATGTTGCAGTTACTTGTTATTGCAACATCTATCACTACAGGTTTCTAACTCTATTTGTCCACCACTACTATGTCCTATTGGTTAGTCATCACAAGTTTGTCCGCCTGTATCTGGAAGTCCCACAGGATCTTGCATCTGTCATTTTCAGCCACCCTTGGGGGTGTATCCCATTGTGACCTCTGGTCATACTCGGCACAGATGTTCCTGTATACTATGTCAGCCACTTGGTTATGGTGTTCCATGTATGCCCTGCCTGCTACCATTTTGTACCCTGCTGTTATGTGCTGGATTGTCTCAGGGGTATCTCTGCACAGCTTGCACCTGGGGGCTTGCCTAATGTGGTAGACCCAGCCTCTACCGATCTTGTGCTTAGAGCTTATTCCTGTGCTACTATGATTAGTGTCTCTGTGCTGTCTGTCAGTCCAGCTTTGTCCAACCATTGGTAGGATTTTTCAATATCAGCCACTTCTTCTATCTGCTGGTGATACATCCATGATGGTTCCTGTTTTTGCTCCTCTTCTTGCTCTGGTTTCTGCTGTCTGAGGTACTCAATAATCACGTGATCCTTTGTGGCCATCTTCCACTAATCATTTTTATATTCTGATTTAAATTTCTGTGATTCTGGGGTTTAAAATTATGCATAATAAAACATATTATTCTTAGAGAGCATGTGGTCAAACTAAGGAGATCACACTGCATACAATTATTGCAGGATGAAAACAACTATACAGAAAAATATGATTCTAAATATTTATAGGTTTCACATTTCTGGGCATTGTGCGTGGTAATACAAATATGTTCTCATAGTCACATCATAATGCTCATGATTGAGGGCAAAAGGCTGGTTGCACATTTTAGGGTGGTGAGTTTGATTAGGGTTTTGATTAAGGGTTGTGGTGGGGTATGTACAGTAGTGGTTAAAATACAGGAATTGGATTTTTTTTTCAGCTGTGACTTAATACAGAAGTACATGTATTAAGAGAGCAATTTGAAAGTAATCAAGGTTCAGTAGTGTCATTTACCAAAACTTTCTTTATACCTTTGTCTTTACCTAACCATACGTTGTGCATAGATTTACTGGCAGAGTAACACAAATAAGATGAATTGTAACAGCACCTAATAAAAACACATATGGCAGGGTTGTTGTATTAACACAGACTTTTAAAAACTGATTTTGTGTGACCAAAATAGGACACCATGAGTCACGTCAACAAGTGCCCAAATGAAAGGTACACGACAGTATATTGCCAAAAGTATTCACTCACTCATCTGAATCATTGAATTCAGGTATTCCATGGCCATAGGTGTATAAAATCAAGCATCTAGGCATGCAGACTGCTTCTGCAAACATGTGTGAAAGAATAGGTCACTCTCAGGAGCTCAGTGAATTCCAGTGTGGTACCGTGATAGGATGCCACCTGTGCAACAAGTCCAGCCATGAAATTTCCTCACTATTACAGTAAATATCCCACAGTCAACTGCTAGTGGTATTATAACCAAGTGGAAGTGATTGGGAATCACAACAACTCAGCCACAAAGTGGTAGGCCGCATAAAATGACAGAATGAGGTCAGTGGGTGCATAGTGCGCAGAGGTCGGCAACTTTCTGCAGAGTCAATCACTACAGGCCTCCAAAATTCATGTGGCCTTCAGATAAACTCAAGAACAGTGCATAGAAAGCTTCATGGAATGGGTTCCCATGGCCAAGCTGCTGCATCCAAGCCTTACATAACAAAGTGCAATGCAAAGCATTGGATGCAGTGGCGTAAAGCATGCAGCCACTGAACTCTAGACCAGTGGAGATGTGTTCTCTGGAGTGATGAATCACGCTTCTCCATCTGGCAATCCAATGAACGAGTCTGTGTTTGGCAGTTGCCAGAAGAACGGTACTTGTCAGACTGAATTATGCCAAGTGCAAAGTTTGGTGGAAGGGGGGATTATGTTGTGGGGTTGTTTTTCAGGAGCTGGGCTAAGCCCCTTAGTTCTAGTGAAAGGAGCTCTTAATGCTTCAGCATACCAAGATATGTTGGACAATTTCATGCTGCCAATGTTGTGGGAACTGTTTAGGGATGACCCCTTCCTGTTCCAACATGACTGCGCACCAGTGCACAAAGCAAGGTCCATAAAAACACGGATGAGAGTGTTTGGTGTGGAAGAACTTGATTGGCCTGACCTCAACCTGATAGACGCCTGTGGGATGAATTTGAGTGCGGGCTGTGGCCTTCTTGTCCAATATCAGTGTCAAAGCTCACAAATGCAATTGTGTAAGAATTTTTTTTTAAAATTCCCATAAACACATAAAGCCTTACTAGAAGAGTTGAAGTTATTAGAGTGGGCTGACATAATATTAAATCCTATGGATTAAGAATAGGATGTTATATACATGTGAAGGCAGACAAGTGAATACACTTGGCAATATAGTGTATTTATGCTATTTCAAAACTGTACTTATACATAGGACTTGCAAAAGTACCTGTTGCTTTTCATCATAGTTCTTAAATTAATAAAGCCAGAAACCCACACAAGCTTTAACTATAGTTTTGTCACATCCAAATCATATGAATTTTTGAATAATTTGTAATGACTTTGGAAAGCACAGCTGAAATCTCATACAGAGGCTGTCATTGCTTTTGCATCTGCATCTTTTCTATATGACATGACTGTTGTATTAAGACAGGCTGTAAAAAGAATAATAATAATGATAAACATGACTTGCACCCTTTGCACAGTCTTGCAACATTTATCTGTTTATCCATAATTTTTAGTTGTGTTGTTGGTAATATGCTCCAAACATCTCATTTCTCATCTTAAATTAGAAGGTAACCCCACTACTGAACTTAAATTTATTTGAACTTCTTAACTACAAACATTGTGTCTCATTAAAAAAAGTTAAAAATGTTTTTAAAAGGCAGCAGGTATGCCACCCTGTGAATATTCTAATAATGCAGAAAGAAATTTAGTCTTGTTAAGATGGCTTTGCTTGCAAGTTACTGATGAATAAAACATTTGTTTGTAGGTCCCAAACAGCACTGTTGTGAATGTTAATCAGTATGACAATGTCACATTTTGAGGAAAGTTCATTTCCATTTCTGAGCGCTTAGATTACAGCCTATATAATGTGTATAAATATAGGGTTTATATAATTTCATTTAAAATAATGCTTACATAAATTGTAATCATATTCAAGCATATTACAGCATATTCAAGTCAAGACTGTCAAGTCCAGACTGTCACTTATAGTTTAAAAATACACAAATATATTAGAGGGTGATATATCTCTATTTCAGCCTATAAAAACAACCCAAATGTGTTATCATCATTCCAAAAGGATATGGGTGATAACATCCTTTCCAAACCAAAATCCCTATCCTCACATATGCAGACAATTCCTACCCATACACACACACATTCATCTTTTCCTTCCTTCTTCCCCTCCAGTGTCTCTCTGTTCCTCTCTCCCCAGTTGGGATTATTTACCACTACATCCAGCAGACTGAAGCTTCACAGCTACTCTGCCCCGGGAACGCCTGCAGCCATGCAGCAATCAAAGTGAAACGTCATCCTCTACCACCTGCACCCATGGGAGCATGGTAACAGAGAGCGAAGGAGAGTAGAGGGGAAGAGGAGCAAGTAGTAAGGGAGTGATACAAACAGGGGGACCAAGAAGGAAGAGGAAGATGAGAATCTGAACCCTCTGGGATTGAGTGAACGTAGAGGAAAGAGTCTGGGACTAAGTGAAAGAGAGACACTCAGCAAGTGCTTCATCCCCGCATTGGCTGTTCAGCCACAGAGGTGGAAGCAAGAAAAGAAACAAGGAAGAAGAACAGATAAAGACAGAGGGAAACTTAAAAGAGGAGAGCAAGCTGTAGAAAGAGTAAAACCAAGGATAGAGAGATAAGAGATGAGATCAACAGCATACCTGTTTGAGACACAATGCAAATGAGAAGGGGACTGAAGAAAAATAGAAAAAGACAGAAAAAAACAGCAGAGGAAAGTTTGGATCAAAGAAGAAGGAGGGATAATAAAAGGGATTTAACTTCAGCCCTGTAGGCTGTGAAAAAGGGAAAAAACAGAGGAAAAGGAAGAGCATAAGGGGAGTCTAACAAGAAAATGGTCAAGTTGAAAAGATGAAAAAGAATAAGGATGTAGAGGTTGAGGCATTAAAACTGTAAAAGGGCCATTTCACAGCTTAAGAGAAAAAAAATGGAGGGGAAAAAAAAAAACAGACGCTGGCAACATGGAAGCAGCTCAGTGCATTTGGGCATGTAGACATGGTCAAGACAATCTATTGAACTTCAAACCAAGCATGAGAATGAGGAATGAAGAAAGGGGATTTAAGTGACTGCCCAGTGGTACAGTGGTTAGCGCTGTTGCCTCACAGCAAGAATGCCTGGGTTCTTATCCACCTTGGCCAGGGCCTTTGCATGTAGGTGTGAATGGTTGTCTGCCTCTCTGTTAGCCCTGCGACAAGCTGGCGACCTGTACATCGTGTACCCTGCCTCTCACCCTATGACAGCTAGGATAGGTTCCAGCCCCCCGTGACCCTGAAAAGGATAAGCAAAAGAGAATGGATGGATGGATTTAAGAGACTTCGAACGTGACGTGGTTGTTAATGCCTAAACTAAATCACAAACTGCTCATCTACTGGGATTTTACTGCACAGCCATCTCTAGAGTTTACATATAATGGTCCATAAAAGGAAAATATCCAGTGAGCAATAGTTCTTTGGATGCCTTGTGGAAGCCAGAAGTCAGATGTGAATGGCAAGTCTTCAAGCTGATTAGATGGCCACAATAACTCAAATAACCACTTGTTGCAGCCAAGGTATGCATAAGAGCATCTCTGAATGCACAACACTTTGAACCTTGAAGCAGATGGGCTACAGCAGCAGACAATCACATTGACGGCCACTCCTGTAAGCAAAGAACAGGAAACTGGGGCTACTTTTCACATAGGCTCAACATAGGCACACTTTGGGTCTGTTAGTACTAGCTAAGCATCATTAAACACTACAGTCTACCAGAGTATCATTGCTGACCATGTCCATCCCTTTATAACTACAGTGTGCTCATCTCCTTGTGGCTGCTACCAGCAGGATAATGTGCCATATCACAAATCTCAAATTATCTCAACCCGGCTTTCTGAATATGAAAAAGAATATGAAAAAGACGCAATTCTAAAGTATAAACTTAAGTTACATTTCTTTTATGGCCCAAAACAGTACCTAAATATGACTTAGCCCCATGTTCTCCAACTCTCTCCAGCACATTTACACACACGCTGGACAATGGCAAGAGAATAGAAAAAAAAGTTTCTAGTAAATAATCCAAATATGAAAAATTATCACTTTGTGCAAAAAAGTAAATTTTTATATTAAAGTTGGTGATTTTTAAACAGTTATTCTGCTGGCAAAAGCTAAAATGACATGTATGCTAGTAATGAGTATATCATAGAAAATAATATGTGCCCAATATTAATGCTTAATTTGGCTTGTAAAGGTTTTTCATCCTTACACTGTGTGTCTGTCCGAATATAACTGTAGTTTAAAACAGCCAAACCTTTTCAAGCAGCATCTCAAATGAAGTGAAGTTATGGTGTACCGCCGCAAGCACAAGATTTTCCCCTAATAGCTGCCAATGCAGAAAGCGCCGTCGATCCCCAATTATACCATGATAAAGTTAGTCTCTCTTAATTGTCCATTAACGTAATTATCACACACAGTAATTGCCTTTTAAAATAATGGGCACCAAAATGGCCCAGTAGCTGAATTTTGATAAGCTCAACACCTAATTTAGACCCATGGTGTTTTACCTGAGTGATAAAAATGCACCAGGGAGTGATTAAACCACAGGAAAAACAGTTTCTGAGATCATTAAATGCTTAAGCGGAGCAGTTTTCCTTTGAAACCACATGAACAAGGCCAGGAAGTCTCTAAATTAAAATTTGAACAAATAATAGTGAAGTGAGGAGGCAATTGTCATCACAGTGAACAAATAGAAAGGAAAAAGGAGCGATGTAAAAAAGAGAAGTTATACACTATGTAGAGAAGAAGCTACAAGAAAATGAGAAGAGAAGAGAAGAGAAGAGAAGAGAAGAGAAGAGAAGAGAAGAGAAGAGAAGAGAAGAGAAGAGAAGAGAAGAGAAGAGAAGAGAAGAGAAGAGAAGAGAAGAGAAGAGAAGAGAAGAGAAGAGAAGAAGGGCAGTATGGTCCTGAGAAACAAACACAGAAAGTGATAAAAACAATGAATGTTTGCAAGAGACAGATTGGGCAAAGGAGTGTTGGGATGCCTGCTGGGCCTCCTCCAAAGTGACAGCTCGATAAACACCTGAGACTCAGACAATGATGATGGGCGTCAAGGAGCGAAACGCAGCCTGGCTCTTTCTTGCTTCCTCTAGTCTGGTGATAATGGTAATAAACAGCAGCATAAATGAGCCGAGCACCAGTGTGTGTGTGTGTGTGTGTGTGTGTGGTTGGGTGTTTGGGTGTGTGTGTGTGTGTGTGGTTATGTATGTTTGCAGCATAATAGAGTAACCCTCTTTGCTTTGACAGGGCTTTATGGATGGTGTGTGCATTGCCAGGATAAAAGGCAGATCTATTTGTGCCTTGTATTAGAGGAGCGTATGGGTGGCCATCATTCCAGCTACTATCGTCCTCACATCCTTTTGCTTCCCTACTTTCTTAAACAACCTCCTTTGTGCACTCTTTGCTTCTTAAACTTAATCAGTTTCTCTTCATATCCTCTGTACCTTTTCTTTTCCTTTTTTGTCACCTCATCTCATGTTTATTATTTAGTTGTCTATTACTTTTATCTTCTATCGCAGATGGGCTCTCCTAAAGACATCAAAAATGATCAAAAGAGGCTATTACAGAAAAGCCTCCACAACTGATTGAAAATGCAAAGCATTTATTTTTCATTATAGAGTTTGGAAGTTAAGACAATTCATTTAAGTTTCACGTCTGCCATCTTCGTTGCATGTGGATGAAAGAGTGATTTGGGTTTGATTACATTTCGTGGAGTGTTGACAGAGCTGTTACAGAGGATAACAAGTGGATGTATCAGCTGTTAACCATGTGTGTGTTTGGCTAACAAGACTTCAGAAAGTTATGTTTACCCTGCCTGAAAGCCATCATTTCGTGGTAGCTATGTTTATGTGTTGGTGTGCATTATGATCTAGCAATATGAAGGAGACTACATGGACTTGGCATAGGGTAAATTAGTCAACAACTTTAGTAAAGGGTTGCACAATTATGAGTCAAATGCTGTACTTAAGAAGTTTAGAGTTTTGCTTGTTAAAATACAACATAGATTAGACTTTGGAGTGAGTTTTATCCCTTTGGGTCCAGTTATGGGAAAGGGACATGCCTGTAATTGGCCAGCAACATACTGTAACTGAGTTTTAATACAATCGCACTGAAACTGTATCAGCAAAATTTGTGAATTAATCTGCTACCAAAGAGCTGGTTGCCCTTAATTATTAGTAATGAGATGCATACTAATGTAGTGGAAATCTATAATTCCTGAAAGGGCTCCTGACACTGATTGCTTTAATGAGCCCACTTTACCATTATATACCATCACTGAGGATCAGTTGTAAAAAGACTATTAAGTTTTTCCATTTATAACTGTGTACAGTAAGACCATATATAATAGCAGTGGTTGTAAATCAAAAGTATTGTCTAAATCATCCCAGTTGTCAAGATGGTGGTTTGCTCCCTTTGGGCTGGGGCTGTAAAAGTTCACCGAGCCTGTCAACAAATCAATTTTTGCAGTTTGTCAGACTGGTAAGGACTACCCTGGTGAAGAGAAGATGAAATCTCTCACTTTGGCAGCTTATCTGTTCAACCCTAAGCTTTAGTTATAAGTGCTAGATAAAGACTGACACCCCCCCCCTCAAAAAAAAAAAAACAAAAACAATAAAAGAGGGCTCAAAATGAGATGATTTTTGCAGTTTGTCTGGGCTCATCCTTAGGGATGGGGAGGGGAGCTCAAAGTGGAAATAAGCCTGGTGAAATGCTCCAAGTATCTCATCATGATGCCACCTGGATACTTCCCTGTGGAAGTGTCTTGGGAGAATAGCCTGGGGAAGACCCAAAACACAGCTGAAGCAGTATGTATAATTTCTGGTTTTGTACTTCAGGAATGAAAATAGAAGACTCGAATCGATAGAAGGTCAACCATGTGCTGGAACCCATGTGCTAGAGCCCATTTTAATTGGGTGGTCATCCCCTTAAAATGAAAATTAGGATGATGCCCTAATGTTTACTGATTGATAAAATCAGCTTAGTATCTGATGTATCTGCCAATCCACTGTGTGTATGTAGTATGTATAAAAAGCATGCATATATTGGGGTAACAGTGAGGTTAGGTTAATGATAAGGTTTATTCAAGGATGAGGGTGGTAACAGACGTGGTTAGTGTAAAACCGGCTCTAGATACTGTATATTTTGCTGGTGCCAAATCTCTTAACGAGCAAGAGGAGAGCAATGGGATGAAACAGTCAGTGCTCTTCTGTCTGTACCACATTATTAGTGGAGATTTGTGTGTTTATATTTATCTATTTTCATCTGACATACATAATGTGTTCACACAAGTCTGTGCCTGTGAGTTAGATGTGTGTGTATAGGTATATTTGAGCAGAAAGTTTGGTGTGATCAGTCTCTCTCTCAGATGGTGAGTTAGTAAAAACTGATCTAACAGCAAAAAAGTGTGAAAAGTGTTTTCTTAGTAGGAGCAATTAAAGAAAAGAAGAAGAAAGAGGAGGAAAGTCAACTGTCTAATAAAAACAGCTTCTGTTTTATCACTTTTATCAGTGGGGAGGCAAGGAGAGCAGAAGACATACAATATTAATAACCAAAAGCTAAGCGAGTTTAGAAGAACTGCTTCATAACTCTTGATACCTGTTTGTTGTTTGGTAATTTTTGTTATGATATGTTTTTTATTATACTTTTGTGCATGATTTAATTTTCGTGATGTCTGACGATGACTTTGAACAACATGACCAGTCGGAGAAACAAAAGGAAAAAGCTGCATTTTTCACATATGAGAACACATTTCTGATCATGTAATTGTGCACTGGCCACAAATAAAATAGAGCAGAAACCTTTTTTAAATGATTAAAGTATATGCTTAGGCTTCTTCTGATCTATTTTAACAGAGTAGTTATTTGTCATCGAAGTATAGAATCTATACATGGACCTGGATGGAGTCTAATCTTCCTTAATCTTATATTAATCACTGTTATTTGTTTTTTAATTTAAGATTTTCTCTGGTTAAAATGATGGAGGTTTGTATAAAAATGTATTTTTATTTGACATAGCCATTATAAGCTTTACCCTGAAAATTACAATCAAAAAGTTATTCAAATTAAAAGCATCACACTGACTAAATAGAATTAAATAAAAGTGTTACACAAGCTGACATGATAAACAAACAGAGTTTAGCCCTCAATCCTTTTTTACTCTACTGCAATGAGCAAAGATTAAACTGTGCAGTTCTGGACATGTTTTACAGTGCTGGAAGTTTTACTGTGGAGATACCCGTCAAATACGAGCAGTTATAGCTCATTCAAATGCTAAACGCAAACCAGTTGGCCAACCAACCATTTAGTCAGTCAATCAGTCTATCAGCTAGCCAGTCAGTTGACCAGTGTATGACAAATTGAATATTTCTGTCTGCCCATTACCCATTCACCTCATTCAAGAATAATCAAGCCTACTCAACCTCATCACCTTCTCTCTCTCTCTCTCTCTCTCTCTCTCTCTCTCTCTCTCTCTCTCTCTCTCTCTGCAAGGCTGTGCTAGAGGCAATGTAGAGTCAGTGATGTGATTCCTTTTGTCATCCAGAAAACTTAACAATTTGCAACTAGGGTTTCTTCACAGTGTATGCCCACAAGTAGCAAATGAGGCATCAGTAAATCAGAAGGTAATTTGATTAAAGAAAAAAAAAGCCACACACTTCTCTGTTATTCTGAGTCATTCTTCTATAGCATCCCCAATCCCTCTGCTCTGTTACATGTGCTGACTATGCAAGACAGTGAAAGGGTGTGCAAAGGATCTGATTTAGAATGTGTAATCTGGTGTAAAGGGAGGTTTTACTTTTCATGGCCTTTTATTGTTTAATGAATCAGTTTCTCTTTTATAAAATAAGGAACAAAAAATCTGAAACTATGATGGGTTCAATTTGTTATGCTATTGCATTTATTTATGAATATCTAATTGTAAACAGATTAATGCATTTTCAGTTGGACAGATGTCATTCAGTCCAGAACTATTTGTTCTCCACGAGTCTCCTTAGCTACCTTCCCATATACTGTATATATATTTTTTAATCAAAGTAAGAATCACATAATTCTAAAAATTTTTGTTGTATTTTTAAAAAAATGAATAAAATTGATCCGTTATGACAATGTACTTTTTTTCCTACTGTATTTTAATGTAGAGATTATTCGAAAGTAAAAATAATTTTTATTGATGTACAGAGCATAAGTAATAAAAGTAAACTGGCAAAAAAAAAAGATATATATATATATATATAGCTGTGTGGCACCTCACACAAATGTAGGAAATAGGACCGACTCCCCAGAGACTTGATGCTGGTGGTGGTGGTGGAGCAGATGGCAGTTGGAGATTTGGATGAGATTTGCTGAATGTCCAGGATGAGGCAGACGAATGATGGTCTGCAGCATGGCAGATGATGCTATAGAAGTTTAAATAATGGGCAACAGTGACTGTTGTTATTCTAGGCTGTAAATATACTTTTTAATCCCATCAGGTTGGGTTTTTTTTTTGGTTTTTGGGGGGCTTTTTTGCATGGGAGTCTACATGGATTGGCATGCTTTTGGAACAAACCTCAGGTGGCCAGGAACTGCTGTTTGTGGTAGGCCTACTTATGCATTGGCTTCAGTTTTAACCCCCAGAGGTTGTTGCTTTGCAAAAATGCAAAGCTCCCAAATGGCAAACAATCCACAGTCTCCTGGTTAACAAACTTGTAATGTACATTTACTCCAGGTAAAATGCACACAGCCAATAATATGTCAGTTAAATAGCAACTGGGACATGGCTTTAATATCAAGCACAATATTGACTACCTCTGTTTATACAGTGTGCAGCTGGGACTAATATCTCTAAGGAGACTTTTGCACATAGAAGAATGTTTTTCTTCTTTTATTAGCAGAACTTCAACAAAGTTACAATGTGCATGAATTTATTATAATCTTATGGCAAAGCAATATGTCTAATGACATAGCATATCTGAGGAAATTTTTAATACTACTGTCAATTTTAGGCCTCAGTCACAGAGTGGTCAGTGGCATTCAGTCACAAGTGAAAAATATGCATTCCCAGACCAGTGAACAAATGGTTGCTGGAGGTTGCTAGCTGTCACCAGGTGAAATTAGTGGCAAAGAGGGCTCACTGAGCAGTAGTGAAACTGGGACTGCCGACTGGCACACAGATGACCAGCAACCTCCAGCAACTACTCGCCAACTGGCCGTAAATACACTGATGGGTTACTGATCAGTCTCGAGGCCTGTGTGACTGAGGCTGCAAGATGAATATGGTTTGCGAGTAAAGCAGCTTCTACGGCACCAGCTGAGTTGAAAATTGCCTGCTCCTCACTACTTTTTTCATAATTGAGAATGTATAACCCACAAAACATACCGCATATTAATGTTCAAGTAGTGAATGCAATATTAATGCTGCTGGATGTTGGTTTTAAGCAGTTTCACACAAACAGGTGACAACATTTGCATATTTATTTTTCATGGAAATTTATGGCCATAGACAGTCAGGTTTTACCTAACCTGCTGCACTTA